>NC_072380.2:33512954-33815984 GCF_028885625.2 Pongo pygmaeus | reverse complement strand
CTCTCTGCATTCTTCTTGATGCCTTGATCAGAATTAATTTCTCTACATCTGATATTTCAAGGCTTTTTATGGCATTTCTGCAATCTACCCCATGTAGGCTTACATATGCATGCAGCTCATTTAGCATGAGGACCTAAAGGCAGGAACCTTTCTCTTTCCCTTTCCCTTCCTCCTTTCATCACCCCACTCTCACTCCCACCCATCTGTCACAGCCTTAGAAAATGTTTGCCATGACTACTGCATGTCCAAGCTCTATCAAATCTGACAGCAGAGTGGTTTTGCCAATTATTTTTTCTCACAAATAATTGCCTTTTATCTATTTTATTTACTGCAAACTCAGTTGTTATCAACTCCTACCCACCCCCAAGACATCCACTCGTCACCACTACAAAACCTCAAGTATAAGCACACGCTGACAAATCCTAAAAAGGGTAAGATGTAAATGGCACCAAAAACTCTGAGAACAGCCTGGAACCATGCTTTAATGCAACATAGCAACTGGCTTTGTTCACCATATTAAAAAGGGTTAACAGGCCGGGTGCGGTGACTCATGCCTGTAATCCCACCAGTTTGGGAGGCCAAGGCGGGTGGATCACTTGAGGCCAGGAGTTCGAGACCAGCCTGGCCAACATGGTGAAGCCCCATCTCTACTAAAAATACAAAAATTAGCCAGGCATGGTGGCGGGAGCCTGTAGTCTCAACTACTTGGGAGGCTGAGGCTGGAGAATCACTCAAACCCAGGAGGCAGAGGTTGCAGTGAGCCGAGATCGGGCCACTGCACTCCAGCCTGGGCAATAGACTCTGCCTCAAAAAAAAGAAAAAAAAAAAAAAAAAGGATTAATAACATGTAATCCTTGTCCCTCAAGGAGCTAAATATCTCTGTACAAGAATTCTTCACCAAAAACTGCTCCCTATTGCAGAATATCTTTCTTCATAGCACAAGATTAAGTCAAGAAGGAACCATTATTTATACACATTCCACATATCTCATTTAATTTTTACACCAACCCAGTGAAGTCCTTCTCAGTCTGGCTTCTGCTGACCTCTTAGCCTCTCTCATCCATCTAACCCAGCACTCCATTTTCCAACCATACAAAGCTACCTCCAGTCCCTGAACGTACCAGCTAACTCTCCTCTCCAATCTTCTTTTTTTTTTTTTTTTGAGACGAAGTCTCACCCTGTTGCCCAGGCTGGAGTGCAGTGGCATGATCTCAGCTCACTGCAACCTCTGCCTCCCCGGTTCAAGCCATTCTCCTGCCTCAGCCTCCCGAGTAGCTGGGACTACAGGCGCCCACCATCACGCCCAGCTAATTTTTTGTATTTTTAGTAGAGACGGGGTTTCACCATGTTGGCCAGCCTGGTCTACAACTCCTGACCTCAGGTGATCCGCCCACCTTGGCCTCCCAAAGTGCGGGGATTACAGGCATGAGCCACTGCGCCCGGCCCTCCAATCTTCTATAAATGGTGTTTTTTTCTGCAAGGACCCCTGCCTACTCCCAACATTCTTCTAGCTACCGTCTACTCATCTATCAGACATTATCTCAGAAGTCCTTCCCTCTTGAAAACTTTCCATGCCAGCTTCATGCTGCCAAGACTGAATTAACTACCTGCCCTTCAGGATACCCTGGAACCAACTATCCCTCTGGGGGCACTACCCAGACTCTTAAAATGAAAGGGTGTGTTAACTTGTCTGTTTTCTCTACTGGACTGAGCAGTCCATAAGGGAAGGGGCCATTTGTGTACCCAGAACTTCACTAATTATCTGGCGCATGATCAACATTCAACAAATATCTGTTCAACGGCCATGATTAGTATTATTTTCCTGTATTTTAGACATGAGGAAGCTGGAACTAAGGAAGTTTAAGAATGTGACCACAGCCGGCATAGTGGCTCACGCCTGTAATCCCAGCACTTTGGGAGGCCAAGGCGGGCAGACTGCCTTAGCTCAGGAGTTCAAGACCAGCCTGGGCAACACGATGAAACCCTGTCTCTACTAAAAATACAAAAAAATAGCCGAGTGTGGTGGGGCACACCTGTACTCCCAGCTACTTGGGAGGCTGAAGCACGAGAATCTCTTGAACCCAGGAGGCAGAGGTTACAGTGAGCCAACATTACACCACTGCACTCCAGCCTGGGTAACAAAGCAAGAGTCTGTCTCCAAAACAAAACAAAACAAAACAAAACAAAGTGTCCAGAGACACAGAGCTTACAAGCAGAACACCTAGATTTGAGCCCAGTTCCTTCCGGCTCAAGAGTTCACAATATAAGTGAATCCCTTTACCAAAGTGTGTGAGAATTTCATCAATGACTATTCAAAATGTCCCATTGGAGTCATCAGTTCTTCCTTTATTTTACCATAATATTCCACCAAAACTCACCCTCACTATCCAGTGAAAACCCTTACAGATCAAGCTGGGCGAGGTGACTCATGCCAGCAATCCCAGCACGTTGGGAGGCTGAGGTGGGCGGATCACCTGAGGTCAGGAGTTCAAGACCAGCCTGGCCAACATGGTGAAACCGCATCTCTACTAAAAATACAAAAATGAGCCAGGTGCAGTGGCAGGCACCTGTAATCCCAGGTACTCAAGAGGCTGAGGCAGGAGAATCGCTTGAACCTGGGAGGCGGAGTTTGTAGTGAGCCAAGATCATGCCACTCAACTCCAGCCTGGGAGACAGAGTAAGACTGTCTCAAAAACCAAACCAAACCAAACAAAAAAGCACCCTTACAGCTCAAATTTATAAACTGAACTCAAAGACAGAGGCTACATTTATGAGGTGGGGCAAGGAAAGTCGAGAAAAAGATGGCATTTCCTTTTCCCAATGTTTTTTCCTCTTTCAGCTGTATGTTTTGGGGTTCTAATGTCAAATAATAAGGCCTGAGAATTTTGCTGGAAACCTTCCTACTATGATTTAAATGTTTGTTCCCTCCCACACTCATGTTAAAATTTAATTACCAGCTGGCACAGAGGCTCATGCCTGTAATCCTAGCACTTTGTGAGGCCAAGTGGGGAGGATCATTTGAGCTCAGGAGTCCCCAAGACCAGCCTGGGCAACATAGTGAGACCCTGTCTCTATTTTTAAAAATTTTTTTAATAAAAAAAATTAATTAATTATCCTTGTAACAGTAGTAAGAGGCAAAAACTTTAAGAGGCAATTAGGCCATGAGACCCTGTCCTAATGAATAGAATAATATCCTTATCATGGGGGTGGATTCCTTATAAAAGAACAAATTCTGCCCACCTTTTCCCCTCTCTCTGCCCCCCTCCCTCTCCCCTTTGCCTTTCTGCCATGTGATACCTTCTGCCACGTTAGTGTGTCCGGAATTGGTGGGTTCTTGGTCTCACTGACTTCAAGAATGAAGCCGCCGACCCTTGCGGTGAGTGTTACAGTTCTTAAAGGCAGCGTGTCTGGAGTTTGTTCCTTCTGATGTTCGGATGTGCTCCGAGTTTCTTCCTTCTGGTGGGTTCGTGGTCTCGCTGAGAGGTGACGGCGTGCTGGCAGTCCTCAAAGCCCTGGCTTGCTCTCAGTGCCTCCTCTGCCTGGGCTCCCACTTTGGCGGCACTTGAGGAGCCCTTCAGCCCACTGCTGCACTGTTGAATGCCCCTTTCTGGGCTGGCCAAGGCCGCAGCCGGCTCCCTCAGCTTGCAGCGAGGTGTGGAGGGAGAGGCCTGAGCGGGAACCGGGGCTGTCCCTGCGCTTGCAGGCCAGCTGGAGTTCCGGGTGGGTGTGGGCTTGGCGGGCCCTGCACTCGGAGCAGCCGGCCGGCCCTGCGGTCTCCAGGCAATGAGGGGCTTAGCATCCGGGCCAGCGGTTGTGGAGGGTGTACTGGGTCCCCCAGCAGTGCCAGCCCACCGGCGCTGTGCTCAATTTCTCGTGGGGCCTTAGCTGCCTTCCCGCGGGGCAGGGCTTGGGACCTGCAGCCCTCCATGCCTGAGCCTCCCACCTCCTCCATGGGCTCCTTGCTGCGGGAGCCTCCCCGATGAGCGCCGCCCCCTGCTCCATGGCGCCTAGTCCCATCGACCACCCAAGAGCTGAGGAGTGTGGGCACACGGCGTGGGACTGGCAGGCAGCTCCACCTGCAGCCCCGGTGCGGAATCCACTGGGTGAAGCCAGCTGGGCTCCTGAGTCTGGTGGGGACGTGGAGAACCTTTATGTCTAGCTCAGGGATTGTAAATACACCAATCAGCACCCTGCGTCTAGCTCAGGGTTTGTGAATGCACCAATTGACACTCTGTATCTAGCTACTCTGGTGGGGCCTTGGAGAATCTTTATGTCTAGCTCAGGGATTGTAAATACACCAATCGACACTCTGTATCTAGCTACTCCTGTGGGGCCTTGGAGAACCTTTGTGTCAACCAACACTCTGTATCTAGCTAATCTGGTGGGGATGAGGAGAACCTTTGTGTCTAGCTCAGGGATTGTAAACGCACCAATCAGCGCCCTGTCAAAACAGACCGCTCAGCTCTACCAATCAGCAGGATGTGGGTGGGGCCAGATAACAGAATAAAAGCAGGCAGTGCGAGCCAGCAGTGGCAATCGCTCGGGTCCCCTTCCACAGTGTGGAAGCTTTGTTCTTTCGCTCTTTGCAATAAATCTTGCTACTGCTCACTCTTTGGGTCCACACTGCTTTTATGAGCTGTAACACTCACCGCGAAAGTCTGCAGCTTCACTCCTGAAGCCAGCGAGACCACGAGCCCACCAGGAGGAACGAACAACTCCAGACGCCCCGCCTTAAGAGCTGTAACACTCACCGCGAAGGTCTGCAGCTTCACTCCTGAGCCAGCGAGACCATGAACCCACCAGAAGGAAGAAACTCCCAACACATCCGAACATCAGAAGGAACAAACTCCAGACGCGCCACCTTAAGAGCTGTAACACTCACTGCGAGGGTCTGCGGCTTCATTCTTTAAGTCAGTGAGACCAAGAACCCACAAATCCCGGACACATGCTGGCTCAGGAGTGAAGCTGCAGACGTTTGCGGTGAGTGTTACAGCTCTTAAGGTGGTGTGTCTGGAGTTGTTCGTTCCTCCCAGTGGGTTCGGGGTCTCCCTGGCTTAGGAGTGAAGCTGCAGACCTCCGCGGTGTTACAGCTCTTAAGGCGGCACGTCTGGAGATGTTCCTTCCTCCTGGTGGGTTCGTGGTCTCACTGGCTTCAGGAGTGAAGCTGCAGACCTTCGCGGTGAGTGTTACAGCTCATAAAGGCAGTGTGGACCCAAAGAGTGAGCAGTAGCAAGATTTATTGCAAAAAGCAAAAGAACAAAGCTTCCACAGTGTAGAAGGGGACCCGAGCGAGTTGCCGCTGCTGGCTCGAGCAGCCTGCTTTTATTCTCTTATCTGGCCCCCACCCACATCCTGCTGACTGGTCCATTTTACAGAGAGCCGATTGGTCTGTTTTGACAGGATGCTGATTGGTGCGTTTACAATCCCTGAGCTAGACACAAAAGTTCACCTCCCCACTAGATTAGCTAGCTACAGAGTGTGGACTGGTGTATTTACAAACCTTGAGTTAGATAGAGTGCCGATTGGTGTATTCACAATCCCTTAGCTAGACATAAAGGTTCTCCAAGTCCCCACCAGATTAACTAGATACAGAGAGTCCATTGGTGTATTTACAAACCCTGAGCTAGACACAGAGTGCTGATTGGTGCATTCACAAACCCTGAGCTAGACACAGGATGCTGATTGGTGTGTTTACAAACCTTGAGCTAGATAAAGAGTGCTGATTGGTGTATTTACAATCCCTTAGCTAGACATAAAGATTCTCCAAGTCCCCACCAGACTCAGGAGCCCAGCTGGCTTCACCCAGTGAATCCCGCACGGGGGCGCAGGTGGAGCTGCCTGCCAGTCCTGTGCTGTGCACCTGCACTCCTCAGCCCTTGGGTGGTCGATGGGACTGGGCGCTGTGGAGCAGGGAGCGGGGCTCATCCGGGAGGCTCTGGCTGTGCAGGAGCCCACGGTGGGTGTGGGGGGAGGCTCAGGCATGGCAGGCTGCAGATCCCGAGCCCTGCCCCACGGGGAGGCAGCTAAGGCCCAGGGAGAAATCGAGTGCAGCGCCAGTGGGCTGGCACTAGTGGGGGACCCGGCACACCCTCTGCAGCTGCTGGCCCGGGCGCTAAGCCCCTTAGTGCCCGGAGCTGGCAGGGCTGGCCGGCCGCTCCGAGTGTGGCCGGCCAAGCCCATGCCCACCCGGAACTCTAGCTGGCCCACAAGCACCGTATGCACCACCGGTTCTCACCCATGCCTCTCCCTCCACACCTCCCCGCAACCTGACGGAGCCAGCTCTGGCCTTGGCCAGCCCTGAAAGGCACTCCCACAGTGCAGCGGTGGGCTGAAGGGCTCCTCAAGCGTGGCCAGAATGGGCACTGAGGCCGAGGAGGCACCAAGAGGGAGCAAGGGCTGTGAGGGCTGCCAGCATGCTGTCACCTCTCATTAGGACACAGCAAGAAGGCTCCCACCAGATGCTGGCATCTCAATCTATTTTTTTTTTTTTTTTTTTTTGAGACAAGTCTCATTCTGTCACCCAGGCTGGAATGCAGTGGCATGATCTTGGCTTACTACAACCTCCGCCTCCCAGGTTCAAGCAATTCTCCTGCCTCAGCCTCCTGAGTAGCTGGAATTACAGATGCACACCACCATGTCTGGCTAATTTTCGTATTTTTAGTAGAGATGAGATTTCACCATATTGGCCAGGCTGGTCCCGAACTCCTGACCTCAGGTGATCCACCTGCCTTGGCCTCCCAAAGTGCTGAGATTACAGGTGTGAACTACTGCACCTGGCCAGGCATCTCAATCTTGAACGTCTCAGCTTCCAGTGAGAAATAAATTTCTGTGTTTTATAAATTACCCAGTTTGTGGGATTCTGTTACAGCAGCACAAAATGAACTAAGATACTTCTCTTTTCGCTGATATAGAAAAACAGCCAATTCAGTGAACTGGTTGAGCTGCCCACCTAATTATGCTGTGTCTGGAGCTCTTTAGGGCCCTGGGGGTACCTATAAAAGCCACAGTTATATTTCAAGATGAGAATATTTTCACAAAGACCAGAAGTATCATCAGGCTTTGAAAGTTCTCAGTGGTGCCTGCTAGAAAGCAGCCATGCTTCAACATAAGGAGCTCAGAGCCATCTTGGCCTTGCCCATTGAGTGGGTTATCTATTGCTGTGTAAGAAACTACTCCAAAATTAAAAGCTTAACAAATTTTTATTATCTCACAGTTTCTGTGGATCAGGAATTTAAAAACGACTTAGCTGGATAGTTTGGGGCAGGGTCTTTTCTGACGTTGCAGTCAGGACATTGGCTGAGGCTGCAGTCATCTGAAAATTTAACTGGAGATGGAGAATCCACTATTCTTGGTTTTTTTGTTTGTTTGTTTTTTGAGATAGGATCTTGCTCTGTTGCTGAGGCTGAAGTACAGGGTGGTGCAATCACAGTTCACTGTAACCTCAAACTCCCAGGCTCAACCAATCCTCCTGCCTTAGCCTCTGGAATGCCCAGGACTACAGGTGCACACCACCACACCAGCTAATTAATTTTTAAATCTTTTGTAGAGACAGAATCTTGCTATGTTGCCCAACCTGGTCTTGAATTCCTGGCCTCAAGTGATCCTCCCACCTCAACCTCCCACAGTGCCGGGATTACAGCTACAAGCTACTGCACCTGGCTAGCCAGGAACCACTTCTTTTTTTTTTTTTTTTTTTTTTTGAGACAAAGTTTCACTCATGTTGCCCGGGCTGGAGTGCAATGGTGTGATCTCGGCTCACCACAACCTCCGCCTCCTGGGTTCAAGTGATTCTCCTGCCTCAGCCTCCTGAGTAGCTGGGATTACAGGCATGTGCCACCACACCTGGCTAATTTTGTATTTTTAGTAGAGACGGGGTTGCTCCATGTTGGTCAGGCTGGTCTCGAACTCCCGACCTCAGGTGATTTACCCACCTCAGCCTTCCAGAGTGCTGGGATTACAGGCGTGAGCCACCACATCCAGCCAGGAACCACTTCTTAAATGACTCATTCACCTGGCTGTTATGAAGAGACTTCAGTGTCTTGCTGGCTTTTGGCAGGAGGCCTCAGTTCCTTGCCATTTGGGTATATTCATTGGGTTGCTTGAGTATCCTCACAAGATGGCACACATTTCCCTATAGCCCTATAGCCTGTTATCCAAGAGAGAGAACAAGGAGGAAATCTCATTATCTTTTATGACCTAGTTTCAGAAGTCACATATCATCATTTCCACAACATCTTATTCATTAAAAGTCAGGAAGTACAACCCACATTCAAAAGTAGTATTGGGCTTTACTTTTTTAAAGAACTATCAAAGTATTTGTGAACATGTTTTTTATAAGTTTTCTTTGGTTTTGTTTTGTTTTTTGAGACTACAGCCTCCCTATTTTGCGCAAACTGGGCTCAGCTCAAATTCACAATCATCCCATGTAGCTGGGACTACAAATATGCACCACCATCCCTATATAAACATATTTTTAAATCACTGCACCCATGCACTTAACAAAGAATAGATTCACAAACACAAACTCCTTCCTTACTTATAAGGGGCATTTTACCTCTCTCAGTGAAGTGCTCTAAGCTATATCCCAGGTCCTGATAAATTCCCACACATCAGAAATTAATTACCTTCTTGACTCTAACACCTGATGAATTATTTGAGCCCTTCTTCACTCCAAAGTGTCAATCATTAACTATTAAGTGAAATATTTACAGAAAATCATCAATGTCCCAAGTACTAAGCAGAAAAAAAATGGAACGTAGAGCTAAAAACCAGTGTCCCTAGCTCAGATGGCTCACAGTTTAGTATGAGAAAAACAGGTATTATGATGCAGTATGATAAGCACTATAATAGAATTATGCTTCAGGGGCTATCCAGCGCATAAAAGAGATAACTACCTAGATTGGAGAGTGAGAAGGAGAGACACATACAACTTGTGAGATAACCTTGGAGATAAGCTCTCAATGATGAGTAGATTTAGCCAAGCAAAATGGAAGAGAAGAACAGGCTAAGTGATCCTAGGCCCATTCAAAGACATGAAGATGAGAAAAAACATGGAATATTTTGAATTTTCACATTGTTTCTTAGGACTGGTGTGCAATAGAATTCAAGGTGGGAAATAGCCAGAAATGAGGCTAGACAGGGGCCCCATGCTAAAGAATCTGGAATTTCTCTACAGTCAGCAGGGAGCCATCAAACTACTTTAAGCAGCTGGGACAAAAGCAAGTTTGCTTTTTTAAATTTTTCTTTTTTTTTTTTTTTTTTATTGAGAGAGAGTCTCATTCTGTCACCCAGGCTGGAGTGCAGTGGTTCAGTCCGGCTCACTACAATCTCTGCCTCCCCAGTTCAAGCAATTCTCCTGCCTCAGCCTCTTGAGTTGCTGGGATTACAGGCACACACCCTCACACCTGACCTCAGGTGATCTGCCCTCCTCGGCCTCCCAAAGCGCTAAATTACAGGAGTGAACCACCGCTCCCAGGACAAATTTGCACTTAAAAGGTGACTACTAGGTCGGGTGAGGTGGCTCACACCTGTAATCCCAGCACTTTGGGAGGCCGAGGCCAGCAGATTGCCTGAGGTCAGGAGTTCAAGACCAGCCTAACCAACATGATGAAACCCTGTCTCTACTACAAATACAAAAAAATTAGCCAGGCGTGGTGGTGGGCACCTGTAGTCCCAGCTACTTGGGAGGCTGAGGCAGGAGAATCACTTGAACGCAGGAGGTTGCAGTGAGCCGAGATCACGCCACTGCTCTCCATCCTGGGTGACAGGTGAAAAACAAAACAAAACAAAAAAAGACTAACTCTGGCTGGGTACAATGGCTCATAGCTATAATCCCAGCACTTTGGGAGGCTGAGGCAGAGGATCACTTGAGGCCAGGAGTTCAAGACCAACCTGGATAATATAGCAAGACTCCTGTCTTTACAAAAAATAATTTTTTTTAGACGGAGTTTCACTCTGTTGCCCAGGCTGGAGTGCAGTGGCATGATCTTGGCTCACTGTAACCTCCGCCTCCCAAGTTCAAGCGATCCTCCTGCCTCAGCCTCCTGAGTAGCTGTACAAAAAATAATTTTAAAAAATTAGCTTGGCCAGGTGGTGCACACTTGTAGTCCCAGCTACTCAGGAGGCCAAGGCAGGATGATCACTTGAGCCTAGGAGCTTGAGGCTGCAGTGAGCTATGATTGTACCACTGCACTCCAGGCTGGGCAACAGAGCAAGACCCTGCCTCAAAAAAATTAGTTAAAAATAAAAGGTCACTACTCAGTAATGTAGAAAATACATTTGCAGTAAATTCATTTATTTATTTATTTATTTATTTTTGAGATAGGGTCTCACTCCGTCACCCAGGCTGGTGTGCCGTGCGTGGTACCTTCATGACTCACTGCCACCTCAACTTCCAGGTTCCAGCAATCCTCTCACCTCAGCCACCTGAGTAGCTGGAACCACAGGCGTGTGCCACCAAGCCCGGCTAATTTTTGTATCTTTGGTAGACACAGGGTTTCACCATGTTTCCCAGGCTGGTCTCAAACTCCTGAGCTCATGTGATCCACCCGCTTTGCTCTCCCTAAGTGCTGGATTACAAACGCAAACAACCGCACCTGGCCTAGAGTAAATTCAAAATACTGAGTAGGAAGCTGGGTGTGATGGCTTACACCTGTAATCCCAGCACTTTAGGAGGCCAAAGAGGGAGGTCTGCTTGAGCCCAGGAGTTCAAGACCAGCCTGGGCAATATAGTGAGATCCCATCTCTACAAAAAATTTAAAAATTTTAAAAATTTAAAAACAAAATGGAGGGCCTGGCATGGTGGCTCACATCTGTAACCCCAGCACTTTGGGAGACTTAGGTGGGCGGATCACCTGAGGTCAGAAGTTTGAGACCAGCCTGGCAAACATGGCAAAACCTCATCTCTACTAAATATACAAAATTTAGCCAGGCATGGTGCGGCGCGCCTGTAATCCCAGCTACTCAAGACGCTGAGGCAGGAGAATCGCTTGAAACCAGGAGGTGGAGGTTGCAGTGAGCTGAGATGGTGCCACTGCACTCCAGCCTGGGTGACAGAGCGAGATTCTGTCTTAATAAACATAATAAAAATAAGGAAATGAGGAGGGACCACCCAAGGAGTGACAGTGATGGTGAAGGAGAGGGGTGGTTTGAAAGACTACAAGGTAAGGAATTGATATATTAGTAATTTGGTTCAATACACTGGATCAGGTGGGGGTGAGGAAGGAACCAAGGGAGCCTGAGTTTAGGTTTTGGAAAAAGGCAACTGAAGGAAAGGGAGGAACATTCCTAATGAGATAGGGGAGCAAAATGAAATCAGTTTGGGTTTGGAGCAGATTGAGTTGGAGTCTGTCAGGCCTCTGAGCCCAAGCTAAGCCATCATATCCCCTGTGACCTGCACGTATACATCCAGATGGCCTGAAGTAACTGAAGAATCACAAAAGAAGTGAAATTTAAATGGCCTGTTCTTGCCTTAACTGATGACATTCCACCACAAAAGAAGTGAAAATGGCCAGTCCTTGCCTTAACTGATGACATTACCTTGTGAAATTCCTTCTCCTCGCTCGTCCTGGCTCAGAAAGCTCCCCCACTGAGCACCTTGTCACCCCTGACCCCTGTCCGCCAGAGAACAACCCCCTTTGACTGTAATTTTCCTTTACCTACCCAAATCCTATAAAATGGCCCCACCCCTATCTCCCTTCCCTGACTCTCTTTTCGGACTCAGCCCGCCTGCACCCAGGTGAAATAAACAGCCTTTTTGCTCACACAAGGCCTGTTTGGTGGTCTCTTCACACGGACGCGAGTGAAAGAGTCCTTGTAGGATAAATGCTAACATGGAAGCCCCTCTGGTTTAGTCTCACTAGGCAGATTCATTTGAGTTAACAGAAAACTAAATTACAGACTTCATGTGAAAAATTATAAGATTGTGCTGTGTTTTTGTTTTGCTTTCTTTTCTAATCATTTTTTATTTTGCTTTGTTTCATTTTTATTTTTATTGTCTCCTACTTGAGTTGCTTTATTGAATCTTCTTTTGTAGACAAATAAGAATTTTATAATTGTTTGGATTTAAATGGTTATTTTCAAATTGCTTAAGGGTATTAGAAAATAACTTCTTTCCTTGCAGTTTTTAAAATGTCCCTTTCTAATTGGTTACATGATAATACATTCACACAACAAAAGAATACGCAACTGTTTAAAACAGTTTGTATTAAAAAAATTTAGTAAATGGAGCAATAGTCATGAAATACTCCTTAGGAGAAAAAAAGGCAAGTTACAAAATAGTTTTATACACTATGATTCTAATTTTCATAAAAATATGTGTGCATCTGTGTATACACAGGGACAAATGGAAAGCAAAACAGCAAAATATAATTATGTCTATCTCTAAGTGTTGGGATTTGGGATGATTTTTTTAAATTGTCTTATTGTGTTTTTATGCATTTGCTAAATTCAAAACAATGAATATTTAATATACTAGAGTTTAAAAATTAATATGGTTTCCAAATGTTTTGTCTTATAAATTTATTCTATACTTCCAGTGACAAACCTTAAAACTGAAAATAAATTCACCAAGTCAGCAGAAGTTATCTTTGCCTTGTGGGAATAAGAGTAATACATATTCTTTATTTCTTTTGTTCATTGTTTCCATAATAGAAAGGTTAATAATTAGAAACGCTTTTAGAAGGAAACATTTTCAGATCTCATGGAAGATGCAAAAATAAAAAAGGAAATAGGAGGAAACATTTATTTCCTTCCTCTGTCCCATAAAAGTTCACTTTCAGGAAAGGGCCTGGTGTTAGTCATTTGCACCTCCATGTGAATTTGACACCTCTTCCCCAGAGGTATTTACCTTCTTGTTATGCTCTCTAATTAGGAGGAAATCTGAGTTCTATAAAGTTCAGATGTCCTGCGGTTTAGCCCACCTACTTCCTCACCAGACTTTCAGAAATAACAGTTTAGTCCTCGAAGGAGATCCCTTCTTCATGATCCATTCATCCATCCTTCTCCTACCAGGGACTAATAGCTCTGACTCTACGGTTTCCTCTTTTGGTGATCATATTTCCCTCATATTTGGGATCTCTAGTGTTGTGTGTGAGATTTCCTGGCTGGTAAACTGTTTGCTATACAGAGCCACTTAATAAGAAAAACCAGAGCAGCCTCCAGTGGCTGAGATGTGAATTCCTTCTCTCTTTTTCTTTCCCCCAGCCCTTCTTCTTCCTGCTTTCTTTTTTTTGAGACAGAGTCTAGCTCTGTTGCCCAGGCCCGCGTGCAATGGTGCAATCTCGGCTCACCGCAACCTCTGCCTCCCAGGTTCAAGCAATTCTCCTGCCTCAGCCTCCCGAGTGGCTAGGATTATAGGCATGTGCCACCAGGTCCAGCTAATTTTTTTTTTTAATTAAAAAGTACAGTTTAATGTCGAAAATGCAAACCTGGGGAGGGCAGAAAGATCACACACAAGGCTGTCACTTCATACTTGGAGGGTTTCACAGCAGTGGGGCAGAGGCGCTCCTCACTTCCCAGATGGGGTGGTGGCCGAAGCCCAGCTAATTTTTGTATTTTTAGTGGAGATGGGGTTTCACCATGTTGGCCAGGCTGGTCTCGTACTCCTGACCTCAGGTGATCTGCCCAACTCGGCCTCCCAAAGTGCTGGGATTATGGGCCTTTCTTATTTTTTTGAAGCGGAGATGGAGTTTAGCTCTTGTTGCCCATGCTCTGGAGTTCAATGGCGTGGTCTCGGCTCACTGCAACCTCCCCCTCCCAGGTTCAAGCGATTTTCCTGCCTCAGCCTCCCAAATAGCTGGGATTATAGGCGCCTGCCACCACACCCAGCTAATTTTCATATTTTTTGGTAGAGACAGGGTTTCACCATGTTGGCCAGGCTAGTCTAGAACTCCTGACCCCAGGTGATCCGCCCGCCTCGGCCTCCCAAAGTGCTGGGATTACAGGCATGAGCCACCGCTCCCGGCCTTCCCTGCTTTCTTTCTTCCTGTTCATTTACCCCTCCAACAGGTCCCAGATTTTCTAAGTCAACCCAATTTCAAAGATCCTGTCCCATTATCTTCTTCCATACACTCATGCCTTTGTCAGATAATACTTTCAGATTCTTAGTTCAGAAAATGTGGTCACCATAGATGACCTCTTCAAATTATTCCTAATACTTGCCTCACTTCCTTTATGTCAACTTAAATGAAAGGAGACTCAAGACATGATACACACCACACACAAAAAATAAAGGAGTGAATGAACAAATAAAGTTTGCATGATGACAAGGTTAGTATATGCTTACACACAGTGGGGTAATCAAAATAGTCATTTGTTGAGTGCTTATTATGAACCAGGTACTGTGGTAATGCCAGAGGTGTTTGAACAAAAGCAACTCCATCTTGAATAGGAGCTGGGTAAAAATAAGGCTAAGACCTACTGGGCTGTGTTCCCAGGATGTTAAGGCATTCTTAGTCACAGGATGAGATAGGAGGTCAGCACAAAATACAGGTCACAAAGACCTTGCTGATAAAACAGGTTGTAGTAAAGAAGCTGGCAAAAACCCACCAAAACCAAGATGATGACAAGAGTGACCTCTGGTCGTCCTCACAGCTCATATGCTAATTATAGTACATTAGCATGCTAAAAGACACTCCCACCAGTGCCAGGACAGTTTACAGATACCATGGCAACATCAGGAAGTTAGATGTTTAGACCATATAGACTCTATATGGTCTAAAAGAGGGAGAAACCCTCAGTTCCAGGTATTGCCCACACCCTTCCCCAAAAACTCATGAATTATCCACCACCTGTTTAGCATATAATCAAGAAATAACTGTAAGTATTCTTAGCCCACCAGTCCAAGCTGCTGCTCTGCCTATGGAGTAGCCATTCTTTCATTCCTTTACTTTCTTAATAAACTTGCTTTCATTTACTCTACGGACTTGCCCCGAATTCTTTCTTGTGCAAGATCCAAGAACCCTCTCTTGGGGTCTGGATCTGGACCCCTTTCTGGTAACAATAAAGGATTTACATATTTTATTTAATTTAATCATCACAAGAAGTCATATCACAGTCTACATGAACAAATTGAGATTTAGAGACACTCAGGCAGAGAGCCAGGATTCACACTCAGGTATCTGACTCCAAAGCACATGCTCTTAATAAATATGCTTTACTGCCATTGAGGGGTAATTATGGAGAAGCCTGGGACAGCCTTACTGAACCCCACCACTCACCTTCAAAATATGTCCTTAAATTAGCTAAACCACTTCAATTTGGTTGGTTTGTTTATTTTTTGAGACAGGGTCTTGCTCTGTCGCGCAGGCTGGAGTGCAGTGGTGCAATCTCGGCTCACTGCAACCTCCGCCTCCCAAGTTCAAGTGATTCTCCTACTTCAGCCTCCCAAGTAGCTGGGATTATAGGTGTGTGCCACCACGCATGGCTAATTTTTGTATTTGTAGTACAGACAGGGTTTTACCATGTTGGCAAGGCTGGTCTCGAACTCCTGACTTCAGGTGATCCATCCACCTGGGCTTCCCAAAGTGCTGGGACTACAGGCATGTGCCACCACACCCAGCCATAACCCCTCAATTTGCATAGCACTTTAGGATTTGTGTGCATGCCTGCGTGTGCATGTGTGTGATCCATAAGTCTCATAACAGCCCCGAGACATCAATAGGGCCTGGTGGAATATTAATTCTCCATTTATAGGAGAGGAATTAAGGCCCAGTGAGATTAAGTGATTTGTCACAGGCAGTGAAAAAGGCCTGGAACCAATGCTCAAACACTGTGTTACTTTCTCGACTTCTGCTTTCCTGTGCTCTGAAATTCCCTTTCCAGCAACAAAACATTTCATTCCATTATTAAAAAGTTCTAGATGCCAGCTGAACTTTAAGGAAATGATTCATTGTGGGTAGCTGAGACTTCTAGATAGCTAAGGACGTGCTTCTCCACCATCCATTTCCACTCCTTCCATTATCCCTTTTTCTCACCTCTGTCTGCCTCTGTTGCTGTGAAACCATTTGGAATCGTCTGTTTATATGACTGCCTTCTACGGTGAGCCACGGTGCCCACCTTTATCCACATGGCTATTCTAGCTACTGGAGGTGGGTGTGGTGGCTCGCACCTGTAAACCCAACACTTTGGGAGGCCAAGGAACAAAGATCGCTTAAGCCCAGGAGTTCTGGACCACCCTGGGAAACAGAGCGATACCCTGACTCTCAAAAAAAAAAAAAAAAACCAATTAGCTGGGCATGGTAGATGATGGTGCATGCCTGTAGTCCCAGCTACTCAGGAGGCTGGGACAGGAGGACTGCTTGAGCCCAGGAATTTGAGGCTTCAGTGAGCTACTGCTCCACTACACTCCAACCTGGGTGACAGAGAAAGACCCCGTCTCTAAAAAAAAAAAAAAAAAAAAAAATTAAAGAAATAAAATTAAACACATAAATAAAAAAGAAAAGAAAATGTTCTAGCCACTGGGACAAGTTCCCTAGCAGAACACACTCCATAAGCAATAGCAACTCAGACTGGGGACAGGGAGGTGGAAAGTGGGGAACAGTGGGTCTGTGTTTCTCACGGGTACATGGGAGGCATTGCGGTTTAATTATCTCCTTCAACAGTTCATCCAGCACAACATATTACACAGTTTCTTGCCTTCTTAGAAATAAAGGAGCTGAATTTACCCTTTGGGTGACAAAACAAAAATATCATAATAAACAAATAACAGCTAATATTTATTTTGTGCTTACCATATGCCAGACACTGTTCTAATTACTTTACATATATAAATTCATTAATCAATATTAACTCATTCATTCCATTATTTTGCAAAGCTGTAAAACAGCAATGCTCCAGGAGGTATTGAAGGATTTATAATTATTTCTACCTTTTTTTAGTTCTTAGATCTCTCCTTTTTCCTGCAACTTCCATTTCTAATAGATTGCTAAATACTACCTCTCCAGATTTCTGATTTGCTTCCTTTAATCTCCTACAGTTTTTGTTTGTTTGTTTGTTTGTTTTCTTGAGACAGGGTCTTGCTTTGTCGGCTAGGTTGAAGTGCAGTGGCACAATCATGGCTCACTGCAACCTAAGCAAATCCTCCAACCTCAGCCTACCGAAGAGCTGAAACTACAGGCACGTGCCACGACTAATTTTTTTTTTTTTTTTTTTTTTTTTTTTTGGAGAGGCAGGGTCTCCCTAAATTGCCTGGGCTGGTATCGAATTCCTGGCCTCAAGGTATCCTCCAGCCTCCACCTTCCAATGTGCTGGGATTACAGGCATGAGCCATTGCACCTAGCCCTAATCTCCTATAGACTCAGAAGGATAAACCAATAGCATTGGAATTACATCCAGAAAAACATAACTATGTTCGTGTGTGTGTGTGCATGCGTGTGTGTATTTTGAGATGCAGTCTCACTCTGTCACCCAGGCTGGAGTGCAGTGGCACAATCTCGGCTCACTACAACTTCTGCCTCTCAGGTTCAAGTGATTTTCCTCCCTCAGCCTCCTGAGTAGTGAGATTACAGGCTCCGCCACCATGCCCAGCTAATTTTTGTATTTTTAGTAGAGATGGGGTTTCACCATGTTGGCCAGGCTGGTCTCAAACTCCTGACCTCAAGTGATCCACCCACCTCGGCCTCCCAAAGTGCTGGGGTTACAGGCGTGAGCCACCGTGCCCAGCCAGAAAAAGGTAACTATGTTCTGATAAGGACATATAAATAAAATATATTAGTAATAATACATGTGTGGTACCCAAATAGAAATATACAATATATACAATATACTCAATGTATCTATTTCATTTATTCTGGGCACCAGAGTCTTTTTTTTTTTTTAAGATAGGGTCTCCATCTGTCACCCAGCTGGAGTGCAGTGGCACAATCACAGCTCACTGCAGCCTCGACCTCCCAGACTCAAGCAATCCTCTCACCTCAGCCTCCTGAGTAGCTAGGACCACAGGCATGCACCACAATGCCCAGCTAATTTTTATTTTTGTAGAGATGGGGGTCTCACTTTGTTGCCCAGGCTGACTTCAAACTTCTGAGCTTAAGTGATCCTCCTGCCTCTGCCTCCCAAAGTGCTAGGATTACAGGCCTGAGTCTCCACACCCAACCTAGAGTCTTTATTTATTTATTTATTCATTTATTTATTTTTTGAAACAGAGTTTCACTGTTGTCACCCAGGCTGGAGTGTGATGGCACAATCTCGGATCACTGCAACCTCCACCTCCCGGGTTCAAGCGATTCTCCTGCCTCAGCATCCCTAATAGATGGGATTACAGGCACCCGCCACCACGGCCCAGCTAATTTTTTGTATTTGTAGTAGAGATGGGATTTCACTATGATGGCCAGGCTGGTCTCGAACTCCTGGCCTCAGGTGATCACCCACCTCAGCCTCCCAAAGTGCTGGGATTACAGGCGTGAGCCACCGCACCCAGCAGAGTCTTCATATTTAACGTTTTGTAATGAAATAATTTCAAATTTGCAGAAAAATTGCAAAAATAGTACGAGGAACTTCCATATACATTTCACCAACCTTTCACTATCTCTAGCTAGAAGTATCCCAATGAGTTCATGAGATACAATTTCTCAAGATCCCTGGTAAAGAATGTGGCCATTATAAAGATCTTTAATCTGCTGTACATTTAATCCCAAACTTTTCCTCTCCCATGAATAATTAAAATTTAGCTGATTTAACTTTCGTGACCTATTTTGAATGTAGAATCACAAATATGGAAAAGCGCTAATGATATCACTGAGACCATCAACCAGATGTATGATAGAAGTGAAACTATTACAGATTGAGGAAAATCAATCATGGCTTGAAGCTATACCATTTATCTATTAATTAAAAATATAGGCCAGGCACGGTGACTTGCTCCTGTAATCCCAGCACTTTGGGAGGCCAAGGCAGGCGGATCACCTGAGGTCAGGAGTTCAAGACCAGCCTGGCCAACACAGTGAAACTCCATCTCTAATAAAAATACAAAATTAGCTGGATGTGGTAGTGCACGCCTGTAACCCCAGCCACTTTGGAGGCTAAGCAGGAGAACCGCTTTAACCGGGGCGGTGGAGGTTGCAGTGAGCTGAGACCATGCCATGACATGCACTCCAGCCTGGGTGACAAGAACAAAACTCTGTCTCAAATATACATACATACATACATATATATATGTGTATATATATATGTGTGTATATATATATGTGTGTGTGTATATATATATATATATACACACACACATAGAGAGAGAGACAGAGAGAGAGCTAGGAACATTTTGTAACAGACACAACACTGCTTGAAGTCTTTTTTTTGTCTACTGTTACACTTTAATAAGGAAGTATATCTGACCTCATCAAAGATAAAGGCCACTATCATAAACTTTTTGTTTTTTTGAGATGGAGTCTCTCTCTGTCACTAGGCTGGAGTGCAGTGTCTCGATCTCGACCCACTGCAACTTCTGCCTCCCGGGTTCCAGCGATTCTCCTGCCTTGGCCTCCCGAGTAGCTAGGACTACAGGCATACGACACCATGCCCAGTTAATTTTTTTATTTTTAGTAGAGACGGGGTTTCACCATGTTGGCCAGGATGGTCTCCATCTCCTGACCATGTGATCCACTTGCCTCAGCCTCCCAAAGTCCTGGGATTACAGGCGTCAGCCACCACCTGTAGCTTAGGCATTGTATTTTGCACATAGTAGACTTTTAGTAGCTGAGTAGCTGGGACTACAGGCATGCACCACCATCTACCATGCCCAGCTAATTGTTTTTCTTTTTTTGAGAGCCAGGGTCTCACTCTGTTTCCCAGGCTGGCCCAGAATTCCCGGGCTTAAAAAATTTTTAAACTTTTTTAAAATTCTTAATTCAATCTCTGAATTTCCCTCAAATATTTTCTTCTGTAGCCAAATTACAAATTATTTAAGCTCTTTTTCACTGATCAGGAATTTTTCTAATCCTTGCAATTTGCATTATGAATAAAGAAGACTGGAGTGGGTAAGCCATAAAACATCACTAAAAGTCTACTACATGCAAAATACAATCCCTAAGCTAATGCCATATTACATAACAGGCTCTAATAAATGGGGATTTGAGACCCAAGCTCAAGGCCAGCCCCTGTGGCTCCAGGACATAAGCCTGCTCCTGTAGACCCAGCCTCCAGGCCCACCTCAGCACAGCCCTGTGGCCTCAGACTCCAGGCTGACCACTGCAGACCCAGCCTCCTGGCCAGCCCCTGCAAACCCAGGCACCAGGCCAGCACCTGCAAACCTAGGCCCTACACTAGACCCTGCAGATCCAGGCTTTAGGCTGGCCTCCATGGACCTAAGACCTAGGTGTGCCCCCACAGGCTCAGACTCCAGAAACATTCTTATGGACTTGGACACCAAGCCTATCCCAGTGCCAGGCCAGCCCTTACAGACTAAGGCTCAAGGCCCACTTTGGTGCCAAGTCAGCTTCTGTGGACTCAGGCTTCAGGTCAGCACCCATGGATCCAGGATCCAGGCCTGTCCCTGCAGATTTAGGCTTCAGGCCCAACCTCAGAGAATCAGTTGACACAGCAGACCCAGGTTCCAGGCCCAACCCCACAGACCCAGGCATGATGCCCAGGCCCTGTGGACCCAGATACCAGGCCAGTCTGCCTTAGGCCTCCAGCAGTAAGCCTGCCATGATGACCCACCAAGAAACTCTGGACAGGCTGACTGGCAAAGGGCTTTTCCTAACAAAGTCAGCTTATAAAGATCAAAATAAGTGGGTGGGCGCAGTGGCTCACGCCTGTAATTCCAGCACTTTGGGAGGCCAAGGCAGGTGGATCACTTGAGGCCAGAAGTTTGAGGCCAGCCTGGCCAAATGGCAAAACCCAGTCTCTACTAGAAATACAAAAATTAGTCAGGCATAGTGGCGCATGCCTGTAATTCCAGCCACCTGGGAGACGGAGGCATGAGAATTGCTTGAACCTGGGAGGTGGAGGTTGCAGTGAGCCAAGATCACACCATTATACTCTAGCATGGGCAACAGAGCGAGACTCTGTCTCAAAAAAATGAAAAGATCAGAATAGGTGCATGTTTCTTCAAATGTGCAGACACCAACACATGGCCATAGAAACTCAAATAATCAGGGAAACGTGACACCACAAAAGTTTCAAACTAAAGCACCAGTAACAAGAAATGGAAATCCACAAATGACCTGACGAAGAATTCAGTTTTGACACAATTCAGTTTACAGAAAACACAAGAGTAGAGAAAAAATGTAAATGACACTATGATGAAACAAACAAGTATATGGGACATCTTTTAAGACAACTGGCCACTTACATCTAATAAGTCAATGTAATGGAAGAGGAACATGGTAGAGAGGTTATATTCTAAATTCAAAAGGGCCGAGCACGTGGCTCACGCCTGTAATCCCTGCACTTTGGGAGACCAAGGCAGGCAGATCACCTGAGGACAGAAGTTTGAGACCAGCCTGGCCAACATGGTGAAACCTCGTCTCTACTAAAAATACAAAAAATTCGCTGGTCATGGTGGCACATGCCTGTAATTCCAGCTACTTAGGAGGCTGAGGCAGGAGAATCACTTGAACCGGAAGGCAGAGGTTGCAGTGAGCTGAGATCATGCCACTGCACTCCAGCCTAGGCGACAGAGCAAGACTCTGTCTCAAAAAAACAAAGAAAGGACTGCATATTAAAAAAGATTAAGGAATTATTATCAATTTCCTTAGGGGTCATAATGGCATAGTGGTTATATATGAGAATGTGTTTTTTTAGGAGATACATAATAGGGTATTTGGGATGAAAGTATTATGGGCTGGGTGCTATGACACGTGCCTGTAGTCCCACCTACTCGGGAGACTGAAGCAAGAGGAGTGCTTAAAACCAGGAGTTTGAGTTTGCAGTGAACTATATGGTTGCACCACTGCACTCCAGCCTGGGGGACAGAGTGAGACCCTGTGTCAAAAAAAAAAAAAAAACAGTTCGAATTAGTGATCATGACATTTAAAAAAGAATTAATGTGGCCAGGCGTGGTGGCTCATTTTCTAATTCTGTGTGCTCAGAACGTTGAGGCAGGAGGATCACTTGAGCCCAGGAGTTTAAGGCCAGCCTGGGCATCTCACAAGACCCCATCTTTAAAAAAAAAAAAAAAAGAAAGAAAAGAAAGAAAGTATTTTTGCATCTGCAAGTTAGTTTCAAAAATAAGTGTGTATTTGTGTGCATGTGTCTCTTATAACAGAAGAAAATTAGAAATAAATCACACATTTATTTACATAAATACATATAAATCACATAAATATATGTATTTATATACATATAAAGACACGTGTATTTATATACATATAAAGACACGTGTATTTGTATACATATAAAGACACGTGTATTTGTATACATATAAAGACACGTGTATTTGTATACATATAAAGACACGTGTATTTGTATACATATAAAGACACGTGTATTTGTATACATATAAAGACACGTGTATTTGTATACATATAAAGACACGTGTATTTGTATACATATAAAGACACGTGTATTTGTATACATATAAAGACACGTGTATTTGTATACATATAAAGACACGTGTATTTGTATACATATAAAGACACGTGTATTTGTATACATATAAAGACACGTGTATTTGTATACATATAAAGACACGTGTATTTGTATACATATAAAGACACGTGTATTTGTATACATATAAAGATATGTGTATTTGTATACATATAAAGATATGTGTATATATACAGTAACCAACTTACAATGGTTCAACGTAGGATTTTTCAATTTTACAATGGTGTGAAAGCAATACACATTCAGTAGAAACTATATTTTGAGTACCTATAAAACCATTCTGTTTTTCACTTTCTTTTTTTTGAGATGGAGTCTCACTCTGGCGCCCAGGCTGGAGTGCAGTGGAGGCAGGCAGATCACCTATGGTCAGGAGTTTGAGACCATCCTGGCCAACATGGCAAAACTCTGTATCTACTAAAAATACAAAAATTAGCTTGCATGGTGGCGCCTGCCTGTAAACCCAACTACTCGGGAGGCTGAGGCAAGAGAATTGCTTGAACTCGGAAGGCAGAGATTGCAGTGAGCCGAGATTGCACCACTGTACTCCATCTCAAAAAAAAAGAAAGGAAGGAAGGAAGGAGGGAGGGAAGGAAAGAAGGAAGGAAGGAAGGAAGGAAATTCAAATTCCAAAATAGCTTCCTGAAGTGATTTCTTGGCCGGCCAAGAGAAAAAAATGAAAACTTAAAATGATCTTTCTCCTTAAATCACAACTCCAAACTGAAGGGTCTTTATCCTACTCTTCCTTATCCTGCATCTTATGTTATTTTAACCTCCCTCTGCCCCTATCTTTTTCTCTTATCTGTTCCCCTCTTTTTCCTAGCTAGCCAGCAACCCTCAAAACTCAATTGCCTCTTAAAATTAAACTTTTCTTTGAACACAAAAAAGTTCTTATGGTTGATTTTAAGCTCTTATCTTGCTTTTAGTTGAGAGTCATTGTCAAAATCTTTAGAAAGCCTAGACAGGAAAGAGAGAAATTGCAAAGAGGAAAGAAAAAATATTTGATATGGTCTTTCCAACCGGGGGAATTCTAATCTATCTTTCTAGTGATAGAGGTATTCATTTTACTGGGACTGTTATTAAAGAGCTTTGCAGAGCCCTGACACATTCAGATACTTCACTGTCCATATCACTCCCAATGTTCAGGAAAGATAGAAAGAAATAAAGAAATTCTAAAACTCAAATTACCAAAATTCTTCAAGACTCTCAAACTTCTATGGCCTAAGGTATTGCCATTGGCTTTAGTGATAATGAAATCAACTGTTTCTGGGGCTTAGCAACTCTACCCATGAGTTAGTAACAGGCTGGCTCGGGAGTCTAGAAAGTTTACCTCTAAATGTAGACATCACCCTGTTCCAAGAAGACATGGTCAACTGTTTTAAGGGACTAGTACAACACACCCATTTTTATCATCAATAGGTAGGAGAAGCTGTTCTTCAACTTTATCCTAAACAACCCTTGCATGACTTAAAATCTGGAGGCCTGGGCTGGGCATGGTGGCTCATGCCTGTAATCCCAGCACTTTGGGAGGCTGAGGCAGGAGGATCACCTGAGGTCAGGAGTTCGAGACCAGCCTGGCCAACATGGAGAAACCTCATCTCTACTAAAAATACAAAAATTAGCCAGGCATGGTGGCGGGTGTCTGTAATCCCTAATCCCAGCTACTCGGGAGACTGAGGCAGAAGAATTGCTTGAACCCAGGAGGGAGGTGGAGATTGCAGTGAGCCGAGATCTTGCCACTGCATTCCAGCCTGGGTGACAGAGCTAGACTCCATCTCAAAAAAAAAAAAAAAAAAAAAAATATGGAGACCTGGTTTTTTGGAACAGACTTCAGAGAAAAACAGCCCTTGAACCATGGTGGAAATGACCCTATCAGGTGCTGTTAACAACTAGCACAGCAGCAAAACTGTAAGGTGTTGATCCTCCAGTTCATGCCTGAGCCACCCCCAAGATGACTACATCCTAAATCCAGAAATCTGTGAATTTGTTACTTTTTGTGAAAAAGGGGACTATGAAGATATAATTAAGCTTCATTATATTAAGATTAATTACCTTGAGATAGAAAGATGATTTTGGATTTTCCAGGTGGAACCAATGTATTTACAAGCATCCTTATAAGAAGGAAACAGGAGTTTCACAAATAAAGAAAAAGCAATGCAATGAGAGAAGCAGAAAAAGAGAAGGATTTGAAAATACCACATGGCTGGCTTTAAAATGAAGGAATGGATCATAAGCCAAGGAATACAGGTGGCCTCCAGAAGCCAGAAAAGGCAAGCAAGCAGATTGCCTCCTAAGACCTTCAGAAGGAAGGCATTCCATGGACTGATTTTAGATTTCTGACCTCTAGAAATGTAATAAAATAAACGTGTGTTATTTTAAGCCATAAGCCCATGAGAATTTGTTACAGCAGCAACAGAGAACTAAGAAGGCTATCTCTCAACTGAAGAAACACAAACTATCCCTGAGTTATTGGAAGATTGTCTTTATCAGAGAACTTAACCTGAGCATTCTTAGGAGCCTACAGAAACATACAGTCTTTGGGAAGAGATAACGTTTACCCAACAAGACGACTGTGGGGGATATAGACATTCCCACCTGAGGTCCATGCACTAAGACCACAGATTGCTACTCTTTAATCTACGTTCTTTTGTTTTTTGTTTTCCTATCTCTCTTCTTTTCTCTGTTGCTGATTTGAGGCTATTTTCACCTATTTATTCATTAGACCCCTATTCTTTTTTTTTTTTTTTTTTTTGAGATGGAGTCTCGCTGTGTGGCCCAGGATGGAGTGCAGTGGTGTAATCTTGGTTCACTGCAACCTCTGCCTCCCAGTTTCAACTGATTCTCCCACCTCAGCCTCCTGAGTAGCTGGGATTACAGGCACCTGCCATCATGCCTGGCTAATTTTTGTATTTTTGTAGAGATGGAGTTTCACCATGTTAGCCAAGCTGGTCTTGAACTGCTGACCTCAGGTGATCCGCCCACCTCGGCCTCCCAAGGTACTGGGATTACAGGCATGAGCCACCACACCCAGCCAGACCCCTATTCTTAATATTGTTTTGTTTTGTTTTGAGACAGACTCACTCTGTCTGGAGTGCAGTGGTGTGATCTTGGCTCCCCACAACCTCCGTCTCCCAGGTTCAAGCCAGGGATGCTGAGAAACACCCTACAATTCATAGGAGAGCCCCCTCACTCAGCATCAACTCCAAGTGAAGTTCTGCCATAGAGTTCTGACACTAATTACCCAGAGTTAATGAAGACATCACAGATTAGATTCAAAGTCCTCCACAAGACTGCTCTCAATTCAGACATGAGCTGTCAGTCTCTGGGGTCCCCAGGCCTCCTACACTTCTGATTGTCTATAAAGGTAGGGGCTTTCCTGACCTCCTCAAATTCAGGAATTCACTAGAATGAGTCACAGAACTCAGGAAAGTGGTATACTTACAATTACTTTTATTGTAAAGGATACACATAGGGCAAGACCCAGGAAGGAGTGACGACCTACCATGCCCTTCCCCCATAGTATAGAGTGCATTTCCCTCATAGTGCATCCATGTGTCCACCAATCAGGACGCTTCTCTGAGCTTCAGTGTCCAGAGTTTTTACTGGGGTTTCATTATGTAGGCATGATAGATTAAATCATTGGTGAAATGATCAAGCTCAGTCTCCAACCCCTCTCTCCTTTCCAGAGATTGTGTAACTGAGAGTCCCAATGCTCTGCCTATGTGTTTGGTCTTTCCAGTGACCAGATTGCATCCTGAAGCTTTCTTGGGTCCCACCCTGAGTTGCTCCATTATCATAACAAAGATACACTTATCATTCTGAAATTTCAAGAATATCTCCTCTCAGAACCAGGGATAAAGGCCAGTCAAAATTTTTATTATGGAACATCCACAACAAGAAATGACCAGGCCTAAAATGTCAATAATGCCAAGTTTGAGAAACTCTGTTTTAAAACTATCTAATGACCCTGATACTACAGACTTCTTTGTCTGGTGCCAAACTATTCTTCATGAGCAGTGTCAGAATGTTACAACCATTAGATAATCTTGTAGGGTTATTTTGGCCAAAAATAGATTATTAAGTCACCTCCAATGACTATATTGAATTTGTGGCACAAAGACCTAGTAACCATTTTCTTTAAGCTGGACAGAAACATATTACGTTGATCAACCAATGCCTGCTTTCAGGAGAGACACTAATGTCACCTAGGATCCATTTTGGCTTGATTTCTTCTCTAGAAAAAGACAGATCATTAGATTATTTAATTCAAGTAGAAGAGAGACTAAGCATTGACTTTAATTAATTAATGTATTTATTTATTTTGAAAAGGAGTCTTGCTCTGTTGCCCAGGAAGGAATGCACTGGCACAACCTTAGTTCGCCTTCCAGGTTCAAGTGATTCTCCTGCCTCAGCCTCCTGAGTAGCTGGGATTACAGGTATGCGCCACCATATCCAGCTAATTTTTGTATTTTTAGTAGAGACGAGGTTTCACCATGTTGGTCAGTCTGTCCTCAAACTCCTTACCTCGTGATCTGCCCACCTTGGCCTCCCAAAGTGCTGGGATTACAGGCATGAGCCACTGCGCCCATCCACTTTGACTTTATTTTTTAACCTAAATCCTACCCACTTAAGGAGAATTCTGGATTATTTTCTTTCTTCTCCAAACCTCTTCACTTCACGCATCACAATAGTCCTGAAAAGTAAGGTGAATCCTAGAGTATGACAGGGAAGTTAGACAATGCCATCGAGGCTATCGGAGTACTCACCTGAGAAGTTCATGAAATTGGAGGTCAGGCGTGGTGGCTCACACCTGTAAACCCAGCACTTTGGGAGGCCAAGGTTGGTAGATCATCTGAGGTCAGGAGTTCAAGATCAGCCTGGCCAACATGGTGAAACCCCGACTCTACTAAAAATACAAGAATTAGCTGGGCATGGTTGCGCGTGCCTGTAATCCCAGCTACTCAAAAGGCAGAGGCTAGAAGAATCACTTGAACCTGGAAGGTGGAGGTTGCAGTGAGCCGATCCTGGGTGACACAGTGAGCCAATCCTGGGTGACACAGTGAGACTCTGCCTCAAGAAAAAAAAAAAAGAGAGAGAAATTGAACAGGCAAGAGTGCAAAATGAAGATGACTCAGATTTAATATTGACCTCTCATAAGAAATAATTATTCTTTTAGGGGAAGAATGTTGTACTTACTGCCCTACAGACCTCTGGAATCTTTCCTGTAATAGTCAATATTTTCAGAAAAATTAGGTAATTTGGCTAATAACACCAAATTTGATTTTGTAGGATCCTCAGACTAGGGATGTGATCTGTGGTCTTGATTTACTTTGGGCACACTTGGCTCCTGGTTGAGAAGTAGAAGACAAACTCTGAATATGATCCTTTGTTTAGTACATTTGTCTGTGTTGCAGTGTTTAGATGCTGATCTCCAGAGTCTTAAATGCTGAGGTGCAATAGCTGTCCCAACTAATAATTCAACAAATAATCATCCAAAAAAACAGCAGGAAAACCTTATGCTAATGGAGGTTGAAACATGTACCTTTGGAATCTTGGAGACTGAACCAGCCATTCCCAGAAACTTGATACATAATTGTGATGCCTCAAATCAGCAAGGACCTGGATTGATCACATCCCAAATACTAATGGTCTATCCTTCAGCTCAGAATGAAAAATGGTAAAAAGGAGAAAAATAAAAAACAAAACTGTCTACCCCTACATAGTTTGCTGTCTGCTTTAACAGGACTTTACCATTCCATTGTCTTCATTTGCATAACTTTGCTACCCCAAGAGACTTGTCCAAGAAGGTGAAAGTTGCAAATAACTTTCTCGTTCACTGTAAAAATGTATCAAAAGATCCAGCAACTCCAAAAAGCATCAGTATACAGTTTATACCCCAAGACTCTTTGAGCTCCTCTTCTCGAAATTCTTACCTTGCTGTTTCTACAAATTCTAAACTATTGTATGATGGTAATTACTCAATTCTAATGAAGTCCATACGTTGAAAGACCCATCTTAAACCAAACTTCAAAATATAAATAAATCAGATCTTGCAATTCCTTCTGAGAGTTGCTATCTGCAAAGTTAGCATTCTCACTTAATGTGATAAACAATAAACTCAGCTTTGTGATATTAAAAGGTTATCCTGATGACACTTGGGAAGCCAGCATTCTACAAGGACAATGAGAAAATTCTACAGCCAACATAAAGGGAAGGCAGATTACAACAAAGAAATGGTAAGAACCCCAGAAGAAAAGACTTCTCATTGGCAAAAATAAATGCTGGAAGACAATGAAGTAACATCTTTGATGTGCTGAAAAACATAATTGGGAGCCTAAATTTCTAAACTCCAGCAAAATGTCATTCACAAGTCAGAAAAAAATTTAAAATTTATAGATATTCAAGCACTTAAGAATTTGCTAACAATAGTCCTTTACAAAAAGAACTACTAAATAAGAAAATAAACCTACAAGGAATGAACAGTATAAAGATATATATAAAAATGCCAAAGAATTGTTTAAAAATGCTGGTAAATCTAAATAAATACTGAGTGGGAAAAAAGTTAGAATAGCCATCATTTTTTGAGTGTTTTCAAAAACCAGCTGGCTCTCCCAGTTGAAGATAGCATATTAAAAGCAAACATTTAATTCTGTTTCTTCCTGAAACCTCATAAAAATGACAGTAGATTTTATATAGACAGATATAAGTATCTATATATACATATATTTATCCACATATATTTATACATATATAAAGTATGTGCATATATATATTCCACGAGAATGAAAAGAACAGAAAATCTTTTAATAGCAACAAAATGTTGGAGGCTGAAAAGCAAAAAGAAAGTCACTTGGGGAATATTGACAATCAATGTGATTTACACCACAGAAATATCCAAAAGGCTCAGGAACTGGCGACACTGTTACCTCTGGAAGCACATATAAGGATTTGTAGCCCAGACTTATCTGCAAATTTGTTTAAATTAAACCCCCAGATCTCTAATCACTGCCCAGTCAGGCAATGGTTCCTGCCCTATACCAGCATAAGATTGTAGGTTTATTCTCTGAAAAAGTAAAACAAAACATCTCTTGATTAGGGGGATACTAGGCATATTTGAGCATAATGTTATTCTAAAGCAGGATACCCCAAAGATAAATAAATAAAAACTTAAAAATAAAAATCAGAGAAGGCCCAGGAAACAGGACATTCAGAGGCAAAAAGAATTCCCAGCATGAGAGTGCAAGATTCTAATCTCCAGGGTCTACTAGTATAGATGGCAACCAGTCCAGATGAGGGTAAGTCAGAAGGCTCCAGAAAGGACTTAATGCAAAAAATGATATTAAGAAAACGACTATATTTACCAAGAAAACATTTAAGCAATTGGGAAAGAATATGGGGGCTGAATTACTGAGACATTCATTGAAAATTAAGCAAACAAACAAAAAATAATTATTTACTGATGGGAAGACAGAACATTATGCAGGAGAAGAAATCATGGCATATGACACAATTCAACTGTGAATAACAATTGTATAGTTTTTAATATTCTAAACACTTAATATTTGTATAACAAAATTATGATATAGTTATAGAAGAAAAAATAGGTGGCTGAGCATGGTGGCTTATGCCTGTAATCCCAATACTTTGGGAGGCCAGGACAGGAGGATAGCCTGAGGCCACCAGCCCAGGCAACAAAGTAAAACCATGCCTCTATAAAATCTAAAAAAAAAAAAAAAAAAAGAAAGAAATATATATAGCTGGTCACCTGTAGTACCAGCTACTTGTGGGGACTGAGGCAAGAGGATCGCTTCAGCCTGGGAGGTCAAGGCTGCAGTGAGCCAAGATTGTGCCACTGCACTCCAGCCTGGATGACAAGGCAAGACCTTGTCTCCAAAAAGAGAAAGAGAGAGAGAGAATGGAGGAAGGAAGGAAGGAAGGAAGGAAGGAAGGAAGGGAGGGAGGGGGGGAGGGAGGAAGGAAGGAGAAGGAAAGGGAAGGAAGGGAAGGAAGAGAGGAGGGAGGAGGGAGGGAGGAAGAAGGAAGGAAGGAAGAAGGGAAGGAACGAAGGAAGGAAGGAAAGAAGGGAGGAAGGAAGGGAATGGAAGGAAGGGAATGGAAGGAAGGAAGGAAGGAAGGAAAGAAGGAAAGGAAGGAAGGAAGGGAGAAAGAAAGAAAGAGAAAAAGAAAGAAAGAAGAAAGAAAGAAAAAAAGAAGAAAGAAAGGAAAAAGAAAGAAAGAAAAGAAGGAAAGAGAGAGAAAGAAAGAAAGAGAGGTGCAGAAAATGATACCCCAAAGTATGGTGCTTTGGCATGCTGAGCACTTTTGAATTAAAGGAAATTAGAAGGCCTCAGAAGCTGCCTCAGAACAAAGGACTTCCTAACCCTCTCTTATTGCCCCCCAAGCCACCCTCCAGCACAGGGAGAGTCTCTCAGAAATTTTCTTATCTGAATAAGATGATATTTTCCAAAAAAAATGCAATTGTCTTAAGACCTCCTCCCTAAGAATCTCATCGAATAACCAGGAAATATTAACCAGAAGAGAAGAGACAAGAATAAAAGTCATCACCACTCTCAGACAGACTTCTCATCTATTCTTCTGAGGGCAGCTCTGAGAGATTACCTAAGAGACTTTACCTGCATAATAAGACAACCTTTTGATCACAGTGCAGTTCCACCCGTCACCTTTCCATAACTTACCAGTCCCATTCAGTTTACTCACCCAATCATTTTAAAACTATTGTCTGCTCTTTGGGCCCATTCATTTTCCCTGAAAATTATTTGCTACTCTTCACAATTGCTCACATTTCCCCCACCTCCCTCTCCCCTATGAAGAAGGTATGTAAGTTTCAACCATCTGGGGCTGGGTGAGGTGGCTCATGCCTGTAATCCCAGCACTTTGGGAGGCCAAGGCAGGCAGATCACCTGAGGTCAGAAGTTTGAGACGAGCCTGGCCAACACGACGAAACCCCATCTCTACTAAAAATGCAAAAATTAGCCAGGTGTGGTGGCACCTGCGTGTAGTCCCAACTACTCGGGAGGCTAAGGCAGGAGAATTGCTTGAACCTGGGAGGCGGAAGTGGCAGTGAGCTGGGATCACACCACTACACTCCAGCCTGGGCAACAGAGTGAGAGTCTATCTCAAAAAATAAAAAAATAATAATAATAAAAATAAAGACTTACACAGAAGGGAGATAAAGATAGAAATTTGCATCCCAAAACAGGAATGATATATTCTTTTCAAACATGTATGGAACATTTACTAAAATTGGCCACATAAGAAGCCACTAAAAAAGTCTCAACCAATTTCATGAAACTGACATTTTAAAATTAATTCATGGCCAGGCGCAGTGGCTCACGTCTATAATCCCAGCACTTTGGGAGGCCGAAGCAGGTGGATCACAAGATCAGGGGATCGAGACCATCCTGACTAACACGGAGAAACCCCTTCTCTACTAAAAATACAAAAAATTAGCTGGGCATGGTGGCGGGCACCTGTAGTCCCAGCTACTTGGGAGACTGAGGCAGGAGAATGGCATGAACCCGGGAGGCAGAGTTTGCAGTGAGCCAAGATCGTGCCACTGCACTCCAGCCTGGGTGACAGAGCGAGGCTCCATCTCAAAAAAAAAAAAAAAAAATTAATTCGTACTGATTGCAGAGAATTTGGGAAATATAGACAATTTAAAGGAGAAGATTAGAAATGGTCTGAGGTGGGGTGTAGTGGCTCACACCTGTAATTCCGGCACTTTGGAAAGCCAAGGTGGGCAGATCCCTTGAGCTCAGAAGTTCGAGGCCAGCCTGAGCAACAAGGCGAGACCCCCATCTCTACAAAAAAATATTAAACTTAGCTGGGCATGGTGGCACGCGCCTGTAATCCCAGCTACTTGGGGGGCTGAGGCAGGAAGATCGCTTGAGCCTGGGAGGTCGAGGCTGCAGTGAGCCAAGATTATGCCACTGCATTTCAACCCGAGTGACAAAGACCCTGTCTTACTTTGTCAAAAAAAAAAAATTATCTGAAATCTAGCCAAGCATGGTGGCTCCCACCTATAATCCCAGCAATTTGGGAGGCCAAGGTAGGAAGGTCACTTGAAGCCAGGAGTTCAAGACCAGCTTGGGCAACATAGAGAGACCCCATCTATACAAAAAATCATAATAATAATAACTGGTGGTGGTGCCTCCCTGTAATCCCAGCTATTTGGGAGGCTGAGGCAAGAAGATCCTTTGAGCCCAGGAGATTGAGGCTTCAGTGAGCCATGATTGCACCACTGCACTCCAGCCTGGGTGACACAGCAAGTCCCTATCTGAAAACAAACAAAATTATCTGAAATCCTATTCTGGCTACAGTTTACCTCTTTTAATATTTGACATACTTCTTTTCAGTCTTTCTCAAGATGTGTATTTAGGAATTTTTTTTTTTCTATCTCCTTGTTGTTGCTGCTGTTGCAATACTGAGATTTACTGTATATTCGTTTTGTATCCTGTTCTGCAAATGATAATTCTACTTTATTACCACTAGAGGAGCACTAGTCTCCCTTACAAAGTTATGCTAATGGAAAGAATTTCTGCTCTTGCAACAGTGTGTGGTCCTTAGAAGAAAGCTAATATTTAATATTAACAGTGTTAAGATGGTTTCACCCTCAGGTAAATCGGCAGGAAAATGGAGCGGAATGCATTGATGGAAAGGTGAAGGACAGAAGTGGAGTTGAACCAAAACCAGATTCTCACCCTACACAAAAGACCAGCGTGCCTGTCTCCCCAGTTCAGAGCCAGCAAGAGCCCCACTAATACCCGCTTGGTGCCTGAAAGAACAGACACAAAGCACACGCAACGACGTGGAGGAAAGCAGGAGTTAAACAGGCAACAAAAAAAAGCTGAAGAAGGTTTGGGACTGGGAAGATGCAGATTTAGAAAAATAACATTATGAAAATGGGCACCCTTGAAGAACATTCTGTGCCCCTCGTCCCCTCACCTTATTTATTCCATCACCAAATAAAGTCACAGCTGTCGGTCCTCTGCTATCTGAAGCATTAGGCGAAAGTGCTGTTTCACCCAGCAGCAGATTTCAGGGTGGGCCAGCCCACGAGGGACGGGCATGGCGGTATCTGGTGTGTGGTTGGGAGGAAGCGCTATCCTCTACTTAGGAGGAAGGATTACAGAGCAGCAGGGAGCTTCTCCAGAGATTGAAGAGGCTGCTGGTCCCAACCTTCTGTACGCGTCGCACCTCGCAGATCATGCCACGGGGAGCCACATCCCCCCAAAGGGACAAAGCCAGGAGAGTCGCTTGAGAATGATTCATGCCATTTCTGTTAAATGCCTGGCACACAGCAGGACTTGATACATTTTAACAACTACTCTTCTATTTTCTTTAAGTCTACTACAGTGGTTTGAAGCACAGGCTTTGGTTTAAAATAGTTCTAGGTTGAAATCCATGCTCAAATTCCACTCATTAGCTCTCTGGCCACAGAGTGGATTTACCACCAGCACTCTAAACGTGTTTCCTCAACTGTAAAAGTGAATTAATTAAATCTATTTATGGGATTGAATTCGCTAATGTATGTAAAGCCCAGCCCATAATTAAATGGTAGCAGTTAGAATTGACCTTTAACATATGCCATATTTTGATGGTCATTCTTGTTTTTTCTTTTTTCCCACATTCTATTTTTGAACACCTCCCTGTCTGTATATTTATTTAATCATTTCTTTCAAAACTATTTTGAAATCTATTTTTATCTTTTTTTTTTTTTTTAAGTCACCCAGGCTGGAGTGCAGTGGCACAATCGTGACTCATAGCAGCCTCAAACTCCTGGACTCCAGCGTTCTTCCCACCTCACCCTCCCAAGTAGCTAGGACTACAGGTGCATGCCACCATGTTCATCCCAGTATAGTGTATCCATTCATTCTTCTAGTACAGGCAATATGATTTAAATAAGTGTATAAATAAGTGAAACAAATATAGCTCCTAGGTCCTTTGATGGAAGTGTATATGAGCACAAAGAAGGAAATGGACAAATAAGAGTGGATCCAGGCTGGGCACAGTGGCTCATGCCTGTAATCCCAGCACTTTGGGAGGCCGAGGCAGGCAGATCTCTTGAGGTCAGGAGTTTGAGACCAGCTTGGCCAAGATGGCAAAACCCTGTCTCTACTAAAAATACAAAATTTAGCCAAGCACGGTGGCACACTCTTGTATCCCAGCTACTTGGGAGGCTGATGCAGGAGAATTGCTTGAATCCTAGAGGTGGAGGTTATGAGACTGAGCCACTGCACTCCAGCCTGGGTGTCAGAGCGAGACTTCGTCTGAAAAAAAAAAAAAGAGTGGGTCCAGGCCGGGCACGGTGGCTCACACCTATAATCCCAGCACTTTGGGAGGCTGAGGCAAGTAGATCATGAGGTCAGGAGCCCGAGACCAACCTGGCCAACTTGGTGAAACCCTGTCTCTACTAAAAATACAAAAAATTAGCTGGGCATGGTGGTACATGCGTATAATTCCAGCTACTCAGGTGGGTGAGGCACGAGAATTGCTTGAACCCAGGTGGCAGAGGTTGCAGTGAGCCGAGATCGTGCCACTGCACTCCAGCCTGGGCAATAGAGCAAGACTTGGTCTCGAAAAAAAAAAGAGTGAACCCAAAAAGGCTTTACAGAGGAAACGATTCTCCAGTCTTGTCTTGAAACACTGAAGTTTCAAATAAAATAGCCCTGGGTTTGAACCTATGTCCTGCCATACACTAGATGTGGATGAGTTAACTAATCTGACCAAATGACAGTCTCTCTCAGGTATTCAATCAGAATGATGACACCAATTTAATACATGAGTGAGATAAAATGAGCTGATTGGCAGGGCATGGTGGCTCTGTCCTATAATCCCAGCACTTTGGGAGGCTGAGGCGGGCAGACCACCTGAGGTCAGGAGCTTGAGACCAGCCTGGCCAACATGGTGAAACCTAATCTCTACAAAAAATACAAAAATTAGCCAGGTGTGGTGGCATGCACTTGTCATCCCAGCTACTCAGGAGGCAACACACAAGAATTGCCTGAACTGGGGAGGCAGAGGTTGCAGTGAGCCAAGATCACACGACTGCACTCCAGCCTAGGAGACAGAGCAACACTCTGTCTAAAAAAAAAAAGAAAAAAAAATTGCCAGGCATTGTGGCATGCACCTGTATAGTCCCAGCTACTTAGGAGGCTGAAGCAAGAGGATCGTTTAAAAGAGGATCATTTAAGCCCAGGAGGTTGAGGCTGCAGTGAGCTATGATTGCACCACTGCACTCCAGCCTGAGACCCTGCCTCCAAAAAACAAAAAACAAAAAAAAAGAAAAGAAATCAAGTGAGCTATAGATCAACTCGACTCATGAAAATGATCCTCACGGATATGTCGGTCCCCAGGCAATTTCTATAATTACCCATAAACAGCTGTACACATTGTCTGTGGTGTACTTTAAACCGTATTTTCCCAGCTTTTTGAAAAAAGCGCAATGCAGGGTTGAAACAGAAGTCTTGTCAAAGATTGGGATCAGCTTTACCTACAACATCCTCTCAACCTACCAATCTTGAAGACTTTCCACTTAAAATGACATTGATCTTCACCTGAGGTTGGGAGTTTGAGATCAGCCTGGCCAACATGGAGAAACCCTGTCTCTACTAGAAAATACAAAATTAGCCAGGCATGGTGGCGCATGCCTGTAATCCCAGCTACTTGAGAGGCTAAGGCAAGAGAATCGCTTGAACCCGGGAGGCGGAGGTTGCGGTGAGCTGACATTGCGCCATTGCACTCCAGCCTGGACAAAAAGAGCAAAACTCCGTCTCAAACAAACAAATTTAAAAAAAAAATGACATTGATCTTATAAGTGCTCTTTCACAATTCCTTTCGTGATAATGTTTTAACTAGGTTTTCCTGGATGCGCAAATTAAAATCTCAAATTTCTCAGGTTAATTCCTTGGGGTTTTTTGTTTGTTTGATAATTTGTTTGTTTTCACTTTTGTTTGTTTATTTGTTGAGATGGAGTCTTGCTCTGTCGCTCAGGCTGGAGTGCAGTGGCATGATCTCAGCTCATTACAACCTCCACCTCCCACGTTCAAGCAATTCTCCCACCTCAGCCTCCCAAGTAGCTGGGACTACAGGCGCCTGCCACTACGCCCGGCTAATTTTTGTTTTTTAGTAGAGACGGGGGTTTCACCATGTTGGCCAGGATGGTCTCGAACTCCTGACCTCAGGTGATCCGCCTGCCCTGGCCTCCCAAAGTGCTGGGATTACAGGCGTGAGCCACCGTGCCCTGACTGTTTGTTTTAAATGACAAGGATTTCATTTCTTATTTAAACTGCTGTACCACAAGGGACAAGGAAAAGTGAAAAGAATTAAGTTTGTTTCTCTAGAGAAAAAAAAAAAGGCTAGGAGGTACATTAAACTTGGATGGCAGCCTGTCATGGAACCTGGGGATTGTCACATTGGCCAGTACTTTCTCTAACCCAGAGATCAAAACCTGATCTGCCACCACTGCTGGGAATGGAGTCAGTCCTGGTTTCAGCTACAGCTGACACCCTCAGCTTCAGTCTGAGCCAATGTACTTTCTGCCTTTCTTCTAGTAGACAGCCAGAGTTCAAGCCAGCCTAGTTCTCAACAGCATCATCTACTAACATTTATCATCTCCCCCACTTCTCTCTCACACAATGAGGTAGGCACTGGAGAAGGTAGCACAGTCCCTGCCTTCAAAGTGCTTACAATCTTGGAGCTTACAATAAAAATGCAGATCAAGTGAATATGTCACTAGAAGGCAGCACATGCAAAATTAATATGAAGATGGCCAGGCACAGTGGCTCATGCCTGTAATCTCAGCACTTTGAGAGAAGGTGGGCGGATCACTTGAGGTCAGGAGTTCAAGACCAGCCTGGTTAACATGGTGAAACCCCGTCTGTACTAAAAAACAAACAAAGAAAAAATGTATACAAAAAAGTAGCCGGGCATGGAGGTGGGCGTCTGTAATCCCAGCTACTTGGGAAGCTGAGGCAGGAGAATGGCTTGAACCTGGGAGGTGGGGTTGCAATGAGCCAAGATTGCACCACTGCACTCCAGCCTGGGTGACAGAGTGGGACTCCATCTCAAAAAAGAAAGAAATTAATATGAAGATGAATGTTTTGAGAGTCTGGGGAAAGAGAAGTTCACTATGAGCTGAGCTGGTGGAAGTGTCTTCCTGAATGAAGGAAATCCATGGTGCCTTCTCCACTTTGTGAGAGGCACTGGTTTAGAGAGTGGTTAAGGACATAAACTGCAAAGCCAGGCTGCCATCGTTTGAACAAGCTCAGCTCTGCCAGTAAGGAGCTGTGTGACCAGGGCAGAGTACCTAGCCTCTCTGTGCCTAGGTCACCTCCTCCCTAAAATTAGGACAATAGTAATCATGTCTCCCTGATAGACTTGTGGGGAGGATAAAATGCCTTAAGCTAAATGAAGCCCATGGCATATAATGAAGGCTAATGGGGGCTACGGACCATTGTTCTTTATGACATGGTTTATTGAGACCGAGGCATGTACAAGCCAGTGCACAGAATCGTGTCTATGTAATTAGTTAATTCTGTCTGGGAGGAGTGTGTGTGTTTAAGACAGTGCCTGGGATGACTTATAATGTAATATTTAGGCAAAACGCTTTGTAATTGGTGCAGCTCTGAGAACACACGCATGCATTCCAGGCGGTGCTGCTGGGGCTCGGCGGTGCCGTGTCTGGTCTGCAAGGCGCGCGGGCTCGTGGGGGGGTTGCTGGGGAGCCCACTCTGCCTGGCGACTCGGGCCACCGAATGTGAGACCGAGTCCCTGTATGTCACCAGCGCACACGCTGATTTGAACCCTGCTTCGACGTGTGTGTCATGGCTTAAAAATAGCTGCTAATCTGTCAACCTGTCTTGGGCAGAAACAGCGGCGGCGACAGCAGCAGGAGCGTCATGGCCGTGGCGCTGTCTGCGCCGGCGATCCGCCTTTCGGACTGAGGCCCAGCGCAGCGCTTGCAAAGAGGTAGAGGGGCTGCGGCGGGCCTTCGCCTTCCCAGCTGGCTCTCCAGGCTGGGGAGAGACGCCCAGCTAGGGGCGACGGGGGAGGGAGGGGACCGGGAAGCGGGCACCAGAGCCCAGCGAGCCAGCCGCTCTCTCCCGGGCGCCCTCCCTCCGCGCGCGGGGCCGGGCTGCCTGGCTGGCGAGGACTGGGGCGACAGCCATGGACCTGCTACAAAGGCGACCGCAGGCGGAGGGAGGGAGCGGCGGGCCAGGGCCCCTGGAGCCGGCGGATGGGATTGGAGAATGCCCAGGGCTGTATCCCGGGACAGAAAGGGGCTTCTGCGCCCCCCGGGAAAAACAGCCCCACGGAGATCCTTCTTAGACCTGGGCTCCTTCACGCTTCCCCCATCCCATTCATCATCTCGTAGACAGCAGACTCTCTCAGAGGAAAGGTTGTATTGTAATAAAGTAATGGGGTCTTTAGGCCTGGGTGCAAAGGTAGAAGAAGATGATGGTGATAGTGATGGTGGTAATGGTGGTAGTGATGATGGTGATGGTGGTGGTGATGGTGGTGATGGTAATGGCTGTAGTGCTATATTTCTGTGCTCCTTCTGGACCCAGCCATTGAAAACTCTCTCTCTCTCCCTAAACACCCTAAGATCCAATCTTCCCTCACCAATCCTGGTCCTAAAACCCCTGCTTCTAATGCCTTGTAAGTGCTTGGTTTCTCTTGGCACTGGGGCAAGGGAGAGCTGGGCCCTGGCTAGGGGTGTGAGATGGGGACAGAGCGTGGGCAGGGACAAAGATGGCCTCTCACTGCTGGTCATAGAGTTGAAGTCCCCCTGGCAGGAGGCCAGGAAGGGAGTGGAAGGGGATTCTGCAGGCTCCAGGACCTTCTGCTTTCAAACAGGCGGGACCACAGGTGTGAGAGGATGGGGAGGGAGGGGGAAGGGGCCTTGCCATTGTTGCCTCCCTGCCTGAAGGTCCCAGGGCAAGCCTCAAACGCTGGTCCTTCCCAGCTCTGCAGCTCAACAGGTAATCTGAGACACACCTGCTAAGCCCCTCGTTATTGACCTCATGTTTTGTAGGGTCACTTGACTCCAAGAGCCATACGGCTAGTAATTCTAAGCCTCTGAGCCCCTGGACCTGGCAGGATCCCTCATTTTTCCCTTTCCTTCCTGCTTTCTAGGCCCCCACCACCCACCTCTGTCCCCGCTCCCCTCAAGACACACAGACAAAACACTCCAACCCTGAGTCAATTCCCCCACCATCCACCTCTGTCACCCTCCCCTCAAGACACACACAGACAAAGCACTCCAACCCTGCTTCGATTCAGAAATTCTCACACTAGAGCTGAGATCTGATCAGTAATTTCCTAATGCTGATCCAAGGAGGGTGGTTTGCCTGTTGTGCACATAGATTGGTGCCTTCTTCCATAAGCTCATGCATTCAGCAAGTACTTATTTTTCCCAAACTTACTCTTCGTCTTTATTGCTATTCTCCACTCACCCCATCCCCCCCGCCACCACACCCTTCCCATAGCAGGTTTATCTCTGAGGCAGTGGCAGGTCACGAAGGGGTTAAAGTCTAACTCTCTGGCACAGAGATGGCAGGCCTGACATGTGTCATGGCCTCAGCTGCTGTTGTCTCCCTGCTAATTCTCCCTGGATGGGTCTAAAGGTACCCCCAACCCCATCCCAGCTCCCTAGGCTCTCTGCCTATAGCCCCAGGCAGATGAGACCCAGATTCCAGCTGGCAAGATCCCCAGCAGTGGGGACAGCCACCCAAGTGCCAAGTGTGTGTGTGTGTGTGTGTGTGTGTGTGTGTGTGTGTGTATGCGTGCTGGCAGTGGGGGTGGGGTGATGGAGCTGAAACCTAGCAGCTGGGCAGCTCCCTTTCCCCGTAAACAAGGACATGTGACTCTCCCACCTCGTTGCGTGGCAGAGCCAAAGAGCTGAGCAAAAGGAGCTGCTGCAGCTTGAAGGAAAAGCCACCCCTGAAGGCTCCCGCCAGAGCCAGGCTTACCTTCTCTCCCTCGAGAATCTTCTCCCAAAGGACCAGCCCAGGGAAGGGAAGCAGCTGCTCTGGACTCACTCAAGTGTGTCTCACACCCCTTCCTCTTCCAGCAGCAGCTACCTGGCAACTGAACCCATCATTGCCACAGCCACTCCTGCAGCTGCCACGGTTTCTGCCACCTCTAAGATGTGCCCTGGTAACTGGCTTTGGGCTTCTATGACTTTTATGGCCCGCTTCTCCCGGAGTAGCTCAAGGTCTCCCGTTCGAACTCGAGGGAACCTGGAGGAGATGCCAACTGTTCAACATCCTTTCCTCAATGTCTTCGAGTTGGAGCGGCTCCTCTACACAGGCAAGACAGCCTGTAACCATGCCGATGAGGTCTGGCCAGGCCTCTATCTCGGAGACCAGTATGTATCGGGCAGACTGGGCCCACGGCAGAGTGTGTGTGTGTTTGTGTGTGTAAGAAAGGAGAAGGGTGGCAGACAGGCATGGAGTGGTGTCATTGGTTCCTGGTTGAAGATTGAGGGGATAGGGCACATGGGCTGAGAGTAGAGGCTGCAGGTTTGGGAGAGTTTGGCCAGGATTATTGAAATGCCCAACTCTGGCCAGTCACAGTGTCTCTTGCCTGTAATCCCAGCACTTTGAAAAGCTGAGGCAGGAGTATCTAGGGTACAGGAGTTCTAGACCAGCCTGAGCAACAAAGCCAGACCCCATCTCTACTTATTATTTTAAAATAAAATAAATAAAATAAAAATACCCAAGTCTGGACAGAAAGACTCTGTTCCAGTAATAATATCATTCATGTATCACATATTTATTATTACGTGCCAGTGCTACATACCAGGCACAATAGATGACTTCTCTGACCTTCCATCTATTGTGCAATGTCTCTGGGAAAAGGCAGTCACTGGAAGCCAGGAGCAGTAGGTAGGAAGCTGCAGTGGTTTCTCTTGAGACCAAGCAAAGCAGCAGTGCCTACAGAGATTCTGCAATTTGAAGGCTATGGAGAGAAAAACATCAAAGGAAGAGCCATCCCCACTTCTCTCCCTCAAAGTTATACAAGGATTTCTTTTGCTTCTTTGGTTTGTTTTGGTTTTGGTTTTGGTTTCTTTCTTTTTTTTTTTTTTGGAGACAGAGTATCACTCTGTCACCCAGGCTGGAATGCAGTGGCGCGATCTTGGCTCACTGCAACCTCCACCTCCCGAGTTCAAGCGATTCTCCTGCCTCAGCCTCCAGAGTAGCTGGGACTACAGGCACACACCGCCTTGCCCGGCTAATTATTTTTTTGTATTTTAGCAGAGACGGGGTTTCACCGTGTTGCCCAGGCTGGTCTTGAGCTCCTGAGCTCAGGCAATCCACCTGTCTCGGCCTCTAAAAGTGCTAGGATTACAGGTGTGAGCCACCGTGCCCAGCATTGTTGTTTTTGAGACAGGGTCTCACCCTGTTGCCCAGGCTGGAGTGCAGTAGCCCAATCTCAGTTCACAGCAAACTCTGCCTCCTGGGTTCAAGCAATTCTCCTGCCTCTGCCTCCCAAGTAGCTGGGCTTACAGGCGCTCATCACCACACCCAGCTGATTTTTGTATTTTTAGTAGAGACGGGGTTTAGCCATGTTGGCCAGGCTGATTTTGAACTCCTGGCCTCAAGTGATCCACCCGCTTCGGCCTCCCAAAGTGCTGGGATTACAAGCATGAGCCACCATGCCTGGCCTACAAGGATTTTTTCACACACATTTTCTCTCTTAATCTTCACAACAGCCCTGTGAGGTAGGTATCACTCTCCCTGGGTTACAGATGAGGAGACTGAAGCTCAGAGAAGTTGTGACTGGCCAAGGTCACACGGGTTGTAAGTAGCAGAGCCCAGGCTTGGAGGCTCAAGTTCAGTGCTCTTTCTGCTTAAGGAGTTTGCACTGGACAGGGCGTTTGCCCTGAGATATGATTGTGGTGCCCAGGGGTGTCTGCCACCAAGCTGAGGGGTCTGGGCTGGATGAACACCTGAAGGTGATGTCATAAAACAGGGTAAATGTCGCCAGGCATGGTGGCTCACATCTGTAATCCCAGCACTTTGGGATACTGAGGTGGATGGATCACGAGGTCAGGAGTTCAAGACCAGCCTGGCCAAGACAGTGAAACCCCGTCTCTACTAAAAATACAAATATTAGCCTGGCGTGGTGGTGGGCACCTGTAATCCCAGCTACTCGGGAGGCTGAGGCAGAGAATTGCTTGAACCCGGGAGGCAGAGGTGGCAGTGAGCCGAGATAGCGCCATTGCACTCTAGCACTCCAGCCTAGGCGACAGAGCAAGACACCATCTCAAAAAAAAAAAAAAAAAAAAAAAAAAAAAAAAACACGGTAAATGTGAGCCATGGAATATCTGGCAAAAACACAAGACGGTTCTGGGTGTCAACAAGAGTAGAGACATAGGGGAGTTAGGTGTGGAAATGGATGTCAGAACCATACTATCTCAGGGTGAGCAGGACCGATGAAACGAGCAGAACAATCTGCCTGACATTCATTTCCCCTCTGCAGCATCCACGGCTACATGGCCATCTCCTCTTTCTGCCTGAATACCCCAGGGACAGGAAAACCACTCTCTCTCAAGGTGCTCCACCCTTTCCTCAGCTAGACTCCACCATTAGAATGTACTTCCTTGTATGAAATTGAAATCAGCTGGCCAGGCACAGTGGCTCATGCCTATAATCCCAGCACTTTGGGAGGCCTAGGTAGGTGGATCACGAGGTCAGGGGTTCGAGACCAGCCTGGCCAACATGATGAAATCCCGTCTCTACTAAAAATACAAAAATTAGCTGGGCATGGTGGCGGGCACCTGTAATCCTAGCTACTCAGGAGGCTGAGGCAGGAGATTCGCTTGAACCTGGGAGGCAAAGGTTGCAGTGAGCTGAGATCGCACCATTGCACTTCAGCCTGGGAGACATAGCAAGAGTCTGTCCCCCCTCCCAAAAAAAAAAAAAAAATGAAATCTGCTTCCCTGGGGCTTTAATTCCTTGATCCTCATTCTACCCTTGAGAACCCTGCAGATCCAAGACAATCCCAATTCCAGAAAACACACTTTCAGGTTTGTTTTGTTTTTTTTTTTTTTTTTTGAGACAGAGTCTTGCTCTGTCACCCAGGCTGGAGTGCAGTGGCGCGATCTCGGCTCACTGCAAGCTCCACCTCCCAGGTTCACGCCATTCTCCTGCCTCAGCCTCCCGAGTAGCTGGGACTACAGGCGCCTGCCACCACGCCTGGCTAATTTTTTCTATTTTTAGTAGAGACGGGGTTTCACCATGTTAGCTAGGATGGTCTTGATCTCCTGACCTCGTGATCCGCCCGCCTCAGCCTCCCAAAGTGCTGGGATTACAGGCGTGAGCCACCGTGCCCAGCCGCACACTTTCAGTTTTATTATGGCTATTTTTACCCCATCCCCTTAGTCTTCTCTTCTCCAGGCAAAACATCCCCTATACCTTCAACCATGGCTCACAAGACAAGACTCCAAGTCATTGCCCATCTTGGTTCCTCCCTTCTGGGTCACTAGTAAGTAAAGTAGTGTCCTTAGGCCAATAGTAGGAGGCTAGGCACGGTGGCTCACACCTGTCATCCCAGCACTTTGGAAGGCCGAGGCAGGAGGATAACTTGAGGTCAGGAGTTCAAGACCAACCTGGCCAACATGATAAAATCCCATCTCTACTAAAGATACAAAAATTATCCGGGTATAGTGGCATGTGCCTGTAATCCCAGCTACCTGGGAGGCTGAGGCAGGAGAATCGTTTGAACCCAGGAGATGGAGGTGGCAGTGAGCACTCTAGCCTAGGAAACAGAGCGAGACTCCATCTCAAAAAAAAATCAACAATAGGATTCAGGAAGTTAACAGGGTGTAGACAAGGGAGTCTTCCTCAACAACCTGGCTTTCCCACCCTTCCTCTAACCTCTACTCAATGCAGGGACATGGCTAACAACCGCCGGGAGCTTCGCCGCCTGGGCATCACGCACGTCCTCAATGCCTCACACAGCCGGTGGCGAGGCACGCCCGAGGCCTATGAGGGGCTGGGCATCCGCTACCTGGGTGTTGAGGCCCACGACTCGCCAGCCTTTGACATGAGCATCCACTTCCAGACGGCCGCCGACTTCATCCACCGGGCGCTGAGCCAGCCAGGAGGTAGGAGGGGAATGCTGGGAGCAGGAAAGAACAGGGTGCCTGGAATTTGGGGAAGTCCAAGGGTTTGAGAGTGGAGTGAGATTTTAGTGACGTGATAAAATGCTCAGGATCTTGTTAAGAAAGAAAAATATATTATCTCAACCATTTTTTTAAAGCAATACAGAAAAAGACAAGAAGGAAATTATCAAAAATGTTAAGAGTGGCAAGTTACACCTGGGTGGCAAGATTATATGTGATCGACTTTTTCTTTTTTGTTTTTTTGAGATGGAGTCTTTCTCTGTCACCCAGGCTGGAGTGCAGTGACATGATCTCGGCTCACTGCAACCTCCGCCTCCCAGGTTCAAGTGATTCTCCTGCCTCAGCCTCCCAAGTAGCTGAGATTACAGGTGCCCGTCACCACGTCCAGCTAAATTTTGTATTTTTAATAGAGACATGGTTTCACCATGTTGGCCAGGCTGGTCTCGAACTCCTGACCTCAGGTGATCCACCCTCCTCGACCTCCCAAAGCGCTAGGATTACAGGCATGAGCCACTGCACCCAGCCAGCAGGAGGATTTCTTGAGCCCAGGAATTAGAGGTTGTAGTGAGCTATGATTGTGCCACTGCACTCAACCTGAGAGGCAGAGCAAGACCCTGTGTCTAAATACATATATATTTTCAATGGTTGAGAATAACAAGCTAGAATGGTGGAGAGATTGAGGAAGGGGCCAGTAACGACAGTGTTTTCAATTGATTCATTCACGCTACTCTATGCAAAGCTGGCTCTTACATCAGTGGTGAGTCTCCACCTTTGACCCCTTTCAGGTTTATGGACACTGAGCCACTGCATGTCCCCTTCCTCTTATTCTGTCCAGGCCTCTCCCCTTTCGCCAGGGATCTGCATTCCTAACATCCGCTCATCTGCACCCATTCCTGTCTTCATGCACCTGTACTTACCTGTCTTCTTCTTCCCTGTCCATGTCACCCTTTTTTTTTTTCGAGATGGGGTTTCGCTTTTGTTCCCTGGGCTGGAGTGCAATGACACGATCTTGGCTCACTGCAGCCTCTGCCTCCTGGGTTCAAGCGATTCTGCTGCCTCAGCCTCCTAAGTAGCTGAGATTACAGGCATGGGCCACCATGCCCGGCTGATTTTTGTATTTTTAGTAGAGATGGGGTTTCACCATGTTGGCCAGGCTGGTCTCGAACTCCTGACCTCAGGCAATCTTCCCCCTTCGGCCTCCCAAAGTGCTGGAATTACTGGTGTGAGCCACCATGCCCGGCCCCATGTCACCCTTTCCCCAGCCTCCTCCAAGCTGCCACAAGCAGTCTCAAAGCTCTCTCTCTCTGTGTCTCTCCTCTCAGGGAAGATCCTGGTGCATTGTGCTGTGGGCGTGAGCCGATCCGCCACCCTGGTACTGGCCTACCTCATGCTGTACCACCACCTTACCCTCGTGGAGGCCATCAAGAAAGTCAAAGACCACCGAGGCATCATCCCCAACCGGGGCTTCCTGAGGCAGCTCCTGGCCCTGGACCGCAGGCTGCGGCAGGGTCTGGAAGCATGAGGGGAGGGGGAGAGAGGTCAGGCCAGGCCATGGGTGGGTCCCTGGCTCCCAGCTGGAGATAGGAGGCCCAGGTGGCAGGTAGCAGGAGGCTCAGATCACCCATCCTCCCCTGGGGTCAGGAGAGGCCGAGCCCCAGGCCACTGCCACTCTTTGCGGGAGGGGACAGGGAGTGAGGTTGGGCAGTGTGGTGGATGGGCACCCAGGAAGGGTTGACCAGGGAAGGAGGCAGCTAGGCTGTAGATGGAAGATGGTCCTGGGATTCGAACACCACTGGGATCTGGCCAGGGTGCTCCCTGAGATTCACAGTCCCTTCCCCTCTCTGTGCCCAAGTGTTCCCCTCTCTCCCTCACCAAAACAAAAGGGCCATCTCTGCCCTTCACTTGTGCAGAAAGTCAGGGATACGGCAAGCATGAATGCAATGGTGTAGAGTTGTGTGAAACCCCTAGCATAGAGACACACAGCGAAGAGATGGTGTGAAAAGCTTGCAGAACCAGAGACAGAACCCCACAGACTTTCCACTCCAAGCGCAGGAGGAGGTAGCTAGCGTGTGAGGGTTGGCACTAGGCCCACGGCTGCTGCTTGGGGCCAAAAACATACAGAGGTGCATGGCTGGCAGTCTTGAAATTGTCACTCGCTTACTGGATCCAAGTGTCTCGAGGATAAATAAAGATCATGAAAAAGAAGAGAATTTCTTGAGGTCATTGACAGTTTGAAAGAGTTCTAGGACTCTCTCCTGGGAACCCCAGCCTTGCTGGAGAAAAAGACAGTCCTGACTCCCTCGTATCCTCCACCAGCCTTCAAACCTCCACCAGTTCTGGTGCTCTTTCTCCCAAGTCCAATTTCATGCTCCTACAGCGATATATTGGGCTGTTGTTTTCAGCTAGTCCACAAAGGGGCAGCAGAGGACCAGAAAGTTCAGATTTGCAACAAGCTCTGCTGCTGTTCAGAGGGCACACCCTGTACCTTCCCAGCTTTGAAGATGTCTCTAGACCGGGCGCAGGGGCTCACGCCCGTAATCCTAACACTTTGGAAGGCCGAGGCGGGTGGATCACCTGAAGTCAGGAGTTCAAGACCACCCTGGCCAACATGGCAAAACCCCATCTCTACTAAAACTACAAAAATTAGCCGGGCATGGTGGCGCACGCCTGTAATCCCAGCTACTTGGGAGGCTGAGGAAGGAAAATCGCTTGAACCCGGGAGGTGGAGGTTGCAGTGAGCCGAGATCGCGCCACTACACTCCAGCCTGCACGATGGGAGCGAGACTCTATCTCAAAAAGAAAAAAAGAGGTCTCTATTCACACACCTGGGTGTTAAGAAATATAATACCACCAGGTGTGGTGGTTCATGCCTATAATCCTAGCACTTTGGGAAACCAACACGGGCCAGTTGTTTCAGCCCAAAAGTTTGAGATCAGCCTGGGAAACATGGCGAGACCCCATCTCTATAAAAAAATTAAAAATTAGCCAGGCGGGGTGGAGCATGCCTGTAGTCCCAGCTACTTAGGAGGCTGATGTGGGAGGATAGCTTGAGCCCAGGAGGTTGAGACTACAGTGAGCTGTGATGGCATCAAAGCACTGCAGCCTGGGCAACAGACCAAGGTCATGTCTCAAAAAGAAAAGAGGCTGGGTGCGGTGGCCCATGCGTGTAATCCAGCACTTTTGGAGGCTGAGGCAGGCGGATCTCTTGAGATCAGAAGTTTGAGACCAGCATGGCCAACATAGTGAAACCCTGTCTCTACTAAAAATACAAAAATTAGCTGGGCATGGTGGTGCACACCTGTAATCCCAGCTACCAGGGAGGCTGAGGCAGGAAATCACTTGAACCCAGGAGGTGGAGATTGCAGTGAGCGGAGATCACGCCACTGCACTCCAGCCTGGGCGACAAAGCTAGACTCCATCTCAGAAAAAAAAAAAAAAAAGAAAAAGAAAACAAAACAAAGGGGAACCAAAAAAAATCACTTAGTATAGCTGTATGTTCAGTTCCAAAGTATAGAACTCAGAACCTTAAAGTTAGTAGGTGACTTCATAGATTATCCATTTCTACTCTCCTCAATCATGGTCTTGCTCTTCGCCCAAGCTGGGTTAGGGCAATCTCGGCTCACTGCAACCTCCACCTGCTAGGTTCAAGCGATTCTCCCGCCTCAGCCTCCCAAGTACCTGGGATTACAGGCGCCACCATGCCTGGCTAATTTTTGTCTTTTTAGTAGAGATGGGGTTCCACCATTTGGCCGGCTGGTCTCGAACTCCTGACCTTAGGTGATCTGCCCACCTCGGCCTCCCAAAGTGCTGGGATTACAGGTGTGAGGCACTGCACCTGGCCACTTATTCAGTATTTTTGACAACAGTCATCAAGCATTTGCTCGAACATCTTTGAGAATAGGAAACCACTACATAATTTCCACACCATCCCACCAGCTCTAAATTTTAGAAAGCTCTGCCTTGCATGCACATAATGCAATCATGTTATGGTGGTGCTGAGAGGAGGTTGAAAGATCTGACCAGCCAGGATTCCTGGGCTGACTGTAGCATGCACCAATTAGGGGAGGTGGGTGAGTCACTTACTTCTTCCCCCTCTGTTTACTGGAAATTGTACAGCAGATTTCCATGGGATTGTTGTGATCATTTAATTAGATAAGAGGCTGGGTGCACGGTGGCTCAAGCCTGTAATCCCAGCACTTTGGGAGGCTGAGGTGGGCAGATCACTAGAAGTCAGGAGTTCAAGACCAGCCTGGACAACATGGTGAAACTCTATCTCTACTAAAAAAAATACAAAAATTAGCTGGGCATGGCGGCAAACACCTGTAATCCCAGCTAGTCGAGAGGCGGAGGCGGAGAATTGCTTGAACCCAGGAGGTGGAGGTTGCAGTGAGCCAAGATGGCACCACTGCACTCTAGCCTGGGTGACAGAGTGAGACTCCACCTCAAAAAATATATATAAAATAAAATAGATAAGAGACATAAAGCCTAAACACATCAGTATTTAATAAGTGTTCTTTCACTAGTTCAACCATTGTGGAAGAGAGTATGGCGATTCCTCAAGGATCTAGAACTGGAAATACCACTTGACCCAGCCATCCCATTACTGGACATATACCCAAAGGATTATAAATCATGCTGCCATAAAGACACATGCACACATATGTTTATTGCAGCACTATTCACAATAGCAGACTTGGAACCAACCCAAATGTCCATCAATGATGGACTGGATTAAGAAAATGTGGCACATATACACCATGGAATACTATGCAGCCATAAAAAAGGGTGAGTTCATGTCCTTTGTAGGGACATGGATGAAGCTGGAAACCATCATTCTGAGCAAACTATCTCAAGGACAGAAAACCGCATGTTCTCACTCATAGGTGGGAATTGAACAATGAGAACATTTGGACACAGGGTGGGGAACATCACACACAGGGGCCTGTCGTGGGGTGGGCGGAGGGGGGAGGGATAGGATTAGGAGATATACCTAATGTAAATAATGAGTTAACGGGTGCAGCACACCAACATGACACATGTATACATATGTAACAAACCTGCACGTAGTGCACATGTACCCGAGAACTTAAACTATAATTTAAAAAAAAAAAAAAAAAAGAGTGTGCATTGAAAAAAAAAAGTGTTCTTTCTCTTCTTCCCTCCCTGTGACAGCCCTTCCCGTGGTTTGAAGCCAGCTGTCAGGGTTCTCCTGTGTCCTCCTACTTTTAAACTAACAGCCACGATTGTTTTCAATCGCCTGCATTTGTCATATTTTAAGTTGCCAACACTGGCATTCTTTCCCAACTGTGGCAACTGAAATTCCAGATCTCACAGAATGTATAGTTCTCAATGCTCCAGGCTAGACCTATAAGATAGGAGGCCAGCAAGATCTATTTACTGGCTGTGATCTCAAAATGTAGTCACCGCTAAGGGACACATTTATCTAAGGGAGAGAGTGAGGCCTTCATTAGAAACGTTGACTCTCGGCCGGGCACGGTGGCTCACGCCTGTAATCCCAGCACTTTGGGAGGCCTAGGTGGGTGGATCACTGGAGGTCAGGAATTTGAGACCAGCCTGGCCAACATGACAAAACCCCATCTCTACTGAAAAAATACATATATATATGTATATAAGTTTGGCACGGTGGTACATACCTGCAATCCCACCTACTCAGGAGGCTGAGGCAGGAGGATCACTTGAATCACAGAGGTGGAGGTTGCAGTCAGCTGAGATCACACCACTACACTCCAGCTTGGACAACAGAGTGAAACTCTGTCTCAAAAAAAAAAAAAAAGAAAAGAAAGAGAGAGAGAGGGAAAGGAGGAAAAAGAAAGAAAGAAGGAAGGGAGAAAGAGAAAGAAAGAGAGAGAGAAAGACAGACAGACAGACAGAAAGAAAGAAAGAAAGAAAGAAAAGAAAGAAAGAAAGAAAGAAGGAAAGAGAAGGAAAGAAAGAGAGAAAGAAAGGAAGGAAGGAAGGAAGAGAAAGAAGGAAAGAAAGAAAAGAAAAGAAAGGAAGGAAGGAAGGAGGGAAGGAGGGAGGGAGGGAGCGAGGGAGAGGGGAGAGGAGGGGAATGTTGACTCTAATTAAATGCTTTGATTCGCTGTCAGACCATGGGCCAAAGGACTTAAGTATAACTAAAAAGAGCCCTCAGATCACTCAGGCTCTTAGAAGCACTGACTGTAATTATGATCTCACCTCCTTTTTCCTATTGCTCTTTTTATTTTTTTAGAGATGGTCTTGCTCTGTCACCCAGGCTGTAGTGTAGTGGTGTCATCATAGCTCACTGCAGCCGTGAACTCCTGGGCTCAAGTGATCCTCCCACCTAAGCCTCCCAAAATGCTGGAATTACAGGTGTGAGCCACCATGCCCTGCCAGTTCTCATTTAGAAAATATATACTTACTAATGTAACCTAAAAGCCGTAACAATATCTATCCAGTCTGAATGGTTTTAGACTCTTTGCATGTTGAATAACTTCAGAATTTAATTCTAACTTCTAGTAGGGAAGTATTGCTACTAAAGTATATTTGAGGCCTGGCGCAGTGGCTCATGCCTGTAATCCCAGCATTTTAGGAGGCTGAAGTGGGCAGATCACCGGAGGTCAGGGGTTCAAGACCAGCCTGGCAACATGGCAAAACCCCATCTCTACTACAAATACAAAAATTAGCCAATGTGGTGGCACAAGCCTGTAATCCCAGCTACTCAGGAAGCTGAGTCACGAGAATTGCTTGAACCCAGGAGGTGGAGGTTCCAGTGAGCAGAGATCATGCCACTGCACTCTAGCCTGGGCAACAGAGTGAGACTCCGTCTCAAAAAAAAAAAAAAAAAAAGTATATTTGACCAAAGAACAGCTTCCAGATTATCCTCATAAAACAGTTTATGCATTTCTATTATTTAAGAAAGACATATTATGGCTATGCCCAGGCATTCTTCTGTCTTTATAGATACCAACTCATTTAATCCTCATAAAAGCCCTGTGAAGTAGGTATAATTGCAATTGCTTAGGAATGGGCAGATTAAGGTTGCCTAATTTGCCCAAAGACACACAAATAGTAAATAGAAGAGCTGGGATTTATACTTGGGTTCTCAGACTCCAGAATATATATATATATACACACACATATATATATAATATATACACATATATATACACACATATATACATATATACACATATATACATATACACACATATATGTGTATATATTATATATAAATAAAAATATATATTTATATATTATATATAAATTAAAAATATATATTTATATATTATATATAAATAATATATAAATATATAATATATAAATATATATTTTTAATTTATATATGTAAATAATATATATATATCATCATCCTACTATGCTTTGCCTTCAACTCCGCCATCTCAAGTTGTATGTGGGGTGTGTGTGTGTGTGTGTGTGTGTGTGTGTGTGTGTGTGTGTATTGGGGGAGGGAGAAGAGGACTTGCTACTCAGACTTCAGATTGGGAAGCCCCACTCTTACTAGCTCCGAGAGCTTACATCTGGAGATATCAAATGACTGAAGATTTCCCTATCTTTTCTAGAGATTGCCACTCTTCTAGAGGGATCTATGTAGTTCAAGGGGGAGAACTGAGAGGCCACAGCCTGGGCGTCACATAGATGGAATCAGTCCTATCCTTCCGGGGGGCCAAGGGTGACACCTGTCACAAATGAGTCTCACTCCCACCTCCAAAACCAAAACTAAAAATCCAGCCAGCCTCCCCCATCCTGCTCTTGAGCAGTTAATCATTTGATCCCAAACGATGGACCACAGCATTAATAGGAATAAATGTGCTCTTGTATTCAGCCTGTGCTTCCAGCCCATGGAGCCTCAACACTCCAAAATTGAGATCCAAGTCAATCTTGTCATCCTACCCCTTCTTCCCTTATCACCTCCAGCCACCAACTCTGCAGTGTTCACTCAAATCCTTGAGCAGACCCCTGGAGCCTTTGCTTTCTCTGGGGAGGTCGGGGGATGTTTGCCCAGTCCTTCACCCCTGTAACTAATCCCAGCTGGGAAATTCCACAGGGATGCAGCTAAGGGAAAACTACTGATTCTGAGCCCCAGTGTGGCAGATGGAGCTGGAAATACACAGGTAGGCAGCTCAGAATTATGCTGGCTATAGTGGGTTCAGCATTGCTGCACCAAAAGGCCCCTGCTAGAAACGGATCCCTTAAAGAAAAGGAGGACTGAATAGAAGAAAAATGATCCAGATTATATGGAAAGATAAAGCCTGTTTATCATAAGTTTCTGTTCTTATTACTTTTTTTTGAGTGGGATGAAGAGGCAAGAGATTCAAAAGTTTATGAGAAAGCCCTGTTCACACCCAAATCCCTAGAACTTGTGAATATGTCCCCTCAGCTGACCAAAGGGACTTTGCCCTTGATTAAAATGACAGCCTTGAGATGAGGATATTACCCTGGAGTATCTGAATGAGCCCAATCACAGGAATCCTTCAAAGTAGAGAACCAGCTGGGCGCAGTGGTTCACACCTGTAATCCTATCACTTTGGGAGGCCAAGGCAGGAGGATAGCTTGAGGCCAGGAGTCTGAGACCAGCCAGGGCATCTCTACAAACAAACAAATAAACATTTTAAAAATTAGCCAGGCATGGTTTTAAAAATTAGCTAGGTTAAAACCATGCCTGGCTAATTTTTAAAATGTTTATTTGTTTGTAGAGAGGGGTCTAGTCTCCCAAGGCTGAGGTAGGAGGATCACTTGAGCCCAGAAATTCGAGACTACTGTGATCTATGATCCTGCCATTGCACTCCAGCCTGGGCAACAGACCAAGACCCTGTCTCTATAAAAAAATAAAATTAAAATTAAAAAGTGGTGAACCTGTTCTGTGGTGAGAAGTTTGATGTGAGAAGGGCTGAACCCCCATTTGCTGGCTTTGATGAAGAAGAGGGGCAGTGGCTCACACACGTAATCCCAGCACCTAGGCTGAAATGATCTGTCTGCCTTGGCTTCCCAAAATGCTGAGATTACAGATGTGAGCCACCTAGGCTCACCTAGGCCCCATTTGCTGGCTTTGATGAAGAAGAGGGGCAGTGGCTCACACACGTAATCCCAGCATGTTGGGAGGCTGAGGCAGGTGGATGGCTTGAGTCCAGGAGTTTAAGACCAGCCTGGGCAACATGGCAAGACCCTGTCTCTATGAAGAAAAAAAAAATGTTGTGCAATGGAATACTATTCAGCAATTAAAAATGAATTATTTAGTAAAAAAGAAGAGGGGCATAATAAACTAAGGAATGTGGGTGGCCTTTAGAAACTGGAAAAGGCAAGAAAGTGGATTCTTCCCTCAATCCTCCAGAAAGGAACACAGCTGAGGTCTAAACTCTAGCCTTTTTCCAGTCTTGCCCAAATTCCTTTTTTTTTTTTTTTTTTTTTTTGAGATGGAGTTTTGCTCTGTCACCCAGGCTGGAGTGTAGTGGTGTGATCTGGGCTCACTGCAACCTCCACCTCCCGGATTCAAGTGATTCTTGTGCCTCAGCCACTCAAGTAGCTGGGACTACAGGCATGTGCCACCACGTGCCACCATGCAAGGCTAATTTTTTGTATTTTTAGTAGAGATGAGGTTTCACTATGTTGGCCAGGCTGGTCACCAACTCCTGACCTCAAGTGATCCACCCGCCTCAACTTCCCAAAGTGCTAGGATTACAGGTGTGAGCCACTGCGCCCAACCCCAAATTCCTTTCTAAGGGGCACCAGGATTCACCTTCTACAAATCGTAAAATCTCATCAGGTGAGTTTTATTTAATCCTATATAACATGGCTTACTTTCCAACCTGACTCTGGCACAACATCACATGAAAGGCAAAAAGGAAACAGTCAGGTGCAGAGGCTCACGTCTGTAATCCCAGCATTTTGGGAGGCCAAGGCAGGCAGATCGTTTGAGCCTAGGAGCTCAAGACCAGCATGGGCAATATAGGAAGACAAAAAATACAAAAATTAGCCAGGCATGATGGCGCATACCTATAGTCCCAGCTAGTTGGGAGGCTGAGGTGGGAGGATTGTTTGAACCCAGGAGGCAGAGGTTGCAGTGAGCCAAGATTGTGCCACTGCACTCCAGCCTGGTCAATAGAGTGAGGTGATGTCTCAAAAGAATAATAATAATAATAATAATCTCTATTAACTAGATCTTTCCTCTTCCAGACCCTCCCAATCCTGAAGAGATTAGCTAGAGTGTAGCATCTTTTAAAGGTCTAAATAGGAAACATTTGCCATTTATTGTCTCTAAGGGCAGCCACCTAAGAGACTTCATCTACATAATAACTCTCATCTCTGCACACCCTTACCTATACTCAGACACCACTTTCTGTTGATTCCAAGTCTTTAGATAATAACTCTTTTAACCAACTGCCAATCATAAAATCCTTGAATCCACCTGTGACCTGTAAGCCCTGCTTCGGGTTGTCCTGCCTTTCCAGACTGAATCAATGTGTACCTCACACATACTGATTGATGTCTTATGTCTGTGTAAATCCAAGCTGTAACCCAATGAATGACCTTGGGCACATTTTCTCAGGACCTCTTGAGACGGTCCCTTTGGCCATGGTCATTCATATTTGGCTCAGAATAAACCTCTTTAAGTATTTTACAGAGTTTGACTCTTTATCAACACAGCCCTACTGACAGCCTTGATTTTAGCCCAATGAGATCTGTGTCAGACTTCTGACCTACGTAACGAAGGGAATAAATTTGTGTCCTTTAAGCCATTAAGTTTGTGTTTATTTACTACAGCAGCAATAGGGATCTAATATGAGCCCCTTGACTAACCATGAAGACCTTTCTCCATGGAAATCTAGACAAATGACAGAGCTCATCTCTAACATGGTTTGAGAAATTGGTCATTGGTGAAGCAAAAGTACATGGAGAAGGATGTATCTGGCAAAGGCTTTAAACCAGGGTTGCAAACGAAAAGCCCAAGAGCAAAGCCTACGGAAGAGGGTGTTTTGTTTTCTGTACACTGCTTCAATAACTAGAAAACTTAATATGAAATTTGGGGTTCTAGTTTCTCTTAAAAAGCTGAAAGGGAGGCCAGGTGTCGCGGCTCATACCTGTACTCCCAGCACTTTGGGAGGCCAAGGCAAGAGGATCACTTGAGGCCAGGAGCTCAAGACCAGCCTGGGAAACAAAGAGAGACTCTTGTCTCTACAAAAAACAGGAAAATTATCGGGCATGGTGGCACATGCCTGTAGTCCCGGCTACTTGGGAATCTGTGGCAGGAGGATGGCATAAGCCTAGGAGTTAGAGGTTGCAGTGAGCTGTGATCAAGCCTCTGCACTCCAATCTGGGTGACAAAGCAAGATCCTGTCTCAAAAAAAAAAGTTATTCATCTTAAGAGTTCATCTGAGTTCTTCATCTTAAGAACTCAGGCTAGGCCAGGTGAAGTGGCTCACTCTGTAATCCCAGCTCTTTGGGAGGCCAAGGTGGGCAGATCACCTGAGGTCAGGAGTTCAAGCCCAGCCTGTCCAACATGGCGAAACCCCGTCTCTACTAAAAATACAAAAATTAGCCAGGCATGGTGGCACACACCTGTAGTCCCAGCTACTTGGGAGGCTGAGGCATGAGAATCAATTGAACCCAAGAGGCAGAGGTTGCAGTGAGCTGAAATCACTCCACTTCACTCCAACCTGGACAATGGAGTGAGATTCCACCTCAAAAACAAACAAAAAAAAAAGGTAACTCAGGCTGGTTCATCTTCTCTCACCTTCTCCCAATCCCCACTCCTCTCCCAGCCATTCTGGGAATGCTCTTAGTTTTTCGGCAGTGTTTTCTGGCCTTCAGAATGGCCTAAGATTTTGTTTTCCCTGATACAGCAGACACTTAAGCCCCCAGCTGGACTCCCACCCAGCAACTGGAGCCAGGCTGGGAGAAGATAGCTAACACAGGCAGGCCACTCAGGAAGGAACTTTGGAAACAAGTGGATAGAGGCCAAGCCCTGTCCTTGGGAACCAGACAGGGAGATGTGTTTATCAGTTCCCACACAGGCTTCTTTCTGAAGGTCTGCCCAGGAAAAGGCCAAATGCCCCCTCCTCCTGGGTAACTTTCCCTGGAGCAGTTTGTGTTCTGGAGAGATACCGAGATGAATTCAGGCCCCTCCTCTCTGAACTCCGGAGTTTACTCACAAACTGAGTTGGGGCTGGGTAAATTCATATCCTCAGTCTATAACCTTGACGGAGCCTGAGCTCTTGATTCCAGTCCAAACCAATGGCAGCCTACAAGAGGACAAGGCCAGAGGGTGAGTAAAAACATTAACCTGGGGAGAGAGGCAGAGTCCGCTCCAACAATCTGCAAGTCCAACACCAGGAGAGAGGTGCAGCGCAGAGGTCGGTCGGGGGACGCATACTAGCAACCCACAACACTCCTTCCCAGCCCCACCGCACTTTGGCCCCTGGTCCCAGGAGGAAGGAGACGCTTGCTTGCATTAGGAGAAAGGAGAGGTATGCCCCTTCCTCATGAGGGGTGAAAGGAAGTGACGTGAGTCTGGACAGCCAGAGCATTTTCCTTGGCCAATGCATGCCAAGTACAAAAAGCTCACAGCAGCCAAGCAAGACAAGGCTGTGATCCAACCCAGTTCAGGGCACACAGGTGAATGCTCACAACCTCAAAAATACCAGAACTGGAAGGAATCCAGGAGAACTTCTAGTTTGGTGATTTTTGGACAGTGCTTGGCAGAGCCCTAGTATTTTAAATAACTTTCAAAGGGGCCACTGATGTGGAATGGGGACAAAGAGAGAAATCCCACTGTGATTCAAACAAAGAAGCTCTATTTTTATTTTTTACTGTATTTTAAAAATTATTTTAGAGACAGGGTCTCACTTTGTCACTTCGGCTGGAATGGGAGTGCAGTGATATAATCCAAGCTCACTGTAGCCTTGACCTCCCTGGCTCAAGCAACCTTCCTGCCTCAGACTGCCAAGGAGCTGGGACTACAGTTGCTCACCACCAAACCCAGCTAATGCTTTTATTTTTGTAGAGATGGGATCTCACCAAGTTGCCCAATCTGGTCTCAGACTCCTGGCTCATGCCATCCTTCTGCCTCAACCTCCCAAAGTGCTGAGTTTACAGGCATGAGCCACCATGCCTGGATATTTTTATTTTTTGTACATAGTTTGTACATTTCACCTCAATTAAATATTTAAATAAGTAAGTTAGTTAAATTAACTATATTACTGCACATAAGCCAGGTGCAGTGGCCCATGCTTGTGACCCAGCTACTCAGGAGGCTGAGGCGGGAGGATTGCTTGAGCCCAAGAGTTCTAGGCTGCAGTGCGCTATGCCAATTAAATGTCTACACTGAATTTGGCATCAATATGGTGACCTCTCGGGAGCTGAGGGCTATCAGGTTGCCTAAAGAGGGATGAACTCACCCAGGTCGGAAACGGAGCACGTCAAAACTCCTGTGCTGATCAGTAGTGGGATCATGCCTGTGAAGAGCCACTGCATTCCCGCCTGGACAACATGTTGAGACCCATCTCTTTTTTTAAGAATGACTGCATTAAAAGACTAAGTTACAGGTCATGCGTAGTGGCTCACACCTGTAATCCCAGCTCTTTGGGAGGCCGAGGTGGGCAGATCACTTGAGGTCAGAAGCTCAAGACCAGCCTAGTCAACATGGTGAAACACCATCTCTACTTAAAAAAAAAAAAATTAGCTCGGCATGGTGGTGGGCACCTGTAATCCCAGCTACTGAGGAGACTGAGGCAGGAGAATCGCTTGAACCACGGAGGCGAAGGCTTCATTGAGCCAAGATCCCACCACTGCACTCCATCCTGGGCAACAGAGTGAGACTCCATCTCAAAAAAAAAAGGTTAAGCTGGCCAGGCACGGTGGCTCACGCCTGTAATCCCAGCGCTTTGGGAGGCCAAGGAGGGTGGATCGCCTGAGGTCAGGAGTTGAAGACCAGTTTGGCCAACATCGTCTCTACTACAAATACAAAAATTAGTCGGGCATGGTGGTGGGCGCCTCTAATCCCAGCTACTAGGGAGGCTGAGGCAGGAGAATCGCTTGAACTTGGGAGGCAGTGGTTGCAGTGAGCCAAGATGGCACCGCTGCACTCCAGCCTGGGCAACAAGAGCAAAACTCCATCAAAAGAAAGAATGAGGAAAGAGAGAGAGAGAGAGAGGGAGAGAGAGAGAGAGAGAGAGAGAGAGAGAGAGAGAGAAAGAAAAAGAAAGAAAAAGAGAAAGAGAAAGAAAGGAAATGGTTAAACTACAAAAAAAAATCGAAAATCACCAATCTTATTCTTCACCTTATAAATAAGAAAACTGAGATACAGAGGCGAATAACTGGAAGTCACAGAGAAAGTAACCAAACCAGGACTCAAGTATGGAGAAATTTCTAGGCATCCACCAGATTCCATTCTCCCCTTCTTCCTTTTATTGAAACACCTGCCCCAGGCTTTAACCAGACACATAACTATTGGGCTAGAGACCACAGTCCACAGCCTCCTTTGCAGTGACTAAGTTCTCAGCAATGTGAATAAAAATAATGCTCTGTTTCTTATAAGGAAAATGCTGTTTCTTCGCTCTTTGGTATCCTTCCTTTGGGTTGGGACATAAGATATCTAACTGTTGAGATAAGATAAGATAAGATCTTATGAACAAGGAACATGTCTCAGGACACACCCACATAGAAAAAGAACCTGGATCTCCTGAAGGCTTTGTGAATCAGAACCACCTCCTTGCCCTGCACTTTCTACTTTCTTTGGAATATTTATGAGACAGAAATAAACTGGATTGTTGGAGCACTCTGGTATTTTTATGTCTCTTTGTTACAGTAGCTATATCATTTATCAATTGCTAAGTAACAAATCACCCCACAACTCAGTAGCTTGAAACAACAAACATGGGAGGCCCAGGCAGGAGGATCACTTGAGGCCAGAAGTTCAATGCCAGCCTGGGCAACATAACAAGAACCCATCTCTTCAAAAAAAAAAAAAAAAAATTAAAAATTAGCTGGGCATACTGGCTTGCACCTGCAGTCCTAGCTACTCAGGAGGCTGAGGCAGAATGTTTGCTCAAGCCCAGGAGTTTAAGGTTGCAGTGAGCTATGATCACACTAGTATACTCCAGCCTGGGCAACAAAGTGAGACCTTGTCTTAAAAATAAAAATTGGCCGGGCACAGTGGCTCACACCTGTAATCCCAGCACTTTGGGAGGCCAAGGCAGGCGAATCACCTGAGGTCAGAAGTTCGAGACCAGCCTGGCCATCATGGTGAAATCCTGTCTCTAATAAAAATACAAAAACTAGCCAGGCAAGGTGGCGGGTGCCTGTAATGCCAGCTACTTGGGAGGCTGAGGCAGGAGAATCGCTTGAGCCTGGGAGGTGGAGGTTGTAGTGAGCCCAGATTGTACCACTGCACTCCAGCCCGGGCAACAGAGCAAGACCCCATATCAAAAATTAATAAATTAATAAATAAATAAAAATTAGGCCTGGTGCAGTGCCTCACATCTGTAATTCCAGCACTCTGGGAGGCCGAGACTGGTCAATCATTTGAGGCCAGGGGTTCAAGACCAGCCTGGCCAACATGGTGAAACCCTGTCTTTACTAAAAATACAAAAATTAGCCTGGCATGGTGGTGCATGCCTGTAGTCCCAGCTTCCTAGGAGGCTGAGACATGAGAATCGTTTGAACCCAAGAGGCAGAAGTTTCAGTGAGCTGAGACTGAACCACTGCACTCCAGCCTGGGCAACAGAGTGAGACTCTGTCTCAAAAATATAAATTATACAATTAATTGAAATTAAAATTAAAAAATTTAAAAACATTTCTTGTCTCCTAGTTTCTGTGGGTTAGGAACTCAGGAGCAGCTCAGCTGCCTCAGGATCCCTTCTGAGGCTGCAGCCAGAGTACTGGTGGGGACCACAGCCATCCAGAACTGCTAGCTCAGGACTAGAATATTCACTCCCACATTCATCCACTCTGGCTGTTGTCAGAGACCTCAGCTCCTCATCACGTGGCTTCTCCACAGGTGAGTGTCTTTGTGAGGCGGTTCTTGGCTTCCCCCAGAGCAAATGACCAGAAATAAGGAGTGGCCCAGAAAGAAACTGCAGTGCATTTTTATAACCCAGTCTCCAGTCCCAAGTCAAGCACTGTCACCTCCCTTTCATTCTATTTGCTAGAAGAGTCACCAAGTTCTTTGTAATCCCATCACCTTGGGAGGCCAAGGTGGGAGGTCAGGAATTCAAGACCAGCTGGGCAACATAGCAAGACCCTATCTCTACAAAAAAACAAAACAAAATAAACAGCCAGGCATGGTGGTACACACCTGTAGTCCTAGCTACTCGGGAGTCTGAGGTGGGAGGATTGCTTGAACCCAGAAGTTGGAGGAAGCAGTGAGCTAGAATTGAGCCACTGCACTCCAGCCTGGGTGACAGAGCAAGACACTGTTTCAAGAAAAAAAAAAAATTAAAAACAAAAAATACGGCCAGGCACCGTGGCTCATGCCTGTAATCCCAGCACTTTGGGAGGCTGAGGTAGGCAGATCACCTGAGGTAGGCAGATCACCTGAGGTCGGGAGTCCGAGATCAACCTGACCAAAATGGAGAAACCCCATGTCTACTAAAAACACAAAATTAGAGGTTGCAATGAGCCAAGATTGCGCCATTGCACTCCAAGCTAGGCAACAAGAGCAAAACTCCATCTCAAAAAAAAAAATAAAAGAAAAAAAATTAAAAATTAAAATAAATTTCTTTTTTAAAAAAGAGTCACCAAATCCTGCCAAGCTCAAGGGGGTGAGAACTAGGCTCCACCTTTTAAAGGGAGGAGTATCAAAGAATGGGTGGACATATTTTCAAACTACCGTAGTGGCTCAGCCTGTATCTTAACTATCATTATTATTTTTAACTCATCAACTTTATTTTTTTCCTTTTTTTGAGACAAATTCTGGCTCTATCCCCCAGGCTGCAGTACAGTGGTGCCATCTCGGCTCACTGCAACCTCCACTGCCCAGGCTCAAGCGATCCTCTCATCTCAGCCTCCAGGGTAGCTGGGGCTACAGGCGCATACCACCACAGCCAGCTAATTTGTGTGTGTGTGTGTGTGTGTGTGTGTCTTCTTTTGTAGAGATGGGGTTTTGCTATGTTGCCCAGTCTGGTTTCAAACTCATGAGCTCAGCTGGGTGCAGTGGCTCACACCTGTAATTTCACCACTTTTTGGAAGGCCAAGATGGGCGGATCACCTGAGGTCAGGAGTTCAAGACCAGCCTGGCCAACATGGTGAAACTCTGTCTCTAATAAAAAAAAAATACAAAAATTAGCCGGGCATGATGGCGGGTGCCTATAATCTCAGCTACTCGGAAGGCTGAGGCAGGAGAATCGCTTGAAAACCTGGGAGGCAGAGGTTGCAGTGAGCCGAGATCATGCCACTGCACTCCAGCCTGGACAACAAGAGCAAGACTCCATCACAAAAAAACAAAACAAAACAAAAAAAAACCACACACTCATGAGCTCAAGCAATCCACCCGCCTCGGCCTCCCACAGCACTGGGAGCACTGGGATTACAAGGATGAGCCATGGTGCCCAGCCTAATCCATAACTTTTACAGAATGTTTTATCCTGCATCCTAATTAATATGCTAAATCTACCAACTGCTATCCCAGTGCATATTCTGAGCCATAATGCTTCATGATGTAGTTCAAGGACAATAATAATTAACATCACTGGGGGCCTTTTACGTGCCAGGCACATGCCAAGCATTTTCAAACATTTTGTCCCTCATGAGAACCTCTGTGGTAGATTCTACGACAAGCCTTAATTTTTTTTTTTTTTTTTTGAGTTTCACTGTTGTTGCCCAGGCTGGAGTGCAATGGCACGATCTCGGCTCACTGCAACCTCTGCCTCCTGGACTCAAGCAATTCTCCTGCCTCAGCCTCCTGAGCAGCTGGGATTACAGGCATGCACCACCATGCCTGGCTATTTTTTTATTTTAGGTAGAGATGGGGTTGCGCCATGTTGACCAGGCTGGTCTCAAACTCCTGACCTCAGGTGGTCCACCCGCCTCGACTTCCCAAAGTGCTGGGCCTACAGGCGTAAGCCACCGTGCCCTGCTGACATGCCTTAATTTTATAGGTGAGGAAACAGGTTTAGCAGAGTTCATACCAGGCCAGGCTCCCATGCCTTACTCTTTTTTTTTTTTTTTTTTAGATTTTTTAAAAAATTATTATTATACTTTAAGTTCTGGGGTACATGTGCAGAATGTACAGGTTTATTACATAGGTATACATGTGCCATGGTGGTTTGCTACACCCATCAACCCATCATCTATATTAGGTATTTCTCCTAGTGCTATCCCTCCCCCAAGCCTGACTCTTAATCACTGCACTAGTGCTGGGGAAAATGTGTGCTTTATGGAGAGAGACTGAGATTGGTTGGAATTCTGGCACCAACACTTAAGAATTATCTGATTTTGCACGGGGCATCGTGGCTTACACTTGTGATCTCAGCACTTTGGAAGGCCGTGGCGAGTGGATCACCTGAGGTCAGGAGTTCAAGACCAGCCTGGCCAACAGGGTGAAACCCCATCTCTACTAAAAATACAAAAATTAGCCGGGCATGGTGGAGGGCACCTGTAGTCTCAGCTACTTGGGAGGCTGAGGCAGGATTATTGCTTGAACGCAGGAGGTGGAGGTTGCAGTGAGTCAAGATCATGCCACTGCACTCCAGCCTGGGTGACAGAGCGAGACCATGTCTCAAAAAAAAAAAAAAGAATTATGTGATTTTTCTTTCTTTTATTTGCTCATCTTTGTTAGGCAAGAATTATTGATTTTTGGTGAAACCTAATCTTCTTGGGCTTTGATTTTACCTTATAGAAAAATAGAAAAAAAGATAATCCCTTAACGGTTATGATGAGGAATAAATAAAACTATCCAAAGACCTGAGCACAGGGCTTGGCACAGATAGGGGTGGTCAGTAAAAGGTGGTCTTCTCCCCTCCTTCACTTTTTTCTCAAATCTCCACTTTCATTCATACATGAGATGGTTCAGCTGTGGCCAGACTGTTGGCTTCGTTCCAGAAAGCAAAACATAGCAGTACTATGCGGAATTCCTGGGAAACCAGGTACGCCTGAACTCCATAGCCTTTGTTTCCTCCCAGCCTCTGCTGACACTTAGGAAAAGCATCAGAGCATTCCCTAAAGAAATGCTTTAATTAATAAAAGCCCCTGGCACCATCCCAGAACTGCCCCAGCTTCTGGAGAGAGAAAGTGTTTTCCTCCTTAGTCACACCAATGCCTTTTTCTCTGATTGCACTTTCCACGTGGTTTTCGAGCTGACAGGAAGGGTGGGAAATTGCTGCTTTTTTTTTCCTGGAGAACCACAGACTAGGACCTGGGGCATTGCTGGGTAGATTGTGAACACCTTCGGCCAAGAGTTGCATCAATCCCCTAAAAAAATCTAGGTACTGGCCAGACGCGGTGGCTCACGCCTATAATCCCAGCACTTTGGGAGGCCGAGGCGGGTGGATCACCTGAGGTCGGGAGTTTGAGACCAGCCTAACCAACATACGAAAAATACAAAATTAGCCAGACGTGGTGGCACATGCCTGTAATCCCAACTACTCAGGAGGCTGAAGCAGGCGAATCACTTGAACCCGGTAGGCGGAGGTTGCAGTGAGCCGAGATTGCGCCATTGCACTCCAGCCTGGGCAACAAGAGCGAAACTCTGTCTCAAAAAAAAAAAAAAAAAAAAAATCCTGTTACTGAGACTTCTAGGGTATCTGGACAGAGGAAATAAAAATTGCAGCCGGGGAGACAGAGCAAGATCCTGTCTCAAAAAAAAAAAAAAAAGAAGAAGAAAAAGCAAAGGCTTCATTTGCCCAATATACAATGCACGACTCTCAACACCTTCAAAGAATTACATGCTCCTCCCATGAAAACGCTTCATTTGTTTTTTTGAGATGAAGTCTTGCTCTGTTGCCCAGGCTGGAGTGCAGCGGCTCAATCTCAGCTTACTGCAAGCTCTGCCTCCCGGGTTCACGCCGTTCTCCTGCCTCAGCCTCCCGAGTAGCTGAGACTACAGGTGCCCACCACCATGCCCGGCTAATTTTTTGTATTTTTAGTAGAGACGGGGTTTCACTGTGTTAGCCAGGATGGTCTCGATCTCCTGACCTCGTGATCCCCCTGCCTCGGCCTCCCAAAGTGCTGGGATTACAGGCGTGAGCCACCGCTCCTGGCCTGAAAATGCTTCTTATACAAAATTTAAAAGTTTGGGAAAATATTGTGACAATTTGTCTAATTCTGAAATATGACATGCTTACTTGGGGTTATTTATCTTTTTTTTGGTGGGGGATGGGGAACTGGGTCTCACCCTGTCACCCAGGCTGGAGTGCAGTGGCACAATCTCAGCTCACTGCAACCTCTGCCTCCCAGGCTCAAGCCATCCTCCTGCCTTAGCTTCCTGAATAGCTGGGACTACAAGTGGACTCCACCATGCCCAGCTAATTTTTGTACTTTTTGTAGAGATGGGGTTTTGCCATGTTACCCAGGCTGGTCTTGAACTCCTGAGCTCAAGCGATATGCCTACCTTGGCCTCCCAAAGTGCTGGGATTACAGGCATGAGCCATGGCCCCCAGCCATTTATCATTTTTTATAACCATCCATGGTTAGCATTCTCTGCTACATTATCAGGTCACACTTGGAGGCCCACAAAAGAGGGTGTCTTACTGAAGATGAAAGGAGGTGATTCAGGCCTTTTCCCCCATGCACCTCCACAGGATTGACTGCTTCTCTCCAGAGTGTTTCTCTAATGTTCACAAGGCCTTAAAATGAGGGGGCTCACGGAGTGTCTAAGAGGAAGTTGGAGTCGGGCAGTGGGAATAAAAAGAATCCTTTGACTCCTCAGAAGCTTTCCTAGGCCAGGCACGGTGGCTCCTGCCTGTAATCCCAGCATTTCGGGAGGCCAAGGCTGAGGGATTGCCTGAGTTCAGGAGTTTGAGACCAGCCTGGGCAACATGGCAAAACCCCAGAAAATTAGCCAGGCATGGTAGTATGCGCCTGTAGTCCCAGTTGGTTGGGAGGCTGAGGGGGGAGGATTGCTTGAGCCTGGGAGGTGGAAGTTGCAGTGAGCCGAGATGTCACCACTGTACCACTGGGTGACAGAGCAAGACCCTGTATAAAAAAATTAATTAATTAAAAAAAAAGTTTTTCCAGAAGTTTAGTATTATTTTTTTCCCTTTCCATGGAAGATTTTAAAACATATTTCTTTCTTTTCTTTTCTTTTTTTTTTGTCTTGCTCTGTTGCTCAGGCTAGTGTCTAGTGGCACAATCATAGCTCACTGCAGCCTTGAACACCTCAGCCTCTGGAGTAGCTGGGACTACAGGCATGTGCTGCCATGCCCAGCTGATTTCTATTTTTTGTAGAGATGGGGTCTTGCTATGTTGTCCAGGCTGGTCTCCAACTCCTCGCTCAAGCTCCTTCACCTCAACCTCTCAAAGTGCTGAGGTGTGAGCTACCACACCCATCCTAGAAACATATTTCTACCTCATATTTACCAAGTAGCTTTGAATATATGGCCCATCATCTTCTTTACTGTTTCAGTTTCTTCCTCAATAAACCAGACTAGTCTTCCTGACTCACGTGGAGCTGAGTCACCTGGTGGTGAGGGTGGAGGAGTGAGAGATCTAAATTTGGTTGACATGATGTGAGAAATCAGCTTGTCTTTCATAGAACCCTTCAGTCCAGGAAAATGCTGGGACTGAAACAATCATTTCAAAGATGCCCAGAACCAAAGCCCTTCTACCAACATATAACTCCCAATGTCAGCCATCAGTTGAGGTCCTGTGGCCACACTGACCAGGAGGGACGAGAGGAGGAGAGTGTGAAGGGATACACCAGTTTTTCAAAATTGGAGTCCTTAAGTGCCTGGGGAGATCTTATTGAATGCTTAAAATATCAGGCTTAAAATATGAATTGTTGCACCTGTAATCCTAGCTACTCAGGAGGCTGAGGCAGGAGAATCACTTGAACCTGGGAGGCGGAGGCTGCAGTGAGCTGAGATCAAGCCACTGCACTCCAGCCTGGGCGACACAGAGCAAGACTCCGTTTCAAAAAAAGAAGAATTTTCATCATTCTTACCTTTAAGGGTGTTTTCCTTCCAAGAACCTCTAGTCCAAAGGGGAGTGGGATGGGAGGTGTTCCTCACTTCCCGTCAATTTTCCTTTCAAAGGCTCTCCTTCTTTCACAGTCTGGTGCTGGAGGCAGTTAGCAGGAGAGCCTTAATAAAATTAGGATCACCCATCACACCTCTCCCCCGAGCCAATGAATAGAAAGAACTATTGGATAAGTTACCATTATGCACACTTTTTTTTTAAAGACTTTATTTTTCAGTGTAGTTTTAGGTTCACAGCAAAATTGAGAAGAAGGTACAGAATTCTGATACACCCCCAGCCCCACACATGTATAGCCTCCCCCATTAATCCCAGCACTTGGGAGGCTGAAGCAGGCAGATAGCCTGAGCTCATGAGTTTGTGACCAGCCTGGGCAATGTGGCAAAACCCAGTCTGTACAAAAAAATACAAAGAAAAAAAAAATTAGCCAGGCATAGTGGTGGGTGCCTATAGTGCCAGCTACTCGGGAGGCTGAGGTGGGAGGATGGCTTGAACCCAGGAGGTGGAGGTTGTAGTGAGCCAAGATCATGCAACTGCATTCCAACCTGGGCAACAGAACCAGACCTTGTCTCTAAATAAATAAAAACAACAAAAAAGAAAGAATATACACAGCCTATGTTCAAGGAAGGGTAACAACAAAAAGACTCATGGCTGATGAATAGTGTGTGGTTAAGGGGAGTATTTGAGTATGAGGAAGACTGAAACAAATAAGGCTAGACTGAAACACTTTATTTTAATAGTTTTTTCTTTTTTCTTTTTGAAACAGAGTACCTCATTCCGTCGCCCAGGTTGGAGTGCAGTGGCACAATCACAGCTCACTGCAGCTGCATCCTCGACTTCTCAAACTCCAGTGATTCTCCCACCTCAGCCACCAGAGTAGCTGGGACCGCAGGTGCGCACCACCAGGCCCAGCTAATTTTTGTATTTTTTTTACACGTGGCTTCACCATGTTGCCCAGGATGGTCTCAAACTCTTGAGCTCAAGCAATCCACCCGCCTCAGCCTCCCGAAGTTTTGAGATTATAGGAGTGAGTCTGGACTGAAACACTTTGAATGTCACACTCTAGTTTACAGAACTTTATTCTGTAAACACTGGAGACCAACAAACGTTATTAAGCAAAGAAATGTTCAGATTTACATTTTACAAAGATAATTGTGACTAGAATGGATGGACTTGAGAGTGAAATCAGAACACTGTTTCTTTCAATAGCCGCATGAGAATTTGAGGGGTGGGGAAGACAAGGCACGTTAAAATGAAAATTTCTCAGTCCACCCTTTATTGAATCAGAATCTCTGGGCTCAAGGCCTGGGAATCTGCATGTTGCATCTCAAACGTAGGAGTGATTCTTGTAGGCTCTGAAGTCTGAGCTATAGACTAGAATCAGAATGGCCAGTTGGGAAGCTTTTGCAATTATCCAATTAAGAAATGAAATGTCCTGGGTGCCATGGCTCATGCCTATAATCCCAGCAATCTGGGAGGCTCAGGCGGGAGGATCACTTGAATCCAGGAGTTCGAGACCAGCCTCAGCAACATAGTGAGACCACTCATCTATACAAAACAATTAAAAAGTAGCTGGGCTTGGTGGCAGGCACCTGTGGTCCCAGTTTCTTGGGAGGCTAAGGTGGCAGGACTGCTTGGGCCCAGAAGTTGGAGGCTGCAGTGAGCTATGATTGCATCGCAGCACTCCAGCTGAGTGACAGAGCAAGACTCTAACTCAAAAAAGAAAAAGAGGGCCGGGCGCGGTGGCTCACGCCTATAATCCCAGCACTTTGGGAGGCTGAAGCAGGAGGATCACTTGAGGCCAGGAGTTCGAGAACAGCCTGTCCAACATGGCGAAACCCCGTCGCTATTAAAAATACAAAAATTATCTGGGCATGGTGGTGAGCGCCTGTAATCCCAGCTACTCCGGAGGCTGAGGCAGGAGAATCACCTGAACCCGAGAGAGGAGGTTGCAGTGAGCTGAGATCGCGCCGCTGCACTCCAGCCTGGGCGATAGAGGGAGACTCTGTCTCCAAATACATAAGTAAATAAATAACAGATCTGTAGGCGGAAAACAATGTGGCAGTAATTGTTCCTTTGCCTTGGTGTCCCTGAGCAAAAGACGGGCCCCCACCCCGGGGCATCGCACGTCGCGGCTCCATTCTCTGCAGACCGGAGTCTCCCCAGGCCTGGGAAGACGAAGTGGGAGGCGTCCACCGTGCGAAGATCCTCCCGGCTTCCAGGGAAGGGAGGCTGGGCCTGCAAATAATAGCCGGGGGCAGGAGAAAGGCTCCGATTGGTCGGAGGGAGGGTGACGAACAAGGGGCGGAGTTTTCCTGGGGGCTGGTGGGGGAAGTAAAAGGGAGGGGGTGTGCACCACCGGGTGTCAGTTTCGGAACCCCAGCCAGCTCAGCTCTGCGCCGCTGAACCCGATCCGTGCCTCCGGCAAAGGTTTTTCCCTCCTCCCCGGGCCGAGGGCTTCTGCCGCCCGGGCACCCCCGCCCCGCGGCGCCCCACATTCCCCCAGCCCGGGGCCCTTGGCGCGTGCGCTCCGTGCGGCTGTGCTCCGCGGGACTTTGTTTGTTTCCTACTCGTCCCTCTTTGTTGGGCTGAACACCAGCCTCGTCAAAGCCCCCCACTCCAGAGGGAGTTCGGCTTCTCCGGCAGGGCGGCTGCAGCGCGCTGTCCCGACCCCGCCTGCGGCCCCTCACGCCGCTAGTGCTCCCACCCCGCCTTCCTGGCACCCCGCCTGCGTCCGTTCGCCCGAGGAAGCCAGCCGCGACTTCATTGATGCACCCATTCCAGTGGTGTAACGGTGAGTCCCCGGGGCAAGGGGCCGAGCCTACGTGGGGCTGGTGGGAGCCGCGGCGCGGGGAGCTAGGTCGGACAGCAGCGCTCTGGTCCTCCCTCGGGAACCAAGTTTTTCCTGAAATGGGACGGTCGAGAAGGCGTCCTGGCGCCCCACTCTGCTCTGCACAGCGCGGAATTTGAAACTACCCAGGTTTCACTCCAGGGCCTGGAAGGGACCTCCGGACCGGCGGCGGGCCGGGGGCGTGGGAGCCGAGGGGTTCCCGGCCTTTGTGTGGCGGCCCGGCTCTTCTACCCCCTTCCCCTGCCTTTGTGCGCTCAAACTCTGTTCTTTGTTGTGGTTGTTGGAGGAGAATTAAATCCGCACTCGGGCTGGGATCTCCTAGAGGGAGCTCAAGTTCCCGGCCTGAAACTTTGCAGGCTATTGTAAATATGTATACCATGCAGCGTGCGGAACGGGGCGCGGGGGTGACTTCCTCTGGCTTTGTTGGTTTCCCACGGGCTGCTGGCGTGGCTTGGTGCCTGTGGAAGACTGGATTAAAGAGTCGCTTTCGGCCAGGCGCGGTGGCTCACGCCTGTAATCCCAGCACTTTGGGAGGCCGAGGCGGGCGGATCACCTGAAGTCGGGAGTTCGAGACCAGCCTAACCAACATGGAGAAACTCCATCTCTACTAAAAATACAAAATTAGCCGGGAGTGGTGGCGCATGCCTGTAAGCCTAGCTACTTGGGAGGCTGAGGCAGGAGAATCGCTTGAACCCGGGAGGCGGAGGTTGCAGTGAGCCGAGATCGTGCCATTACACTCCAACCTGGGCAACAAGAGTGAAACTCCATCTAAAAAAAATCAATTTTCCTGAGTTGATAAACCCTTGCAGAGAGCTCCGTGCCCGGCTGTCCCTGGGGTGCGAGGCTGGCCTGGCGGGAGCCGTGCTTTCTGGCCCCAAGGCCAGATTGGGGTGTCTGCTCCTGAGCCCAAGTGAAGGCCACACCTCCAGACGCGACAACCCCTCCCCCCATTTCTCCCCAGGCCTGGATGATGCTTCTAAGTTAGTTCATTTCACTTGAGGCTTTTTGGAGAGTCAGGTGATACTGGGTTAGGCTGGCGTCTGATTCCTCAGCAAGCTACCTGAAAGGTGTTTCTGAGCGGGACACTTCAAAACCTTGGATACTAACCGCCCCCCACCCCACCCCCTCCAGTCCTCCTGGGGTCCTAGTCTTGACCGCGTTGTTCCGATGCTTGGAGAGTTTCTGGGAGAGAGAGATGGGAAGCAGCTGGCCTTATCTCTCAGTATGGCAAGCGAGCTAGTTACAGGGGGAAAAAATCATTCTTGAGAGTAGACTCCTGCCAGATCTTGGATTAATTATGTCAAGAGGCTTTGTTTTAAGGCAGGGTTTGGGTAGCATGTGTACCCCACGTCCCCCCACCCCGCCTTCCTCCTTTTGCTGGTCGGATCTCATTTCCTGAAAATGAACCAAGCCGTGTGTGATGGGCGGTTTTGTGGGAGAGGGGGCAGAGGATGGGGGTTGAGGAAGGCCCTTGCACCCTAGCATCTGGGAAAGATTCCCGTTGGCTGGGAAAGAGAAGCAGTTCCCAGATCCCCTGGTCTTTCTTGGCCAGCCCTTGTCTGACGTCATTCCTGCTTCCAGCCTGCCAGATGAGATGAGACATTCTGATGTCAATGCTTTCATAGGTTGGCCGAGACAATGGAACAGAGACTTAGGGAGAAATGAGGCAGCTGTCAGTAACACTGCCCCTTCTGGGCAGCCCCCTTTCATGTCAGATTTTAGACTTGCTGCCTTCTTTTTTTTTTTTTGAGACTGAGTTTCTGAGTTTTGCTCTTGTCCAGGCTGGAGTGCAATGGTGCGATCCCGGCTCACCACAATCTCCGCCTCCCGGGTTCAAGCGGTTCTCCTGCCTCAGCTTCCCAAGTACCTGGGATTACAGGCATGTGCTACCACAGCTGGCTAATTTTGTATTTTTAGTGGAGAGGGGGTTTCTCCATGTTGTTCAGACTGGTCTTGAACTTTTGACCTCAGGTGATCTGCCTGCCTCGGCCTCCCAAAGTGCTGGGATTACAGGCGTGAGCCACCGAGCCCAGCCTACTTTAATTTTTTTTTTTTTTTGAGAGAGGGTCTCACTCCAACAACCATGCTGGAGTGCAGTGGCGTGATCAGGGCTCACTGCAGCCTCCAACTCCCAGGCTCAAGGGATCCTCCTGCCTCAGCCTTCCAGCATAGCTGGAACCATAGATGTGTGCAACCATACCTGGCTACTGGCTAATTTTTAATTAATTAATCTACTTTTTAGGGATAGGGTTTCACTACATTGCCTATGCTGGTCTTGAACTCCTGGGCTCAAGCAGTCCTCCCACCACAGACTCTCAAAATGCTGGAATTACATGCAGGAGCCACCTTGTCTGGCCCTCTTTGCACTTCTCAGAAAAGTGACAGAGATCCTGTCCTTTGACTCCAGTGAAGAAGCAACCTCTCCCTCACCCCTTCAGAAACTACTTGGAGCCCCTCTTTCCTGGGGCTGGTATTCTCTGTCCTTACACAGTTTTAAAGAAAAACTTACTACAGTGTCAGCTTTTGACCAGTAGACTATTTTGCCATTTCTTTAATAGTAACACAAGCAAATGAACCATCTCCTCTTGACTATGCTCTTCCCGCCGACCTCTTTATCACGTGAAATACCAAGCTCGCTGATTCAATCAGTGGGAGATAAAGGGGAAGCCTTTATCAGGCAGGATAAGATGGTGGGGATAAACTGATCAGAGGACTTGCGGGGACCATCGTGCTTGTGGAGTGCACAGATATCCTCTGTAATAGCTCTGACCAGGTTCTGCAAGTTCCCAGAACCGGAAACCAAAGGAGGTTTCAGCTCATAAAAGGTGCCTGGAAGAACTAAGGAAACGGGGGGTTAGACCCTCTTGTAACATCAAATACTGCTGAGGAAGGAGGTGAGAAAACAGCTGGGAGCACCAGGTCTTGTTGGAAGGGAAGTCCTGAGCCCCTTTTCCAGCATAGACTGAAGTTTGTCACTCTAGCCAGTCTGCCATGATGTCCTCATGGAAAATTGTTCTTCTTTGACCCACAGAAAGTAAATATTTGGGTGGGGAGTGGTGGTGAAAACCACTTTCTCTCTAACCCCTACTGGAGCCTAGACACAAGGGACTTCCTGTTGGGCACAGCAAAGTTTAGTAGCTAATTATTTCTTTCATTTCAACTTAATCAAAAAGTCTTGCACAACAAGAACTTTTACTTTCTGTTTTCCCACAATGTGTAGGTCAGTGCATAAAGCAAGCCCTCAATAATACTTGCTGGTTGACTGGTGATCCATTAGCGGAGGGCAGTTTCTGGGCAATTTTCCCAAACATCAGTCCTGCTGCTTTGAAGTGGGAGGTTTTGCCAAGGGGACCAAGTTATTTTAAGAAAATGGGGAATTATTTATCTATTAACTAGTTATTGAGAACAAGCCAAACTCTAGGCTAGGCCGGACACTGGAGAATATACAAAAGTCCAAGTTGGAGTCAGCAAACCTAGGAGGGTTCAGGCTTTTTTTTTTTTCTTTTTTTCTTGAGACGGAGTCTCTCACTGTTGCCCAAGCTGGGGCACAGTGGCACGATCTCAGCTCACTGCAGCCTCTGCCTCCCGGGTTCAACCAATTCTCCTGCCTCGGCCTTCTGAGTAGCTGGGACTACAGGTGTGCAGCACCATGCCCAAGTTTTTGTTTTGTTTTGTTTAGAGACGGGAGTCTCTCTCTGTTGCCCAGGCTAGAGTGCAGTGGCGCAATCTCGGCTCACTGCAACCTCCACTTCCCAGGTTGAAGCAATTCTCCTGCCTCAGCCTCCCAAGTAGCTGGGATTACGGGTGCCAGACACCACACCCAGCTAATTTTTGTATTTTAGTAGAGATGGGGTTTCACCATGTTAGCCAGGTTGGTCTTGAACTCCCAACCTCAGGTGATCTGCCCACCTCAGACTCCCAAAGTGTTGGGATTACAGGCGTGAGCCACTGCGCCTGGCCTGAGCCTCACTTTCTATGGTGAAAATCTTTGTGTCTTTTTTTCCTATGTGGTAAGATCATCTAATATTTTTTTTTCTTTTCTTTTTTTTTTTATTTTTTTTATTTTGAGACCAGGTCTTACTCTGTGGCCCATGCTAAGTGCATTGGTGCAATCGTGGCTCACTGCAGCCTCGACCTCTCAGACTCAAGTGATTCTCCCATCTCAGCCTCCCGAGTAGCTGGGATTATAGGCACTTACCGCCACACCCAGCTAATTTATCATTATTATTATTTGTAGAGGTGGGGTCTTACTATGTTGCCTGGGTTAGTCTTGAACTTCTGGCCTCAAGTGGTCCTCCTGCCTCAGCCTCCCAAAGTGCTGGAGTTACAGTGTGAGCCACCACACCCAGCCTGTGCTTTCTTTTAATAGTACTTATCATATAATCAATGCTTAATGCACATTTGAGTTAAAGTAACTTAATGCTAGGAACGATGTAAGACAGTTAACTGAGTAAGCAGGGGCCAGAACAAATGATGGAGGTCAGGAGTGCTGTAGAATTCAAGGAAGAGAGGTTATTGGACTATCACAGGCTTGATGGGCCTCAGAGAGAGCGTTTCAGGCAGGGAAAGCTGTGTAAACAAAGACAGGGAAGCAGGCAAGGACGAGGTTGTACAAGAAATAGTGAAAAAGACTGGCCCACATGGGGTAGTATTGGAGAACTTTTAAGTAGGAAGTTGTGAAGGGACAGGGTGAATGTTTTAGGAGAACTTGAAGCCAGTCATGAGTTTGTAAAATACAAGATTAAAACTATTAGGAGGGGGCGGGGCACAGTGGCTCATGCACTGTAATCCCAGCACTTTCTTGGGAGGCCAAGATGGGTGGATCACTTGAGGTCAGGTGTTCAAGACCAGCCTGTCCAACATGGTGAAACCCAGTCTCTACTAGAAATACAAAAATTAGCCAGGCGTGGTGGTGTACACCTATAGTCCTAGCAGGAAGCTGAGGTAGAAGGCTCGCTTGAACCCAGGAGGCAGAGGTTGCAGTGAGACAAGATAGTGCCACTGCGCTCTAGCCTAGGTGACACAGCGCAAGACTCTGTCTAAAAAAAAATTAAAAAAAAAAAAAGGCAACTAGGAGGATGTGTCAGGCGTGTGGGGTAAATGAGAGAAGGAAGTAGAAACAGGGATGACATCAACTAGGAAACAGTAGGAGGTGATGAGTGTTTACAATAGGGCTGTGGCAGTAGAATTGGGCACAGCCTGAAAGAGGTTTGAATGGAGGCTCGTTATATAGTCATCAGTAAGGGATGAAGAGGACTGATGTCCAAGTTGACTTCAAGTCTTTCAAGCCACCTTCTGCTGAGTTGTGGTGGCACTGGTCATTAGTGTATAGAATTCTGTGGCATGTGAATGCATCCTGGCTCCTAACCAAGATGTCAGGAAAATGCCTAGAACCCAAGGCCTGGGTACAGAGAACCCTTTGGAGCTGGGCTTTCCTAGCTATTTGACTGTGGGCGAGTTACTAAATGATTGAGTCTTTTTCCCATTGGTGGGGGAAGTAACCTTTACTGTGGCAGTACAAAGATTAAATTGATAGCATGAGAATGTGCTTAGGATGTAGCAGGTGAACAGCAAATTCCAGCTCTCCCTTTCATCAAGGACTCCCCTCCCCTCTTTCCCTTTCCCTTCTGCGATCCTCAGCCATTTGCCTTTTTTTTTTTTTTTTTTTAAGATGGAGTCTTGCTCTGTCTCCAAGGCTGGAGTACAGTGGCACGATGTCAGCTCACTTGCAACCTCCACCTCCCAGGTTCAAGTGATTCTCCTGCCTCAACCTCCTGAGTAGCTGGGATTACAGATGTGTGCAACCACGCCCAGCTAATTTTTTAATAGAGATGGAGTTTCACCATGTTGGCCAGGCTGATCTCGAACTCCTGACCTCAAGCCATCCACCCGCCTCGGGCTCCCAAAGTACTGGGATTACAGGCATGAGACACCATGCCTGGTCAAGCCATTTGACTTTCTACTGGGCTGCTCTTTCCAGCTACAGCTTGGCTATCACAATTCTAGGTGTCTCTGAGAGAGATGACCCCCCCAACCCCCCGCAAAAAAAAAAGGAAAAAAAGAACCTGCCGGGTGCAGTGGCTCATGCCTATAGTCCCAGCACTTTGTGGGGCTGAGGCAGGAGGATCTCATTGAGGCCAGGAGTTGGAGGCTACAGTGAGGCATGTTTACACCACTGCACTCCAGCCTGCAGGGACATAGTGAGACCTTGTCTCCAAAAACAAACAAGCAAAGTTCCTTTTCCAGCAGATCTCTTTGTTTCTTTGCTCAGAACCTGGTCACATACCCACCTGAACACCAAATACTGGCAAGGGGGGAAGGGAGAGGTGACTATCATGATGAGTAGGCCAGTCAGTATTTATCCCTGAGTCCTGTGAGAAGGGATGCGTCTAGTGGCTGGCCAGTGCTTTTCAAACTGAATGTGCAGGGGAATCACCTGAGGAGCTTGTTAAAACGTAGGTCCTGGCTAGATGCTGTGGCTCATGCCTGTAATCCCAGCACCATGGGAGGCCAAAGTGGGTGGATCGTGTGAGGTCAAGAGTTCGAGACCAGCCTGGGCAACATGGTGAAACCCCACCTCTACTAAAAATTCAAAAATTATCCGGGCATGGTGGCGTGCGCCTATAATCCCAGCTACTCGGGAGGCTGAGGCAGGAGAACCGCTTGAACCTGGGAGGTGGGGTTTGCAGTGAGCCAAGATCACGCCACTGCCCTCCAGCCTGGGCAACGGAGCAAGACTCTGTTTCAAAAAAACAAAAAAAACAGTGTAGGTCCTGATTCAGTTAGGCCGGGATGGACCCAAGTGTATATGTTTCTAAAAAGCTCCCAGAGGATGCTGCTGCCATTGGGACCACACATTGAGGCTTTGAGGAGAAAGAGGGAAGGTGACCACAGTAAGGGAAGTTGCAACCTCCTCCCCACCTCCATCGCCACTTTCTGGAATGCTGGCCCAGGACTTGGAGTGAACAATTTCTATTCTAGTCCTGGCACAGCTTGTCTTCTGGAGCAGGTGGCTTAATAATGACAAATGACCTTTGCAATTGTCCTTTGCAATTTACAAAGCATATTTTCTTACGCGCTCATTTTCAGTCCTCTCTCTATTTTGCTTGTTTTCATATAACAAAGTGAAGCTTAGAGGTAATTTCTTAAAGGTCATATGGCTAGCTAGGGATGGGGGAGTTGGAACCTAAATAATATTTTCTCAGCTAAGGCAATATGGGCTCCTACCTAATGGAATTAAGTTCTCCAGTTTCTGCCCATTGCCTAAATTCTTTTTTTTTTTTTTCTTTAATTTTTAAAAAAAGAGATTGGGTCTCACGCTGTCACCCAGGCTGGTGTGCAGTGGTGTAATCACCTCTCATTGCAGCCTTGTACTCCTGGGCTCAAGTGATCCTCCCACCTCAGCCTCCTGAGTAGCTGGGACTACATGGTAGTACATGCGCTACCATGCCCAGCTAATTTTTCTATTATTTTTTTTAGGGATGGGGTCTTGTATGTTGGCCAGGCTGGTCTTGAACTCTTGGCCTCGAGATCACCTGCCTCAGCCTCTCCAAAGTACTGGGATTATAGGCGTGAGCCACCACACCCAGCTTGCCTGAATTTATTATCCCTTAGATGGGGATATTGTTTTAAGTATTTTGGATAGTATTCAATTTTGTAGATCAGATTTACTCAAGATTACATAGCTAGTAAGTGTTAGAACTAGGATATAAAACTGGAGCCACTGAATCTGAGGCTTAGGTGGCCAGAGCCTGCCAGTTATTTCTATCCTGCTGACACAGTGCTGTCAGCCCAGCAGTAAATTTCCAACCCTAATGATTTTTTTTCTCTCCCTTTGCAGGGTGTTTCTGTGGCCTGGGACTGGTTAGCACCAACAAGTCCTGCTCGATGCCACCCATCAGTTTCCAAGACCTTCCGCTCAACATCTATATGGTCATCTTCGGCACAGGCATCTTTGTCTTCATGCTCAGCCTTATCTTCTGCTGCTATTTTATCAGGTGCGTGGATCCCTGGCTGACCTGGTGGGAGTCCAGCAGGAGGGAGGAGACCAGGGCTGTGGGGTAAACTGAGAGAGGGGCCCACAGCAGAGTCACCAGTCTTATACTGGAGCCACCACTTTGAGGACATGGCTGAGCCTGCCCTTCTCTAGGCCCCTGAGGGTCTGGTGTTTCTATTTACATTAGCCTATCAAGTTGTTCCTGAGCATATAAGGTCATCACGGGTTGGACTGCATCCCATCTCCTCGCCAGTTATTCTAAGGTTGCCTAGAATTACTGTGTAACTGAGTAATAAAGTTAGTGGTCCCTTCTTTGTCTGTCTGTCTCTATTCCTACTCATGCCCTTTGGGTGGTCGGGAACAGGTGGGCATCAGTTATGCCAGTGACATGTTCCTTTGCCCTCCTGGGACCTCTTGTCAGCCCTCCAGATACTAATATTAGGAAGCAAGCCGGTGTCTAGAGAGCTACTTGGTTTTTGTTTTGTTTTGTTTTGTTTTTTTTGAGATGCTCAGGCTGGAGTGCAGTAGTGCAATCTCAGCTTACTGCAACCTCCACCTCCCAGGTTCAAGCAATTCTCCTGCCTCAGCCTCCCAAGTAGCTGGGATTATAGGCGCATGCCACCATGCCTGGCTAGTTTTTGTATTTTTAGTAGAGATGGGGTTTCACCATGTTGACCAGGATGGTCTTGAACTCCTGAGCCAAGTGATCCACCCACCTCAGCCTCCCAAAGTGCTAGGATTACAGGCATGAGCCACCACACCCAGCCAGAGCTACTTGTTTATTCTGCCTTATAAGCTCTTATTTTTGAGAGTGGAAAAAAACAAAACCAAAACAAACCTAAAAAACTGTCATTTATTCTTAATTGCTTAGGGATCCAAGAGAAGACCTGGAGTTTGTCAGGGCTCGCCACACTCCAGGAATGCTTTCTCCATCTCTTGCTGAAGGACATGGGAACTGGTGGCTGTTTTCTTTTGACTTTTTCTTTCTTTTTTTTTGAGACGGTGTCTCACTTCATCACCCAGGCTGGAGTGCAGTGGCACAGCCTTGGCTCACTGCAACCCCTGCCTCCTAGGTTAAAGCAATTCTCCTGCCTCAGCCTCCCTAATAGCTGGAATTACGGGTGCATGCCTAGCTAATTTTTATTTTTGTATTTTTAGTAGAGACGGGGTTTTGCCATGTTGGCCAGGCAGGTCTCAAACTCCTGACCTCAAGTCATCCACCCGCCTCGGCCTCCCAAAGTGCTGGGATTACAGGCATGAGCCCTCGTGCTCGGCCTCTGGTGGCTGTTTTCTATAAAAAATTTTGAGCATGACTGGTATTTAGAATGGGAATCAAAGTAGTAGTGTTTCTGACTGGGGTTTACTGTTGGCATTGACAATTCCTCATTGTATGGGACTGTTCTGTACATTGGAGAATATTGAACATCCCTGGCCAGTAGGGCATGCTAGTAGTCTTTAGGGCCATTGTGGCCATTAGCTGTCTCCCCCGCCACCCACACATTACCAAATGCTTGGGTAGACATCAGCTGGGGTCTGGGCTGGTGACTGATCAAATAATTTAAGAAGATTAAATTAAGATTAAAGAAAAGGCTTTGCTGGCTTTATTCCTAAGATGCCCTTCTGGGTTTGAGTGCTTTGCTGGAAGGCAGCTACAAGAGAGGCAGGTACTAGTCCATCTTCCCCAAGGCTGGAAGAGCTCTGTCTAAGAAGGGGAAGTGCCCTCAGGCACATCTCCCCACCACTCCCAGGTGCTACCTTGGACCTGTTCTTTCTCAGAACTTTTCACAACAGGTCCCTGAAACTAGAATTTTCCACATAAAAATCTATGCAGAGGAGATACTGGTTTATCTTCCCTCTTGTACAGTTGGGTCTGAAGATTGCATCTAACCGTTAAGCGGTGGTGAGGGTAGATTTCTGGTATCTCTCCTCTCTTCCTGTCTCCTCCCCTTTCCTGAAGCCTGTTTCTTTCCTTGAATTCTCCCTGACCACCAAACCTGCCCACCCCCGTGTTAAGCAATTCACACTTCAATCCTGGAGACAGGGATGAAGATATACCAAATACCAAAGATTTCTTTATGATGAGGCTGAGAGGGGTTTGTAAAACCAACTCTTCTTGGTCCCTTTCCTCCCTGCTCCCCCTGCCCACCACACACACACAGAGGCATACACATGCCAAGCGGCAAAGGGCTTCAGGAGACCATCTAGGCCGGACAACATGGCCCTTGCCTGTAATTGTAGCACTTTGGGAGGTCAAGGCAGGAGAGTCGCTTGAGTCCAGGAGTTTGAAACCAGCCTGGGGAACAAAACTCCATCTCTACAAAAATGACCTAAAGAAAAATACTCTAGGCTAGGAAATGGGTGACCAGGGTTCATTTCCTAAATCAACCAATAGTAGGTGTGACCTTAGGTTTTCTTTTCTTTTTTTTTTTTTTTTTTTTTTGAGACAGGGTCTTGCTCTGTTGCTGAGGCTGGAGTGCAGTTGTAAGATCTCGGCCCACTGCAACTTCCACCTCCTGGGCCCAAGCCATCCTCCCAACTCAGTCTCCTGAGTACAGGCGTGTGCCACCATGCCTGACTAATTTTTTAATTTTTTGCGGATAATTTTTATATTTTTTGTAGCGATGAGGTTTCACCATGTCACCCAAGGTGGTCTCAAACTCATGAGTTCAAGCCATCTGCCTGCCTCAGCCTCCCAAAGTGCTGGGATTACAGGCGTGAGCCACTGTGCCCGGCCTTTAGCCACTCTTTACCAAGCGCTTTTCATAGGCCAGGCGTTGTGGTCACCATTTGAAAAACCATTTAGCTCACTTAATCCTCAGTATCGGTATTAGCCCACTTTATAAATGAGGAACTTCATGCTCAGACAGTTTAGGATCTGCCCAAGGTGATACATAGAGGAAGATACAGAGGTGGACAAGTCTGGTAGCAATGAGCTAGGGTCTCGCCGAGTCCTTCCAAGTGTTTGCCTTTTGAGTCATATTCCTTGAAGTAGAGGAGCCGCTATAGGCTCCACGACCACCCCCTTGCAGGTCAGCATCAGTTCTTGCAGAAGGACAAGCTGTAGAGCTGTGGATGGCTGATTTCTTTTTCTTTGGCTGTAGTCAAAGAACAGAACAGGGCCGGGCGTGGTGGCTCATGCCTGTAATCCCAGCAGTTTGGGAGGCTGAGGCAGGTGGATCACCTGAGGTCAGGAGTTCGAGACTGGCCTGACCAATATGGTGAAACCCTGTCTCTACTAAAAATACAAAAATTAGCCAGGTGCCGTGGCAGGCACCTGTAATCCCAGCTACTTGGGAGGCTGAGGCAGGAGAATCACTTGAACCCAGGAGATGGAGGTTGCAGTGAGCTAAGATCATGCCATTGCACTCCAGCCTGGGCAACAAGAGTGAAACTCCGTCTCAAAAAAAAAAAAAAAAACACATAAAACAGAACAGTAACCACATGATGCTAAAAGCTGACCCCACTGTGGTGCTACTGAGCACCACCTTTTCCTTCAGTAATCTGCTCCTTCGTCACCCTGCCCTGGTCTGTAGCCTGCCTGAAGCCTGCTGACCCTGGAGTTTCACAGTCTCAGAGGCCCACTGGTACGTGGTAGCCTGTGAATGTCTATATATAGAAAGACACACAGGCGCAGAAAGCCACCACTTCCTCTCCCTGCTTCTCGGTTTCCTCCTCAGCCAAAATAGGCCCCACTGCTCCCAACCTGGTGAGCTCAGCAGCCAAGGCCAGCGCCTCGCTCATTCTTCCCCCTCTCTCAGAGCTGACCTCTGCCCTACATAGGAATGGAGGGGCCGGGGAAGTACAAATAGGCAGGAAGGGAAACATTATTTTCAGGACCTGGCTGCATTGTTTGTTCTAAAAGGGAAAAGAGGAAAGGGAGAGCCCACTGGCAGTGGCTAGAAATGGTGTCATTGAAATCGGGGTATTTTTAGTTGCTGCGTTCACCCAACAGCTGAGAAGGCCACCTGTCCAGACTGGTTGGTACTAGGTCCCCAGCTGGGATTGCCCAGGGTTTTTGCTTTTTGCTCTGTTTTCCTTGCAAGCTTTTCGGCCACATTTCATCATGATCTCATCCTTTCTGAGCTGAAATCTATATACAGGATGAGGGGGCAGCTCTGAAGCCCTTCCCTGTTCTGAGTTTTGGAGGATCCCTGGGCAAAACCACTAAAGGATCCAGCCAGACAAGAGGCATGATGGGTGGGGAAGTGGTACTCTAGGTGCCCGGGGTACAGAAAACAGAAAAAGACAGCATCTACTGCATAAGTATAGCCACGTTGCAGGTGAGACATTGGTGCCTCAAAGATGCATAGCAGTCACTCATTCCCCAGACAGTTAAAAACACAGGCTTTTCACCACTTCCTTATTTACTCTACACGTACCTCATAACAGAGCAACAGTGTCTTTCTCCCTCAAGGCCGCTGTGAACTCCCTGTCCATGGGAACACTTCCTTCCCACTTGTGCTGAACCCAGTGTCAGTCAAGCAACAGTAGCCACCTAAGCGCTGGGTATGTCCTGCCCTGCTCATTTGGAAATTGGGACAGAGACACATGTGTATGTACAAAGACCTTTTCTGGACCAAGGAGCTCTCTGCAAAGTGAAGGATGAGACAGTGGGAGCCTTGGTTAGGCCTTTAGCCCAGCCCTGCCTTAAGCAGAAAGGATATTGTGGGGGAGAGGGGGGAGGGGAGGGGACGGTGGATGTACTGCCCCAGCGCCCAAGCCCGTGGCATGAGTCCACTTGGACTGGAGTTCTCAAGAGGCTCCAGGAACATGAACCTCGCCAGGTCACCTGACTTTCCATCAGGAACAATGGAGGAGGCTGGCAGCCTGATCTTATCTGCCCTGCACTGTGCTGCGGGCCTGGCTGTGCCCCCGTCTTCTGCCTCTTCCATTACCCAGGAAGCAGCTTCAGCTTCTCACCCCACCCCCTTCCACTGGGGCTGTTTGTGATTGGAGCCTCCCTTTTATTGACTTGGGTCAGTCATCCATCTATCCACTCATTTGTTTATTTATTTTAATTATTTATTTAAAAAAATTTTTTTTGACAGAGTCTCACTCAGTTGTCCAGCCTGGAGTGCAGTGGGGGCAGTCCTAGCTCATTGTAACCTCTGAACTCTTGGGCTCAAGTGACCCTTCTGCCTCAGACCCCCCCAAGTAGCCAGGACTACAGACATGCACCATCATACCTGGCTAATTTTCTTTTATTTATTTTTGAAGAGACAAGTTCTCACTGTGTCACCCAGGCTGGTCTCAAACTCCTGGCCTCAAGCAATCCACCTGAGTTGGCATTATTCTTTATTTCTGTTTTCAACCATTTAAGAATAAAAACCACTCTTAGCCTGTGGACCCTGCAAAAACAAGTAGTGAGCTGGATTTGGTCCTCAGACTGAAGTTTCCTGCTTCTCCTGGCTTGCTGGGTTTCTGTGTTTCCTTCCGAATAACCCAGGACTGTGTTAAGAAGTGATCACCAGGAAAAGCTCCATAAGGTTCCCCCATAGCACACATACAGGAGGCATTCTTTTTTTTTTTTTTTGAGACAGGGTCTTGCTGTGTCACCCAGGCTGGAGTGCAGTGGTGCGATCTCTGCTAACTGCAACCTTCGCCTCCTGGGTTCAAGTGATTCTTATGCCTCAGCCTTCTGAGTAGCTGGGACTACAGGTGCATGCCACCATGCTGTGTGAATTGCCCTGTGAATTTTTGTACATTTTGTAGAGATGGGGTTTTGCCATATTGCCCAGGCTGGTCTGAAACTCCTGAGCTCAAGCAGTCTGCCCACCTCGGCCTCCCAAAATGCTGGGATTACAGGCATGAGCCATCCCACCCAACCCACATACAGGAGGCATTCTAAAGCTACCTGCAGAGTTCAGCATGTAATATCCTCCACCCCTGAAAATAATTGGCACAAAATCCAGTGTATAATTATGGTCTCGGCCATTTGCACAACAAGCCATTCAGAGTTGTAAACTTAATAAAAGGTAAGGTGTGTCCCAGGACCAGATCATATTCTCAGGACTGTGATGTATTCCACCTGATTAGGGGAACAGACCACATTATATGGTAAAGAGCTTGGACTCTGTCATCACAGATTCAAATCCAGACTTTGCTACCAATTAGCTCTGTGATGTTTAGGCAAATAAGTACGCTTCTTTGAGCTTCATTTTTCTTTTTCTTTTTATTTTTTTTGAGACAGAGTTTCGCTCTTGTTGCCCAGGCTGGAGTGCAATGGTGCAATCTCGGCTTACTACAACCTCCGTCTCCCGGGTTCAATCGATTCTCCTGCCTCAGTCACCCGAGTAGCTGGGATTATAGGCGTGTACTGCCACACCGGCTCATTTTGTATTTTTAGTAGTGACGGGGTTTCACCGTGTTGGCCAGGCTGGTCTTGAACTTAAGTGATCCACCTGCCTCGGCCTCCCAAAGTGCTGGGATTACAGGCATGAGCCACCACACCCAGCCAGGCTTTATTTTTCTTATCTATAAAAGCGAAGGTATCTCACTCTTAGAGTTTGGAATAATTAAGAACATATATGAATATGTTAAGTGTCCGAGTGACATATAGCAAGTACTTCATAACCATTATATTATGCTATTGCCATTAGTAATGGCATGCCATGTTTTGGCTATTGAGAGTCAGCCCGTATGCAGGCCACCAGCTTAAAATGAAAAGAAGAAAACAAAGGAGGCATCGTCTGTGTTGTCTGGCACAGTGAAGGGAACAGTATGCTTTGGTTCCAGAATACTTATGTTCTCCGGGTGGAAAATTCCCCAGGGTCAACAGAGGCTTGTTCTGCTATCCTGGCTTAACAGAAATAACCCTTTTATGCATATCTGTCTAACTTCTGCAAACTCAGTAAACACAGTGTTGATTTCTATATAGTTTGGTGACTGAAGGAATTTGCCGACCAGAAAAAGGCAGGGTGAGTGAATGAGCTATTTGGGGATGCTGTGCTGGAGGGTCCCCCAATCTGTGTATGAGACCTGGTGGTGAATTTTGAGGCTGTCAGACCTGAGTAAGAGTCTTAGTCCTTCATCAACCCTTGTTGGCCTGCATAGGTCCAAAGTATGCCCTGTGGTGTGTATGGGACAAGCACCCCTCCCTGCCCTCGGAAGAATGCCCAAGCAGCCAGCCAGCCTGTCCTGCTTTGAATTATTCCATTTAACCTGCTTTCTCTAATTTTTTTCTCTTTCTCCCAGCAAACTCCGGAACCAGGCACAGAGTGAGCGATACGGATATAAGGAGGTAAAGTGCTGCGTGTTTCCCAGAAGCTTCCTTCTCTGCCTGACCTGATAGGAGGAGGCAAGGAGGGCGGGCTCAGGTTCTCCTGGGCAGGAATCCCCCTGGCCTCACCTCTGGGTCTCCCTGAGGCTAAACCCCTTCAGTGTCTGAAGTCTGACTTGCCCCAGGCAGTCCAGGGGACTCCCTTCATTGGTTGATACTACCTGGCTGGCCCCAGTGGTTGGTTCTTCTTTGGACATCATGCCTCCTCTTTCTTTTCAGGTGGTGCTTAAAGGTGATGCCAAAAAGTTACAATTATATGGGGTAAGTGTGCCAGGAGAGTGTGCAGGAGGGCCCCAGCAGGTGAGGCAGACAGCACCTTGCTCCAGTTCTCTACCTGGATGCTTTTCAGAAAACTGCTTAGTCCATGCCTTCATACCTCCTTTGGCCAAACAATAGAGACACATCTCAGCAAGTAATTAATATGTGGAATTGATTACATCTGGAACAGCCTCAGGCAGAAGACATGAAGGGATCACAGAAGGGTTTAGATAAGTAGTGCCCCACAGCCCCAGGAATCCCACAATACATAATTTTTACCAGGAGGATGGTCATACCCTTTCATGCCATAGACAGAATTCAGTTAACTTTCCCTGTGTTCAGCCCCTACATCCTGGTTGTTACCATAGAAAATGAGGTCCTTTTACTTTTGTGTATACCCCATCTTAACAGACTAGATCTGACTAGTGTGTTCATTCCTGTGGCTCTGCCATTTCTCTCCCACCCCACTCCCACCCATACACCAATTCCTTGAATCCCCTCAACTCTGACTTGAGGAATTAGTTATATCCTATTCCTTTCCTACCTATGCCTCTAAGGTCACCTAACCCATTTCCCAAGGCTCCTGTTCATGACCACAGACACTCCTACTCAGAGCATGTTTGTGGTTGTCTGGGAGCAGAGAGGATCACGGTTCCACTAAACATGAGACTGCCTAGACATGGCCTCATTTTGTCTATTATGCCTCTGCAAGTGCTGATGTTTCCCAAGCCTTTCTCTCAGAGAATAATTCAACTGAGATCAAGGGAGTTAATATGTAGGGATGTGGGAAGTCTGGATTTAAAGAATGTAACTGGGCCGGGTGCGGTGGCTCACGCCTGTAATCCCAGCATTTTGGGAGGCCGAGGTGGGTGGCTCACCTGAGGTCAGGAGTTCAAGACCAGCCTGACCAACATGGTGAAACCCCATCTATACAAAAAATACAAAATTAGCTGGGTGTGGTGGCACATGCCTGTAATCCCAGCTACTTGGGAGGCTGAGGCAGGAAAATTGCTTGAATCTGGGAGGTGGAGGTTGCAGTGAGCCGAGATTGCACCATTGCACTCCAGCCTGGGCAACAAGAGTGAAACTCCATCTCAAAAAAAAAAAAATACATAACTGATCACATATACCATCCCCTCATCCTTACCTCTGGTTGGTATTAAGTGCCATATCACCAAATGTATTGGGCAAGAAAGGATTGAAAACCATTCTTCTAGGACAGTACTTTCCAGTGCAGTGGAAACTTCTGTGATAATAGGAGTGTTCTATATCCACACCATTCAATATGGAAACCATTAGCACCATATGGCTGTTGAGCACTTGAAATGTGGTGAGTGTAACTGAGGGACTGAATTTATAATTTCATCTAATTTTGGTTAATTTAAATTTAAACAGCCACATATGGTTAATGACTACCATGCCATCAATACAGTTTTGTAAAGGATGGCTAAAAAGTTTCTCTGCCTGGTAGAATAGACTAGGCTAGAGCTTAGTTTTCTTGTCTGGGGATGAATGAGTGAGATGGTTCCCCAGTTCCTCACACACCTGCTCTTTTCTCTCTGTAGCAGACCTGCGCAGTCTGTCTGGAAGACTTCAAGGGGAAGGATGAGTTAGGCGTGCTCCCGTGCCAACACGCCTTTCACCGCAAGTACGTGGGAATGTGTCCAGGGTGCCCGTCGAAGGAGAAATAATCAGGGAGCATCTTCTGGAAACTTCCAGTCTCTGCCACTTTCTATTTGCCCCTTGTTAGTGATGCCCCAGGCCCTATGTGAACACCGAGCAAAGCCCAGAGGGATTAGGTTGGGACAGGGATAGGGATATTCTTTTTTTTTTTTTTTTTTTTTGAGATGGAGTTTTGCTCTTGTTGCCTAGGCTGGAGTTCAATGGCGCGATCTCAGCTCACTGCAACCTCTGCCTCCCAGGTTCAAGCAATTCTCCTGCCTCAGCCTCCCAAGTAGCTGGGATTACAAGTGTCCACCACCATGCCTGGCTAATTTTTGTATTTTTAGTATAGATGGGGTTCACCATGTTGGCCAGGCTGGTCTCGAACTCCTGACCTCAGGTGATCCACCTGCCTCAGCCTCCCAAAGTGCTGGGATTACAGGTGTGAGCCACCACGGGATATTCTTGTTTTGAGAGACAACTGGAGCAGTGTGGTCTGTCTTGTTAGAGATTACCGTTCCTCATTTGTTCTCAGGTGTCTGGTGAAATGGCTGGAAGTTCGCTGTGTCTGCCCCATGTGTAACAAGCCCATTGCTGGTCCCTCAGAGGCCACGCAGAACATTGGGATTCTATTGGATGAGCTGGTGTGAGTGCTGCCACTACACCGAGACCTGGAGAAGACCTCTTGCCTCATGGATGTCTGGTCCCTCTGCACAGCTCCAACCAACAGGACTGTAGGGTGATGATGATCACTTTCCCAGTGATGAGAAGGGTGGTCTAGGGCTGGGCTTCCACCCTCAGTGCAAGACCAGTGCCAGATGTGCCCCCACTTCCTGCCTCCTGAAGCCTTCTTCCCTGCTACTCCATGCTGGTGGCCTCACCCATCAAGACCACTGTCTCCTGGTACTGGACTATCTACCTGCCTTGTCCCTGTTCTGGGGGAAGGTGTCCACCCCGATCAAGAACATGGAGAAAGTCCTCTTTCAAGGCTCCCCTTAGGAGGATGAGCTGCCGTGACCCAGAAGGGATGAGATGGGCTCTTACCTCTCTACAACCTTCCCTCCCCTTCCCACTCCTTCCAGAGTAAGGTTAGAAGGGAAGGAAGGAAAGATCAAGGAACCAAGCGCCTCCGCGGGAGGCGAGGGAGGCTCTGTATGAAACAGAAGAGCAGGGACATAAAGGAAAATGTCAGTGTTTACATGGGACCTATGGAAACAAAGGCTGGCCGGTGCCAGCTGACTCCAGGGTAAGAGGGCCCTTCCCCTGCCAGGACCCACGGTGCTATCCATTCAGTCTCTTCCTCAGTTAATCTCGGAGCTTCCTATTCCATGTTGAGGTTTGCGGGCCCCTCTAGAGGAGGGCTAGTTCTATACTTAAATTGATTCCCAGGGGCCTTTTTTTTTTTTTTTTTTTTTTTAATCAAAAGGGGTGTGGGGATGGGGGTGTCTACGGTTAAGCAACAGATACCTCCTTCCCTTTGTAAATAGTATTTTTATACTTCATCCTCACCTCTCAGGCTTTAGATACAAAATCCCCAGAATGGAAGGGGGTGGGGATTTTCTGTTCCTCCCTGGAGTGGGTAAGGGTGGGAGAAAGTTACGTATTTAAAGAAAAATAAATTTAATAACAAGTTTCTCTAACCTAGTTTTGCTTGTGGTTGTGGCTGCCTGGCCCTTTTCTGCCAACAGAGGAAAAAAAATTCTCAAACTGCCTCTTCTCACTTTCCCATACCCAAATCAAACACACACGCGCACACACACACACGTTCCTGATCCTTTTTACATTTCTTTACTTTTATCTTTTTGAGGCAGGGTCTCACTCTGTCATCAAGGCTGGAGCATAGTGGCATGATCACAGATCACTGCAACTTCCCTGGCTCAAGTGATTCTCCCACCTAACCTCCCAATTAGCTGGGACCACAGGCGTGTGCCACAATGCCTGGCTAATTTTCTAAAATTTTTTGTAGAGACTAGATCTCCCGATGTTGCCCAGGCTGGTCTTTAACTCCTTGGCTCAAGCAATCCTCCCACCTCAGCCACCACAGTGCTAGGATTACAGATGTGAGCCACTGCGCTCAGCCTAAAAGTTCCTAATCCTTAGGAACAAAAATCGATCTTGGGTTATTACCTGAACAATATATGTTAGGATTAACACCAAGGTACATTAAGACCTTGCTAAACCAGGCTCCGTCTGATGTCTAGCATATTTTTAAAGGAAGTGGATGTTTTCAATCACAGCATTCCATCAACTAAGACTTGAAACTAAGAATTCTACTTGTAATTCAAGCAATTGTCAGTGCCCTTAACACAACTAGTCACAACTAAAAAGGTCTACCTTTTAGTTATACCATGGAGGTTGCTACCATAGAGGCTTTGATCTCTCTTTTTTTGTTTGTTTGTTTGTTTTGTGGTGACAGAGTCTCGGGAGTGCAGTGGTGCAATCCCGGTTCACTGCAGCCTCCACCTCCTGGCTTCAAGTGATTCTCCTGCCTTAGCCTCACGAATAGCTGGGACTACAGGCATGTGCTACCACACCCAGCTAATTTTTTCTGTATTTAGTAGAGACAGGGTTTTACCGTGTTGGCCAGGCTGGTGCTGAACTTCTGGCATCAAGTGATCCACCTGCCTCAGCCTCCCAAAGTGCTGGGATTACAGGCGTGAGCCACCGTGCCCACCCCCTTGGTTTTTTATTATTTTTTTTTTTTGAGACAAGGTTTCACTCTGTCACCCAGTGTCACTGGAGTGCAGTGGCACAATCATGGTTCACTGTGGCCTCAAACTCCTGGGCTCAAGCCATCCTCCCACCTCAACCTCCAAGCAGCTAGGAACACAGGCACACACCACCATGCCCAGCTGGGTTTTGTATTTTTTGTAAAGATGGGGTCTCACTATGTTGCCCAGGCTGGCCTCAAACTCCTGGGCTCAAGTGATCTGCCCACCTCAGCCTCCCAAAGTGTTAGGATTACAGGGGTGAGCCACTGTGCCCAGGCCTCTTATTTTTTCTTAGCTGGTAGCTACAATTGCTGACGATTGCTGCCACCTCTAGCAATGTTGCATGGTGATGCTTTATGGTCCTGTGTGCACTCAGACCTTGCATCCATGCCCTCCAGCTTTGTTCTGTCCATGTCCCAAGGAAGCATTGAGTCAGTAGGGGGCATGCAAAGTGCATTAAGAGTGTTGGGAATGGCCTGTAATACCAGCACTTGGGGAGGCCAAGGCAAGGCAGATCACTTGAGATCAGGAGTTTGAGACCAGCCTAGCCAACATGGCAAAACCATGTCTCTACTAAAAATAGGAAAATTAGCTGGGCATGGTGGTGCACCCCTGTAACCCCAGCTACTTGGGAGGCTGAGGCACGAGAATCGCTTGAACCTGAGAGGCGGAGGTTGCACTGAGCCAAGATTGCACCACTGCACTCCAGCCTCAGCCACAGTGAGACTCTCTGTCAAAAAAAAGTAAAAATGTTGGAAATGATTTTTGTGACCATAATAAGCATGGAGCAGCTGGGCCTATACTGCCCCTATGTGTTGAACACAGAAAGAGCGTTTGCTGAATAAGTATACTGTTCTGGTGTCATAGGTAAGCAGGAGATGCCCATGCACCCAGAGGTGCCAGGCCCCACGGGTAGGTGCGATGCCTTCTCACCCCTGTGGTTGTGCCATGGAGGCTGTCAGCACAGTGTGTGCTCATGCTGGGCAGCCCCAGGGTGCAGCTGGGGCACCTGGCAGTCCTGGTGCAGTTGTTGATACCTGTCTTGATGGAGTTCTTTGCCCAAGGGTACACCTGTTCTTACCACCTATTTTTCCCTCACAGAGAGGTAACCCCTGCTCTTCCTTGAAGCCACCAGCTCCAGCTTGCTGCTGCCAACCCTATGGAGCCTGATCCTTTCTTTGTTGGGGGTACCGCATCATCTCCCAGCAACCCTGAGCTTGCTTTAATGTGGGAAATAAAATGTGTTTCCTAAGCAAAACACAGAGCCTTCCCTCCAGCTCCTGCTGCAGGCTCATGGTAGATGCATTGCTGGGATCAGATGGGGAAAGCATGATCAGTAGGTTGGCTTCAACTTTCCTGCCTCAACCATCTCCCCTTCCTCTTAAGGAAAATTTATTGGTGTTGAATTCATCAGATTAGCATAATTCTGATTGAATTTTATTTTTCTTTTTTCTGAGACAGTCTTACCATGTCACGCAGGCTGGAGTGTAGTGGTGCGATCTTGGCTCACTGCAACCCCCACCTCCCAGGTTCAAGTGATTCTCCTGCCTCAGCCTCCTGAGTAGCTAGGATTCCATGCCTGGCTAATTTTTGCGTTTTTAGTAGACACGGGGTTTCACCATTTTGGCCAGGCAGGTCTCTAACTCCTGAACCTCAGGTGATCTGCCCACCTCAGCCTCCCAAAGTGCTGGGATTACAGTCATAAGCCACCATGCCCAGCCAATTTTGATTAAAATATTAGCACTAAATTGTCTGTGTTCACAAATTTGAAAATCAATGTCCTGAAGTCAAGAGGACAGGGGAAAAACTTCCTTGTATTATTTCTAGTGCTTCCATACAGTTAGGTAGAATGCCATGACGGAGCACTGAGAAGGGAAAACTGGATATTGTTTAGCTGATCAGATATGACTTGGCAGCAGCTGAAAACAAGTTAAATAATCATGAATCAACTTGTAGTCATTAGTGTGGTTTTGTGACTCAGTTCAGTGTTTCTAAAGAACTTACTACCTGGGCCAGGTGCTGAGATAGGATAGCTCCTGCCTCATAAAACAGTGTAAGCAGTGTATTTTAGGTGAGCAGGCTTGTATGGCAGAGAGACCCTTAGCACCACTGCTGTGAAAACTGCAAGGGTACCTGCCGGGATATGACATCTGAGTCTCGAGAGCAGTGTGGGCAAACTCACACAGGATTAACAGCCTGTTGGGTACCAGAGAATGCAAACTGTAGAGAATAAAGTTGAGGTGGGCAAAGGCTGGAGAAGAGAAGTCTTGGGTGGGGCCAGACACCTGGGACTTGATAGAGTGAGAATTCTGAAGTTTCTTTAGGTTGGGCTTTTTAAAAATTTGGGCACCACTGGGCCAGGTGCAGTGGCTTAGGCCTGTAGTCCCAGCACTTTAGGAGGCCGAGGTGAGTGGATCATGAGGTCAGGGGTTCGAGACCAGCCTAGCCAACATGGCAAAACCCTGTCTCTACTTAAAATACAAAAAATTAGTTAGGCGTGGTGGCAGGCGCCTGTAATCCCAATTACTCAGGAGGCTGAGGCAGGAGAATCGCTTGAATCTGGGAGGCGGAGGTTGCAGTGATTCAAATTCGCACCATTGCACTCTAGCCTGGGAGACAGAGTGAGGCTCTGTCTCAAAAAGAAACAAAAAATTTGGGCACCATTTGGGAGCTAAGCACATAATTTTCCTCTCTGTTCATGAAATGACCATGGGTAGCTACAGTGTATTTAGCTCTGTTCTCATTACTGAAGGATAATTTGTACCCTAAATGTGTTTCAATGGGTGAAAAACTGGGCCGAGCATGGTGGCTCACGCCTGTAATCCCAGCACTTTGGGAGGCCGAGGCAGGTAGATCACTTGAGGTCAGAAGTTTGAGACTAGCCTGCCAAATGGTGAAACCCTATCTCTACTAAAAATAAAAAATTAGCCAGACATGGTGGCGGGTGCATGTAATCCCAGCTACTGGGGAGGCTGACGCAGGAGAATCGCTTGAACCCGGGAAGCAGAGGTTCCAGTGAGCCAAGATTGCACCACTCTTTGCAGTCTCAAAATAAATAAATAAATAAAAAGGTAAAAAACTGAAGAAAGCTGAGTGATAATCATAGGTACCAGAATTCCAACTTCAATGATCTTATCTGTGGCAAACAAACACCAATCAGTCAAAGATAATAAGCATTTACCCACCAAGTTGTTTCACAAAAAGCATTTCCTGCTTCCCCCTGCCCTGCCCCCACTGCCATATATATCCCTCTGAGTTTCGGATTAGGAAAGAATGTTGGGAAAAGCAATGGCTTACTTGTGACTACACAGATAATAAGCATCAGAGTCAAGGCACAAACCCAGGTTGTATGGCTCTAAGTTCAATATTGGCTTTGCTGCCCCATGTAGCTTCAGAAGCAGATTGCTCTCTGCAAAGATAAGAAAGCGGCAGGTGCTATTAATGCCTGGACTGATGCAATCCGGGAAGACAAAAACCCCAGAAAATTGTCAAGTGATTTGTGTGCTTGTCATTATCTAGGGCCATGGGATGTGAGTTTTCTTTTTATACTATTTGTACGTGTTTTGGGGGTACATGTGATATCTGTTGCATGTACAGAATGTGTAATGATCAAGCCAGGGTATTTAGGGTATCCATCACCTCGAGTATTTACCACTTCAATGTATGGAAACATTTCAAGTCCTCTCTTGTAGCTATTTTGAAATATACAATATATTGTTGCTAACTTGAATCATCCTACTCTCCTGTGGAATATTAGGACTTATTCCTTCTGTCTAACTACATGTTTCCCTCCATTAATCAACCTCTCTTTACACTCCCCACACATACCCTTCCCAGCCTCTGGTATCTATCATTCTACTCTCTACTTCCATGAGATTTTTTTTTTTTTTTTTTTGAGATGGAGTCTCGCTTCGTCGCCCAGGGTGGAGTGCAGTGGCGCAATCTTGGCTCACTGCAAGCTCTGCCTCCTGGGTTCACACCATTCTCCTGCCTCAGCCTCCCAAGTAGCTGAGACTACAGGCACCCGCCACCACGCCCGGCTAATTTTTTGTAATTTTAGCAGAGACAGGGTTTCACCGTGTTAGCCAGGGTGGTCTCGATCGCCTGACCTCGTGATCCGCCCGTCTTGGCCTCCCAAAGTGCTGGGATTATAGGCGTGAGCCACCGCACCCGGCTGTTCATTGTTTTTTATAACTCCACAGTGGATTACTTCTTTTAAAGAAATCTATGTTTGTTTGATTGTTTTTTTTTTTTTTTTTTTTTTGAGATGGAGTTTCGTTCTTGTTGCCCAGCTGGAGTGCAATGGTGCGGTCTCTGCTCACTGCAACCTCCGCCTCCTGGGTTCAAGCGATTCTCCTGCCCTAGCCTCCCAAGTAGCTGGGATTACAGGCACCCACAGCCACACTGAGCTAATAAGGAATCTATGTTGAAACAGCATTTATGAAATGAGTAATTGGAGCGTGGATGAGAATATGAAAACTCCTGACTGATAGACTGAAACAATGGGTCTCTTCAAGGACTGTGCCCTCCCATTCCTCCTTATTCCCTCCCATCGGTTTTTTGGTTTTGTTTTTGTTTAAAGACAGGGCCTGGCTCTGTCACCCAGGCTGGAGTGCAGTGGCACGATCTCAGCTCACTGCAACCTCTGCCTCTCAGGTTCAAGCAGTTCTCCTGCCTCAGCCTCCCAAGTAGCTGAAATTAACAGGGGCTCACTACCATGCCCAGCTAATTTTTGTATTTTCAGTAGAGACGGGGTTTCACCATGTTGGCCAGGCTGGTCTCCAACTCCTGACCTCAAGTGATCCACCTGCCTCGGCCTCCCAAAGTGCTGGGATTACAGGCATGAGCCACCATGCCCAGCCCCTCCCATCAGTTCTTACTTCTGCCACCCATCCCTCAACAGGGCTTTTCTCATTCTCACCTGGGGTTCTGATGTTTCCCCAGTTTTGCATGTTTTCCCCACTAAGGTAGGACCCAACCTCTGCCTTACATTCTGCCACCCTCTTCTATCTTTGTGGGTGTCAGAGTAATATCCTGCATGCCCTTGACTCACTCAGAGGGAGTCTTCTGTTGAAGCCATATGCACAGGTTCAGAGGGACAGATGTGATCAAATTAGAGACAAGGACAGACTTACCAGTAATGCAGGCATGTGTGGCCAGTGCCATTCACAGAAAAAAAATCAAGCTGTTTACGACACCCCAGTCAGCACTGGATTCCTACTTATCTTATTTTTAAAATCATGCCCATTTAATTCATTTTCTAATAAACTGGTCAGCCAGGGAAGCAAGGAGGACCTGACCAATGTCACTTTTGTGCACGGGCACGGCTTCCTATTCTGCTCCCATGTGAAAGTCTCAGTAAGAAACCAGGGCAGACTGGGCACGGTGGCTCACGCCTGTAGTCCTAGCACTTTGGGAGGCCAAGGCAGGTGGATCACAAGGTCAGGAGTTCAAGACCAGCCTGGCCAACATGGTGAAACCCCGTTTCTACTAAAAATACAAAAATTAGCTGGGCGTGGTAGTGGGCATCTGTAATCCCAGCTACTTGGGAGGCTGAGGCAAGAGAATCATTTGAACCTGGGAGGCAGAGGTTGCAGTGAGCTGAGATCGCGCCACTGCACTCCAGCCTGGGAGACAGGATGAGACTCCATCTCAAAAAAAAACAGAAAAGAAACCAGGGCATGTGCTCTGTAGAGGAGGGAGAGCGCCAGGAGGACTAGATGATGTTTTTGATGGCTACTGAGCACTCTTCCCCATCTTCGGCACCTCTCTGGTGCTAAACATCAGCACTTCTTTCTTTTTCTTTTTTCTTTTTTTTTACATGGACAGGAAGTAGCATTTATTGGTGGGTATTAAGAAGGGGCAGAGGCCGGGTGCAGTGGCTCACACCTGTAATCCCAGCGCTTTGGGAGGCTGACACAGGTGGATCATGAGATCAGGAGTTGAAGACCAGCCTGGCCAACATGGTGAAACCCCGTCTCTACTAAAAAGACAAAAAATTAGCTGGGCATCGTGGCAGGCGCCTGTAATTCCAGCTACTTGGGAGGCTGAGGCAGGAGAATCGCTTGAACCCGGGAGGCGGGGGTTGCAGTGAGCCGAGACCGCACCATTGCATTCCAGCCTGGACAACACAGCGAGGCTCTCTCTCAAAAAAAAAAAAAAAAGTGGGGTGTGGGGAGCAGCGCAGTGGAAGCCCTCACCAGTGCCGGACCTGCCACTTGTCCAGAGGGTCATGATTGGGGATGTACTTGACCCTGCAGCCATCTGGGATGAGCTGCTTCTCAGCCACCATGTCTTCACATTCATCCACATTGAACTTGGTAAAGCCCCACTTCTTGGAGATGTGGATCTTCTGGCGGCCAGGGAACTTGAACTTGGCCCTGCATGGCGCCTCAATCACATGCTCCTTGTTCTGCAGCTTGGTGCAGATGGACTTAACTTGGCCAATGTGAACCCTGGCCACAATGCCCTGGGGCTTTCCAAAGGCACCTTGAATGCCTGTTTGGAGCCTACTTCGGGGATAGTGCAAGGTCAGAGACATGAACATACATTTGAAAGGCCTGTTTCCAAGGTCCCTTAGAGCAACCCATACAAGAAACAGGCCATGTACACCACCAAGAAAGCTGCTGTTTGCAGCCATTGCACACTGGGATCAGAACTTCTTTCTTATCAATCTCGTCTCCTCTCTCATTCATTTTTTCTCCCTCTTCCTTTCTTTCCTCTTTTTTTCCCCTTTCATCCCAGTCTAGTCTCTATCATGGCTGAGAATGCCAAGCCATTGCAAAACCCTCCTAATGGGCCACGATGATCATGAATAGTTCAAAGGATACACAGATTACTAACAGTACACCCAAATGGTGGTTTAAGCCCTCACAGCAACCAGCTCTTGAGTTTCTGAATGTTTACTTATATATGTCTATTATTTCTCAAGATGATGCTGATATCCTCAAAGACAGGAATAGAATCCATGGCGACTTTGATCCAATGTGAAGGCGGCCATCAAATACCAACCCAAATGAAGAAAAAACTGTATTTGCTTAAGTGTAGGAGAAACTGATTTGGAAGCATAGTGGACGTCAAGTTGGTCATAAGGCAGAAAAAGATCAAAACGAATCCAAAATGCAATAGCACAATTATAACATGCCAGGAAGAAGTCCTTTCTGCCTTCAATATTGACCAAATTTCTATTGGATTCCTTTACTCAAATTTTACATCGCAGAAAAACAGAGAGGCTGTAAAAAGTGCCATGAGGGGCCAGGTACGGTGGTTTACACCTGTAATCCCAGCACTTTGGGAGGCTGAGACAGGAGGATCGCTTGAGCCCAGGAGTTTGAGACCAGTCTTGGCACTAGAGTGAGACCCCAGCATATATATATATACACATATATATATATGCTGCCATAAGGAAGAAATTGAAAGAGTATTTTTAAATCTGGAGGGACAAAGACCAAGAGACAAGCAAGTTGGTGGTCATCAGTATTATGTTGTAAGCATGAATCTCCATTGCAAACTCAGACATTCTAGAAATTACAGTTTTCCTCCCATTAAATTGATGCTGAGCTACCAACCTTCTGAGATCATGGGAAATCCATACCCTGTCTGCAATGCTGTCTTTCTTTCCATAAATATTCATGTACCTCAGAGTCACACAGATCAACATTCCCCAGCCATCCTTCTGTACACACCATTTAACCACTAAGCTGCTGGTCTCCCGGGCACCTTTTCTGGCCCCTGCCCCTATCTGTCACCCTTCGTGCCTAATGTGGAGTGCAGGAAGCTTACTGAAGTGTCAAAGGCCCAGACACTTGGTGACAGTGCGAGACCCTGTCACAAAAAAAAAAAAAAATGCATTTCAAAGCAGATACCAGTAAGCTTCTTATATTAACTTGTGCTGCTAGCTTCTCTTTTTGTGAGTTAACTGAGGATGACTAGAAATCCGCCTTGAATATGAAGATGAGCAGAGAACTTGCTGACAGATTTTTGAAGAGTAGCTCTGACTTCAGGGTGGTTTCAGGAATAACTCAGGTATATGGCTGGGTGTGGTGGCTCCCCACTGTAATCCCAGCATTTTGGGAGGCCAAGGTGGGAGGATCACTTGAGCCCAGGAGTTTGAGATCAGCCTGAGCAACATAGTGAGGCCCCCATGCCTGCAAAAAATTTAAACAAAAGTGAGCTGGGTGTGGTGGGCCCATGGACCCAGCTACACAGGAGGCTGAGATGGGAGAACTGACTGAGCTCAGGAGGTCGAGCCTGCAAGGGAGCTATGATCACACCACTGCACTCCAGCCTGGGCAAAAGAGTGAGACCGTGTATCAAAAAAAAAAAAGGAATAACTCAGGTATGAAATCATTTCATATTTATGTATTTATTTATTTATTTGGCGTGGCAGGGACAGACTTTCACTCTTGTCACCCAGGCTGGAGTACAATGGCGTGATCTCAGCTCACTGCAACCTCTGCCTCTTGGATTCAAGCGATTCTCCTACCACAGCCCCCCGAGTAGCTGGGATTACAGGCACCTGCCACCACACCCAGCTGATTTTTATATTTTTAGTAGAGACAGGGTTTCATCATGTTGGCCAGGCTGGTCTTGAACTCCTGACCTCAGATGATCCACCCATCTTGGCCTCCCAAAGTGCTGGGATTATAGCCATGAGCCACCACACACAGCCCATTTCATATTTAAAATGTGGTGGCAGTGGCAAAGAGTTGACTGCCTCACTTAGCTTTTCTTTTCTTTTTCTTTTTTTTTTTTTTTTTTTGAGACATGATCTGATATGGTTTGGCTGCTCCCCCACCTAAAATCTCATCTTAAATTGTAACCGCTGTAATCCCCATAATCCCCATGTGTCAAGGGCAGGACCAAGTGGAGGTAATTGGATCATGGGGGGTGGTTCCCCGATGCTGTTCTCATGATAGTGAGTCTCACGAGATCTGATGGTTGTTTAAGCGTCTGGCATTTCCCATGCTTGCATTCACTCTGTCCGTCCTGCTGTCCTGTGAAGAAGGTGCCTGCTTCTCCTTTTCCTCCTGCCATGATTGTAAGTTTCGCGAGGCCTCCCCAGCAATGCAGAACTGTGAGTCAATTAAACCTCTTTCCTTTATAAATAACCCAGTCTCGGGTATTTCTTCATAGCAGCACGAGAACAGAGTAACATAGGGTCTCACTCTGTCACCCAGGCTCTGGAGTGCAGTGGCACAGTCATGGCTCACTGCAGCCTCGACCTTCTGGGCTCAGGTGATCCTCACACCTCAGCCTCCCAAGTAGCTGGGACTACAGGTTTGTACCACCACACCCAGCTAATTTTTTTTTATTTTTTGTAGAGACAGGGTCTTGCCATGTTGCCCAGGCTGGGCTCAAGCAGTTCACCTGCCTTGGCCTCTCAAAGTGCTGGGATTATCAGCGTGAGTCACCACGCCTGGCCCTCATTTAACTTTTAACCTTCATAAATTGTATGTTGTATGTCAAGGCAAAACGGAAGTGGGGGGGGCAGAGGCAAGCATCAGGTGGGTAGAGTACCCTCCCCTTATCACACATATTAACAATTCTTGCACAATTACCCAGTGAATATTCTCATTTTGGACTTTTTCCACACCCTAAATTTAGTAAGCTAGAATTATCTTTATTTATTTCTCGTTTTTTTTTTTTTCCTAAGTCACTGTGTTTTGGGATAGAATTATCTTTTAAGCACCACTTTAAGCAACCTTTTTGGAAGGAAGAATGCTGACAAGGAGATCTGTGTTTCCTTGTGGTTAGAATGCAATATCCTTAACTTAATCATTCTGCCAAGAAGCCGAGTCTCTTTATATGCTGACAATAGAGCAAAGACAGTAATCCAACACATTCATTACAGGTTTGTAAGATTAAAAATTTATACATTCAGATTGGAAAACATGAGAAACAGACTTGCTGCCATTAATTCCAGGCATCTCTGCATTCTGTGTTCTGGAAGCTGTGCACATTGAATTGAATAATTGCGTGAAACATGCCTGGGGTTTTCATTATCTAAAGAAGTCTATGTCGAGCCTTTTTACAATTAAAACCTCTCTAAAATGAGACTTAAGGAGTTTTTTACTTAATTTATAGACTTTAAAACACTAAGATTTGCATATAAATAAGTTTTTCTTTAAGCGAGATGTGCTTATAGAATAAAACAATTAGAAGTAATTTCTTTGGTTTTCTTCTTATTATTATTTTTTAGTAGAGATGGGGGTCTCGATTTTTTGCCCAGGCTGGTGTCAAACTCCTGGCCTCAAGTGATGCTCCTGCCTTGGACTCCCAGATTGTTGGGATTACAGGCATAAGCCCTTGCTCCTGGCCTAGAAGTAATTTATTTAAAGTCTTGTTTACAAAGAGAAATGCACGAAGCACGTACAGAGGAAGAAAGAGCAGTTCCAAATGAATGATTTTTGTTCCTAGTATTTGAGGAACAAAAGGTTCACTGGCAAGAGTCAGTGATGAAATGTGGCTGTGTTTTGGGAAAACATAGGATCTTTCCCTTCCACGCCTCATTATGAGATTAATTTGTAGTGTGGAATAAACAAAGCTAGCCCTGGAATTCAAAGAATGGGTTTTAAACCCAGCTCTGCCTCTAATTAGCCGGGAGACCTCAGCGTAGTTCCTTAATCTCTCTAAGCCTCCTTTTTCTCCTCTGTAAAATGGAGATACAGTAACTGCCTCAGAGTGTGATTAAGAAGAGTACCTAAAAAAGTGTATATGAAAGACTTGAAGTCATGCTATTTTTGTTTCTAAAGTCACAGGGGGCAGGGCACAGTGCTTCACACCTGTAATCTCAGCACCTTGGGAGGCTGAGGCGGGTGGATCACGAGGTCAGGAGATCGAGACCATCCTGGCCAACATGGTAAAACCCCCTCTCTACTGAAAATACAAAAACTAACCTGGCATAGTGGCATGTGCCTGTAGTCCCAGCTACTCAGGAGGCTGAGGCAGGAGAATCACCTGAATTTGGGAGGCGGAGGTTGCAGTGAGCCGAGATTGCGCCACTGCACTCCAGCCTGGGTGACAAAGCGAGACTCCATCTAAAAAAAAAATGAATCAATAAAATAAAATAAAAATAAATAAAATAAGATCATAGGAAGCCATGCAACTAAACAAGGGGACTAAGTGAAAAGTCTATAAGAAATAAAAAAGTTTGTGTGTATCCCTCCCCTGCCATTATCCCAATTAATACGGCTGTCCCTTACTGAGCCTGTACTAAGTCACAAGCACTGCATTCCGGGTTTGCTTTCTTTCACTGGGCAGAGCTGATGCCCACTGAATATACAATTTGTAGAGAAGTCTGATGTGGATGATTGTACTTAGAATCAAACTTCTCAAACTTATTAAACAGCCAGCACATACTGAGTGCCTACTACATGCCCATCATTGTGCCAATGAGCAAGACCAAAATGGCTCCTACTCCCAAGATGTTTACAGTCTAATGGGGGAGATGAAGCCTAAACAAGCATACTCATATATTTAATACATAGACCAACCATTGTAAGGTATCCAGTGACTACCTTCATAAAACCAGAGGAGAGGGATGGACAAGGAAGGTCTTTCTGAGCAAGAGACATTTAAGCTCAGAGCACAAGAATGACAAGAGGTAGGGAAAGGCCAGACAGAAGAGTGTATGTAAGAAATTGAGGAAAAAAAAAAAAGAAAGAAATTGAGGGCCGGGGGTGGTGGCTCACGCGTGTAATTCCAGCACTTTGGAAGGCCAGGCGGACGGATCACCTGAGGTCAGGAGTTCGAGACCAGCCTGGCCAACATGGCAAAACCCCATCTCTACTAAAAATACAAAAAAGTTAGCCAGGCGTGGTGGCGGGCGCCTGTAGTCTCAGCTACTCAGGAGGCTGAGGCAGAAGAATCGCTTAAACCTGGGAGGCGGAGGTTGCAGTGAGCTGAGGTCGCACCATTGCACTCCATTCTGGGCAACAAGGGCAAAACTTCATCTCACCAAAAAAAAAAAAAAAAAAAAAAAAAAAAGAAAAGAAATTGAGAGAGAATAGAGCTTGGGCTGTTGGTGAACACGTCCCATGTAATTAAGCTTAGTGAGAGATGGGGAAGGGAGGTACAAATGAGGCCAAAGAGACACAGGAGCAGATCAGGGAGGGCCTAGTAGCCATGTTAGGGAATTCTAACTTAGGATAATAGGACTGAAGCAGAAAAGTGACATTATCCGGGTTAAGTTTTTATTGGAAATGGAATTGTGTACAAGAATGGAAAACAGGCCAGGTGCGGTGGCTCATGCCTGTGATCCCAGCACTTTGGAAGGCTGAGGCAGAAAGATCGCTTGAGGCCAGAAGTTCAAGACCAGCCTGGGCAACATGGCGAAACCCCCTCTCTACAAAATATATATATATATAATAATACAAAAAATTAGCCAGGCATTGGGCTGTGTGCCTATAGTCCTAGCTACCCAGGAGGCTTAAGGTAGGAGGATCGCGTGAGGTGAGCCCGGGAGGTCAAGGCTGCAGTGAGCCATGGTTGCTCCACTACACTCTAGTTTGGACAATAGAGTTGTTACTGGTGGAGGGTATCCGAGTCACATGGCACCAAAATATGTTAGACAAGGCCAATTTGTAGGGGTCTGCAGCAACCTCAAATCTTGCTTCCTCAGAAGAAAGAATTCAACCGAGGGACCTAAGGCAAAAGGAGAAACCAAGGCAAGTTTTAGAGCAGGAGTGAAAGTTTACTGAAAAGCTTTAGAGCAGGAATAAAAGGACCAAGTGTGTGACTTGAAAGATAAGTGTGCGGTTTGACCTTTTGACTTGAGGTTTTATACTCTGGCATGCTTCTGCGGTCTTGTTACTTCTCCCCTGATTCTTCCCTTGGGGTGGGCTGTCTGCAGGCACATTCCTGAGCCCACTTGCCCAACCCCTGAGGTCTTCTCAAGAAGCCACTGATCACATTTCAGGTGTTTTCCATGTATTAGGACACTGCCTTTCCCAGGCACTGGCTGTGACCAATTACTATTTTAGAAAGACAGTTAGCAACTGCCTGATCACCTGATGGTTGCCTGACAGTCCTGATATTTGTGTGTGTTGGGCAGAGCCCTCTCCTGCCCTGCTCATGCCTGACCAGCTACCTACTGTAACAAAGTAAGACTTTGTTTCAGAAAAAAAAAAAAAAAAAAAAAAAAAGAATGAGCCCGGCAGGGCAGGCGCATTATCTCATGCTTGTAATCCCAGCCCTTTGGAAGGCCCGGGTAGGCTGATCACCCCAGGTCCGGAGTTCAAAACCAGCCTGGCCAACATGGTGAAACCCCATGTCTACTAAAAATACAAAAATTAGCCAGGTGTGTGGTGCACACCTGTAATCCCAGCTACTTGGGAGGCTGAGGCACGAGAAGTGCTTGAACCCAGGAGGCAGAGGTTGCAGTGAGTCGAGAGCGTACCACTTCACTCCACTGAATTTGGCAATGAGGAGGCTATTGGGGGCCTGAGCAAAAGCAGTTTTGCTGGATTCATGGGGGGAAGGAAAAATTCAGTGTGTTGAACAGTGAATGAGCAGGATACACTGGCTCATGCCTGTAATCCCAGCACTTTAGGAGGCTGAGGCAAGAGGATCACTTGAGACCAGGAATTCAAGATCAGCCTGGGCAACACAGCAAGACCCCATCTCTACAAAGAAAAATAATAATATATGAGAAGAGACAAGCCATTCCTAGAAAATTGAAAAGAAACAAAAATGCATATAAACGTATATCAAGGTCCTCACATAGTCAGAATTTTCCAGATAGGTAGATAAGAGGGGATTTATTAGGGGAACTGGTTCACATGACTATGGAGGCTGAGAAGCCCCATGATATACCATCTGCAAGCTGGAGAACCAGGGAAGCCAGTGGCATAATTCAGCCTGGGTCTGCAGGCCTGAGAACCTGTGGGCCCCTGGTGTAAGTCCCAGAGTCTGAAGGCCTGAGAAGCTAGAGTTCATATGTCCAAAGGCAGGAGAAAATGGGTGTCCCAGCTCCAGAAGACAGAGTGAATTAGACTTTCCTCTGTCTTGTTATTCTATCCAGGCCTTCAACAAATTAGATGATATCTGCCCACATCAGGCAGCTCTTCCTTACTCAATCACTGATTCAAATGCCAATCTCTTCCAGAAACACCCTCACAGACATAACCAGAAATAATGCTTTACCAGCTATCTGGATATTCCTTGACCCAGTTGAGTCAACATCTAAAATGAATATCACAGCTATATAGAAAAGAAGCCTATTTCAAGTGACTTGAAACATAGCATTTGATTGAAATTATTATTATTTAAGACAGGGTCTCGCTCTGTCACTCAGGCTGGAGTGCAGTGGCCCAATCATGGCTCAAGCAGCCTCAACCTCCTGGGCTCAAGTGATCCTCCTGCCTCAACCTCCCAAGTAGCTGGGACTATAGGCATGTGCCATCTCACCTGGCTAATTTTACTTTTTGTAGAGATGGTGGGGGTGGTCTAGCTATGTTGCTCAGGCTGGTCTCAAACACCTGGCCTCAAGCAAGCTTCCTGCCTTGATCTTCCAAAGTGCTGGGATTACAGGAGTGAGCCACCATGCCCAGTTGATTGCAATTATTTACTCGGTGTACCCTAAAGACAAAAACAAATAGCAAAGAAGTCTTAAATTATATTCAATAATCTCATGCTTTTTTCTTTCTTTCTTTTTCTTTGAGACGGAGTCTCTTTCTGTCACCCAGGCTGGAGTGCAGTGGTGTGATCTTGGCTCACTGCAACCTCTGCCTCCTGGGTTCAACTGATTCTCCTGCCTCAGCCTACAAAGTAGCTGGGACTACAGGCACATGCCATCATACCTGGCTAATTTTTGTATTTTTAGTACAGGTGGGGTTCCACCAGTGTCTGCCAGGCTGGTCTCTAACTCCTGACCTCAGGTAATCTGCCCACCTCAGCCTCCCAAAATACTGGGATTACAGACATGAGCCACCATGCCCAGGTAATCTTATGTTTAGTAATAACAATATTGCTATTTTAATACCTTTATGTGTATATTTTAGAATAAAGCAAAAAAGTAATTACATTAATGTTATTATGAATCAACATTTTTTGCCAGGCGTGGTGGCTCACGCCTGTAATCCCAGCCCTTTGGGAGGCCAAGGTGGGTGGATCACAAGGTCAAGAGATGGAGACCATCCTGGCCAACATGGTGAAACCCTGTCTCTACTAAAAATACGGAAAAATATTAGCTGGGCGTGGTGGCGCGCTCCTGTAATCCCAGCTACTTGGGAGGCTGAGGCAAGAGAATAGCTTGAACCTAGGAGGCAGAGATTTCAGTGAGCCCAGATTGTGCCACTGCCCTCCAGCCTGGGCAGTAAAAGAGAAGAGAGATACAAGTCTCATTGTAAAGAAGTATAAGCCTGAAATCTTAAATCTGAATTGGAAATATTAATACAAATTTATGATTTTTTTCTGCTTTTAAACAGCATATATTTCCTAGATGTGTCATCCACCGAGACTTAGAAAACTAAAATCAATATGAATTCAAGAGCAATGGCATCTCACTCTTCAAATTGTAGCCCTTAAATAGCCTTTCCCCTTACAAGGAATTAGGGCTCCTTGGAGACATGGTTGCTTCAACCTTGCCATTCTAGAAAGGAAAGAAGCAATCCACAACTACTGGGTCATGTTAATAGGACACAGAAGCCAAAATGAAAAGACCCCCATTGGCAAAAGATGGGACGATTTGAGTATAACAAGAATAATTACAATGGAATAAAACTCATTACATGTATAAAATTCCTTAAGATCATATAAAACTAGTAAGAACACGCTGGGTGTTAATGGCTCACGCCTCCCAAATCCCAGCACTTTGGGAGGCTGAAGTGGGAGGATTGCTTGAGCCCAGGAGTTAGTAGACCAGTCTGGGCAGCATAGTGAGACCCTGTCTCCACAAAATAAAAATAAATAAAATAAAATAAAAACTAACAAGAACCACCACCAAATATCAGGTATTCATTGAAGGTCGCTAAGGCACTAAATTCATTATTCTAAAAACTGGTTAATGAAAGGAAAAAATCAAGCATTTATCCTGCTTTTCCTGTGCAAATTGTATTCAGGGTGATCAGATAACTGGTTGCTGGGGGAAAGTTCTATTTAAAGCAGCGTTCCAGGTAAAGATGCAAAAGGAAATAACAGAATTAGGAAATTGCCATTTTGTAACTCTAATGAAGTAACAAAATTAAGCAGTGATTATTCATGGCTCCTGTAGCCACGAGGGGAAAGATTGATGGAGACTTTTGTAACAGATCAATCTGTCTTATCATTAGTAAAAGTGGGACAATCAGATATCACATGCCTCTTGCGATACAGTAAGAAGTATACAGCCCCACCCCCAAGGCTGATCCTAAATTTCATTTTATCTCTAGATCCAACCACCCCTTTACAGGAAATGGGTTAGATAGAGGAACAAATTAAAAATAACATCAAGAGCGCCTGTAATCCCAGCGCTTTGGGAGGCCAAGGCAGGCGGATCACTTGTGGCCAGGCTGGCCAAGATAGTGAAACCCTGTCTCTACTAAAAATATAAAAAAGTAGTCAGGAGTGGTGGCGCATGCCTGTCCGAGTTCCAGCTACTCGGGAGGCTGAAGTGTGAGAATTGTTTGAACCCAGGAGGTGAAGATTGCAGTGAGCAGATATTGTGCCACTGTACTCCAGCCTGGGCAACAGAGCGAAACTCTACCTCAAAAAATAAATAAATAGCTGGGCGCGGTGGCTCACGCCTGTAATCCCAGCACTTTGGGAGGCCGAGGCGGGAGAATCACCTGAGGTCAGGAGTTCAAGGCTAGCCTGGTCAATATGGTGAAACCCCATCTCTACTAAAAATACAAAAAATAGCCGGGCATGGTAGTGTGTGCCTGTAATCCCAGCTACTCGGGAGGCTGAGGCAGGAGAATCGCTTGAATCCAGGAGATGGAAGTTGCAGTGAGCCAAGATTGTGCCATTGCACTACAGCCTGGGCAACAAGAGCAAAATTCTGTCTAAAAAAAAAAAAAAAAAAGAATATTTTGATTAGGGTAGGTAATACATTATCTAAGAACATCTCACCCAAAGGATAAGACCACTCTTTTTTACTTTAGTGCTCCAAAATGTTCAATTTCATTGTTGAAATGTTCTATATGCCATATTTCTCTCCAGCAATTGCTATTTGTCTGCTCAGCAAAATGTCTTAAAACAAAAACAGGCTGGGCTCAGTGGCACATGCCTATAATTGCAGTGCTCTGGGAGGCCAAAGGAGAAGGATTGTTTGAGCCCAGGAGTTCAAGACCAACCTGGCAATTAGGGAGATCCCATCTCTACAAAGTAAAAAATATTCACTGTGCATGGTGCTGCACACCTGTAGTCCCAGCTACTTGGTACGCTGAGGTGGGTGGATCACTTGAGACCAGGAGTTAAAGGCTGCAGTTAGCCATGATCATGTCACTGCACTCCAGCCTGGGTGACAGAGTAAGACCCTCTAAAAAACAAACCAAAAAACCACAACAAATCCACACCTGTTGTCCCCAGTTATCCACTCATCTTTTTAAAATTTTTTATTTTTTGATCATGTTTCTTAAGTTTTAGTTTTCTTTTTTTTTTTTTGGAAATTAGAGTTATCCTGGAATGTTTCTTTTTTAAATTGTTTTAAAAACAGAGACAGGGTCTCACTATATTACCCAGGCTGATCTTGAACTCCCAGGCTCAAGGGATCCTCCTGCCTTGGCCTCCCAAAGTGCTGGGATTACAGACATGAGTGTTTCACCAATGTTGGCCTTGAACTCCTGAACTCATGATCTGCCTGCCTGGCCTCCTAAAGTGCTGGGATTACAGGAGTGAGCCACCGTGCCCGGCTAAATACTTGTACAAGTATTAAACTGAAAACATAGAATGAAAAAGAAGCTAGCTGGGCGTGGTGACTCACGCCTGCCAACCCAGCACTTTGGGAGGCCAAAGTGGGCAGCTCTGTTGAGGCCGGGAGTTTGAGACCAGCCTGGCCAACATGAGGAAACCCCATCTCTACTAAAAATACAAAAAATTAGCCGGGCATGGTGGCATGTGCCTGTTAATCCCAGCCTCTAGGGAGGCTGAGGCACGAGAATCGCTTGAACCCAGGAGGTGGAGGTTGCAGTGAGCCGAGATCATGCCACTGCACTCCAACCTGGGCCACAGAGTGAGACTGTCTCCAAAAAAAAAAAAAAAAAAAAAAAAAAAAAGAAAGAAAAGGGAAAAGGAAGCTAAGCAATCCTATCATTGTAGAAGGAGGAAGGGAACGTTAGCAACGTGATGGGTTTGTATCATAGTCAAAGCAGACACGTGGAGTCAAACGTTCAACATGGATATGACTTTTGTTACTTTGATGGCTATTTCATATTTACAAGATTTTTTTGTTTATATAGCTGTCTTTACATTTTTTGAAAATATTTTGGTTTCACTTGGTGCTCGTTCTACAAATTTAAAAACATAAAATGTTATGCCTCTAATCCCAACAATTTGGGAGGCTGAGGCGGGTGGATCATGAGGTCAAGAGATCGAGACCATCCTGGCCAACATGGTGAAACGTCGTCTCCACTAAAAATACAAAAATTAGCTGGGTGTGGTGGCGTGCACCTGTAATCCCAGCTACTCGGGAGGCTGAGGCAGGAGAATTGCTTGAACCCGGGAGGCGGAGGTTGCAGTGAGCCGAGATCACGCCACTGCCCTCGGGCCTGGCGACAGAGTGAGACTTTGTCTCAAAAAAAATAAATAAATAAATAAAAATAAAATAAAATGTTTAGTATATTAGAATATTCTTTAAAATTATTAGTATATCCCTGAGCCTAAACTAGCCTTCATAATCCACATTAAAAATTTTGTAGGCTGAGCACAGTGGCTCACGCCTGTAATCTCAGCACTTTGGGAGGCTGAGGCAGGCGGCTCCCTTGAGCCCAGAAGTTTGAGACCAGTCTGGGCAGCATAGTGAAACCCCACCTCTACAGAAAAATATATATATTAAATTTTTATTTTAAAAAATTTTGTAGCCTCATATGCAAAAGAATATAGTGGTTCCCTGATTCTTAGCAGGCATTCAAGGATGATAAATATTGTAATGTTATTTTTCCATTTGGCCTATAATCAGAAAAGTAGCTCTGCTGCAAGCAGTAATTATCTTACAGTGTGTTTCTTAATTTTTTATTTTTTGAGACTGAGTCTCACTCTGTTGCCCAGGCTGGAGTGCAATGGCACAGTCTCAGCTCACTGCAACCTCCACCTCCCGGGTTCAAGTGATTCTCCTGCCTCAGCCTCCCAAGTAGCTGGGATTACAGGCGTGTGCCACCAGGCCTGGCTAATTTTTGTATTTTTAATAGAGATGGGGTTTCACCATGTTGGTCAGGCTGGTTTCGAACTCCTGACCTCATGATCGGTTCCCCCTTGGCCTCCCAAAGTGCTGGGATTACAGGTGTGAGGCACCGCGGCCAGCCCTTACGGTGTGTTTCAAGCTCCTATTATTAACCATGTTTAGACCACATGAACCTTGAAAGCTGTGGTTGGTATATTTGTCATGCTTCAATTCCATTAGTTTGTTACTCTTAGAATGAAGGGGAGCAAATACTTCCTTTTTTACTTTCTCTCACTTTTGTTTATCCTTATGAAGAAATCTTCATCTAAAATTGTTGATCATATGGTCTTTGGAAAGCTAAGAGGTATTGCTTACCATTTAGTCATCAATTCCCAGGAATTTATTTCAGCCTTCCATTTCTTTTTAAAGGAAATACTTTAAAATGTAATCTCTTTATCATAATCACATTCATACATAATTTTACTTAACTACATAAATATAGTAACATATATGCTTTCTAAAAGAAAAAGTGCTTTTTTTTCTTTCCTTTTATTTGTTTTGCTGAGCCCCCCATCTTCCTCTCCTCCTTCCTTCCCCTATGTCAACACCATTTGCCCAAGGTCACCCATCCACACCGAGAACCTGGGATGTATCCTCCCACATTTTCTCTTTACTCAGGTAATCTTATACCTACACATATATATGAGTCTACCCATACAGAGCATTCACTTCTTTTTTGGGGGGAGAAGGGGGACAGAGTCTGGCTCTGTCGCCCAGGCTGGAGTGCAGTGGTGTGATCACAGTTCATTGCAACCTCCGTCTCTCCGGCTCCAGCGATCCTCCCACCTCAGCCTCCCAAGTAGCTGGGATTATAGGTGCATGCCACCATGCCCAGCTAATTTTTTGTATTTTTGGTAAAGACAGTGTTTTGCCATTTTGGCCAGGCTGGTCTCAAACTCCTGACCTCAGGAGATCCACCCGCCTTGGCCTCCCAAAATGCTGGGATTATAGGCGTGAGCCACTGCACCCGGCCGAGCAGTCACTTCTTAAATCACAGTTTTGTAAACAAGCACTCATAGTATCTTTCTTCTTATTATTTATTTATTTATTTTTTTTTTGAGACAGAGTCTCACTCTGTTGCCCAGGCTGGAGTGCAGTGGCACAATATTAGCTCACTGCAACCTCTGCCTCCCAGGTTCAAGTGACTCTTGTGCCTCAGCCTCCTGAGCAGCTGGGAGTACAGGTGTGTACCAACACGCACAGCTAATTTTTGTATTTTTAGTAGAGACGGTGTTTCACCATGTTGGCCAGGCTGATCTCGAACTCCTGACCTCAAGTGATCCACCCACCTCGGCCTCCCAAAATGCTGGAATTACAGGCGTGAGCCACCACACCTGGCCTGTTAAATCTTACATTCACCATTTAACAATACCTTATGGAAACCTCTCCTTGACATCTGGCTTAGCTCCATGTCATTCTTAAAAAAAAAGGCTGGAGAATTCCCCAGTGTGGATGTGCCATTGATGAGCAAGCTTTCACTATTGTCACATTTCTGCATTATGAATAGTGATGTGATAAACCTACTTCTTTATCTTTATGGTCTTGAATCCATATCCTTACATACGGTTATTTGCATTTGCTAGTTACAGGAGAGTTGCCACTGAATTTATTCTTTTTAAGAGATGTTGCTTTCCAAAACCTTGAGGAAGAGAGTCAAGAAAAGAAAGGCAAACTTGAACAGAAATGCCTACTCCATGAATTTTTTTTTTTTTTTTTTTTGTTGAGACAGAGCCTCACTCTGTCGCCCAGGCTGGCATGCAGTGGTGTGATCTTGGCTCACAGCAACCTCCACCTCCCAGGTTCAAGCAATTCTCCTGCCTCAGCCTTCCAAGTAGCTGGGACTACAGGCACCTGCCACCACGCCCGGCTAATTTTTATATTTTTAGTAGAGACACGGTTTCACCATGTTGGCCAAGCTGGTCTCGAACTCTTGACCTCAAGCAATCTGCCTGTCTCAGTCTCCCAAAGTGCTGGGATTGTAGGTGTGAGCCACCCTGCCTAGCCCCTACTCCATGAGTTTAAATTGTGAGGATTGAATGAGGACATAGGTACAGTGTAAAGTCCAACCTGGCTGATAATATTTTTTGTTCTCTAAAGACTGTGGGCTCCTTTAGGTCACCAGCTGGGCCTCTGATGAGTGCCATTTACATGGTACACAGTGAGAGTGATGTTCCAGGATTGTGTAACTGAAAGGTTTAGAAAGAAAGGGTGGAGCCATGAAAAGCACAGGCTTTGGAGTCAACAAACTGAAGTGTTAAGTTGCAGCTCTACCACTTTCCGCTGTGAGATCTTGGGCGACTTACTCAACTTCTCAGAGCTTCAGTTTCCTCCTCTGCAAGATGGAGATAATGATGCCAGTCTGAGAGGGTTGCCTTGAGGAGGAAGTGCATGTAAGGCCCTCAGCAGAGTGCCTGGTGCTCATTAAATATGATGGGTTCTTTATCAGATGTCTTCCTTATAGTTCTTTCCAGCTGTGTATCATTGTTTCCCCTCGTCAGATGAAAACGTGTTGAATGCAGGAACTGTATCTAATTCATCTTTGCATCTTTACATATCCAGTCCCTAACTTGGTTTTTCCTCCTACCAACTACCTCCAGGTCTTTTGCTCTGCTAAATAAGCATTGATACAAATAAGAGCAATAACAACAATTTTTTGTTTTGTTTTGTTTTGTTTTGTTTTGAGACAGCAACCTGCTCTGTCACCCAGGCTGGAGTGCAGTGGTGTGATTACAGCTTATTGCAGCCTTGACCTCCTTGGCTCAAGCGATCCTCCCGCCACAGCCTCCCAAGTAGCTGGGACCACAGGCATGTGCACTAACGCCCGGCTAATTTTTTTATTCTTAGTAGGGATGAGGTCTCACTATGTTGCCCAAGCTGGTCTCAAACTCCTGAGCTCAAGTGATCCTCCCACCTCAGCTTCCTAAAGTGCTGGGCTTACAGGCATGAGCCACTGTGCCCAGCTAATGACAACAATTTTTATTATGGGCAATTTTAGAGTTACACTAAAGAAGTGAGATTAACATAGAGGACATCTGTGATCCATCACCTAGCTTCTACAATTGTCAAGATGTTGATAGTCTTTTTCATCTAGCTTTTGACCACTCCTTCACCACCATCCCCTGTCATGGGGAATTTTATTTTTTAAGTTTTTAAACTTTTTATTTGCCTATTTTAAAAATTGAACCAGGCGCGGTGGCTCATGCCTGTAATCCCAGCACTTTGAGAGGCTGAGGCAGGCAGATCACCTGAGGTCAGGAGTTCAAGACTAGCCTGGCCAACATGGTGAAACCCCCGTCTCTACTAAAAATACAAAAAAAAAAAAAAAAAATTAGCTGGGCATGGTGGCAGGCACCTGTAATCCCAGCTACTCGGGAGGCTGAGGCAGGAGAATCGCTTGAACCTGGGAGGTGGGGTTGCAGTGAGCTGAGATCGCACCATTGCACTCCAGCCTGGGCAACAAGAGCAAAACTCTGTCTCAAAAAAAAAAATTATGCATTCCCATAATTAAAATTATTTGAACAATAACCAAAAAAAATGGCACTCTGATTAAACTGCATTTTACAGCCTGCAGGATGCCTTGGGCCAGCTTGGTTTTATTCTAGATTTCACTGCCATCCTGCCACACTTCTTCCTTCACCAACATGCAAGTTCTTTCCTTCCCTGCCAGCCAGACAGGCAGATAAGAGAGGCTGGCACAGCCATCATCATCAGCAGTTCTTTGATGTGAAAGGGGCAGCACAGTCATTTAAACTTGATTTAACCTCTTTGCATCCTTCAAAGTTAAACAGCTAAAAGAAGTAAAATAGAAAGCAATGCTTTGTGGAATGAAGAGTGCATACTGGCAATGCACGCCTCATTACGAAGCCTGCTTGCTTCTCCTGTTCGATCCATTCCTTGGAAGGCAATGGATTTTTCTCTTGCATTTCTGTCTTCTCCAGTTTCGACTTATTGAATTTCTCGATCTCATCCATATTGGACTTGTCAGATATAGTCACAAAGGAAGCTGAGCAATGCCCACTAGCAAGTGGAATCTGGTCTGCTTAGTGTCTACTGCCCAGTGTTGGGAATTTTAAAGCAAATCCCAGACATTGCATCATTTCAACAATGAATACTTGTGTGTGTTTCTAATAATACTTCACAAAGTGTGGTCTGGATTCCTGGGACTTACCAAGACCCTGTCAGGCAGCCTGCTAAGTCAAAACTATTTTTATAACAATATTAATATATTGTTTATCTTTTTGTTCTCATTATCTCGTGTACAGCAGAATTTTCCAACACAGATTGAATGCAGCCACAAATCTGAAAATCCAGCTGTCTCCTATTAAACCAGATATGACAGAGTTGCAAATTTTTACAAATCTATTGACAAAAGTGTAAAACAATGTCACTTGTCATGATGCTGTTTGAAAAATATACTTATTTTCATAAAAATAAGTCCTTAACATGTAATATGCTTATTATTACTATGTTTTTTAAATTTTAATTTTTTTTTTCTTGAGATGGAATCTTGCTCTGTCACCTAGGCTAGAGTGCAGTAGTGCAATCTCGGCTCACTGCAACCTTCGCCTCCTAGGTTCAAGCAATTCTCTTGTCTCAGCCTCCCAAGAAGCTGGGACTACAGGTGCTTGCCACCACGCCCAGCTAATTTTTAGTAGAGATGAGGTTTCGCTATGTTGGCCACACTGGTCTTGAACTCCTGACCTCAGTGATCCACCTGCCGCGGCCTCTCAAAGTGCTGGGATTACAGGCATGAGCCAACGCACCAGAGCTGTTTTTAAAAATCAAATGAGTATTTTAAAAATTTTTTCAGTTTTAATTTCTAATGTAGAAAATAATCCATTTATCTGAATATTTATGCATCACACATAAAGAAAAGCTCTTTGGGGTCCTTAATACTTCTAATACATAATTTTTTTTTTTTGAGACGGAGTTTTACTCTTCTTGCCCAGGCTGGAGCGCAATGGCTTGATCTTGGCTCACCACAACCTCTGCCTCCCAGGTTCAAGTGATTCTCCTGCTTCAGCCTCCCGAGTACCTGGGATTACAGGCATGAACCACCACACCCAGCTAATTTTTTATTTTTTTAGTAGAGATAGGGTTTCACCATGTTGGTCAGGCTGGTCTCGAACTCCCAACCTCAGGTGATCCGCCCACCTCGGCCTCCCAAAAAAGTGCTGGGATTACAGGCATGAGCCACCACGCCCGGCCAATACTTCTAAAATATTTTTGAGATTTAATTCATAAACCACTAGATTCACAATTTGATTTATTTTTAATTATTTTAGAGTTGGGGTCTCACTCTGTCTCCCAGGCTGGAGTGCAATGGTGCAATCATGGCTCACTGCAGCCTCAAACTCCTGGGTTCAAGCAATCCTCCTGCCTCAGCCTCCTGAGTTGCTGGGATTACAGGCACGTACTGCCATGACCAGCAGCTTCACTATTTTAAAATGTACACCTCAGAAACAAAAAACAAGAAACACAAAAAATAAATAAAATATACACCTAATGGTTGGGCACGCTGGCTCACACCCATAATCCCAGCACTTTGGGAGGCCAAGGTGGGCATCTCACTTGAGGCCATGAGTTAGAAACCAGCCTGGCCAATATGACAAAACCTTATCTCTACTAAAAAGTACAAAAATTAGCCGGGTGTGGTGGCACACGCCTGTAATCTCAGCTGCTCAGGATGCTGAAGCAGGAGAATTGCTTGAACTGGGGAGGCAGAGGTTGCAGTGAGCCAAGATTGCACCACTGCACTCCAGCCTAGGCGACAGAGTGAGGCTCTGCCTCAAAAAAATAAAAAATAAAGTGTACACTTCAGTAGGTTTTGGTATATTTGTAAGGTTGGGCAGCCACTGCCACTAGCTAATTCCAAAACCTTTTTATCACCCCAAAAGAAAACCCTATACCCATTTTAGTCCCTTCTTTTTTTTTTTTTTTTTCTGAGATGGAGTCTCACTCTATTGCCCAGGCTGGAATACAGTGGCGCGATCTTGGCTCACTGCAACCTCTGCCTCCTGGGTTCAAGCGATTCTCCTGCCTCAGCCTCCTGAGTAGATGGGACTACAGGCGCCTGCCACCATGCCCAGCTAATTTTTGTATTTTTAGTAGAGACAGGGTTTTACCATATTAGCCAGCCTGGTCTCGAACTCCTGACTTTCTGATCCGCCTGCCTCGGCCTCCCAAAGTGCTGGGATTACAGGCATGATCCACTGCACCCAGTCTATTAGTCACTTCTAAATATCCCCTCCCATTATCTCCTGGCAACCACCAATGTACTTTCTGACTCTACAGATTTGCCTATTCTGGGCATTTCAGATAAATGGAATCATACAATATGTAGCCTTTTGTTTCTGGCTTCTTTCACTTAGCATAATGTCTTTAAGGTCCATCCATGTTGTAGTATGTATCAGAACTTCATTCCTTTTTATAGCTAAATAATATTCCATTGTATGTATATACCACATTTTGTTTACCCAATCATCAGTTGACTTTTGGGTTGTTTCCACTGGATATTACAAATAATGCAGCTATGAACATTTGTAGCCAAGTTTTTGTATGAATACATGTTTTTAGTTCTCTTGGCAATATATCTAGGAATAGAATTGCTGGGTCCTATGGCTAACTCTATGTTTAACTCTCTAAGAAACTGTCAAACTGTTTTACATAGCAGCTGCACCATTTTACATTTTAATCAGCAATGTATGAGCATTCCAATTTATCTTCCAATTTCTCTACATCCTTGCCAAAACTTATTTTCAGTGTTTTTCATTCTAGCCATCCTAATGAGTATGACTCAATAATTTTTAAGAGTGTAAAGGATCCTGAGACTAAAACCTTTCAGAACTGCTTTTCTGACTAATAGCTTTCAAAAAAACATAAATGTGCTAACATTATCAATTAAAAAAATTAACAATGATTCCACAAAATTGTGTAATACTAGGATAATCATGTTTGCCTGGGACAAATCCAGTTTACACCTTTGTCCCAGCACAACTGTTAATACAGCCTCCTTGAACTCTCAACATATTCTGCTTAGATGACAAATTATATGAACACCCTAATAACTAATCTATTTTCACGTTTCCCTGATTGTCTTAAATATGTCTTTTTACAATTTGGGTGGGTATATTTTTTATTTTTTTGTGGAGACAGGGTCTCACTTGTTGCTTAGGCTGGTCTAGAACTCCTGGGCTCAAGCATGAGCCACTGCACCTGGCCTATAATTTATTTACTGAAAATAAGATCTGGGCCGGGTGCAGTGGCTCGCACCTATAATCCTAGCACTTTGGAAGGCCGAGGCATGCGGACCACCTGAGGTCAGGAGTTTGAGATCAGCTTGGCCAACATGGCAAAAACCCATCTCTACTAAAAATACAAAAATTAGCCAGGCACGGTGGCACATGCCTGTAATCCCAGCTACTTGGGAGGCTGAGGCAGGAGAATTGCTTGAACCCAGGAGGTGGAGGTTGCAGTGAGCCGAGATCATGCCACTGCATTCCAGCCTGGGCAACAGACCAAGACTCTGTTTCCCAAAAAAAAAAAAAAAAAAAAAAAAATAGGCCAGGCATGGTGGCTCACGTCTGTAATCACAACACCTTGGGAGGCCAAGGTGAGCGGATCACCGGAGGCTGGGAGTTCGAGACCAGCCTGACCAACATGGAGAAACTCTGTCTCTACTAAAAATTCAAAATTCGCCGGGTGTGGTGGCGCATGACTGTAATTCCAGCTACTTGGGAGGTTGAGGCAGGAGAATCACTTGAACCAGGGAGGTGGAGGTTGCGGTGGGCTGAAATCATGCTGTTGCACTCCAGCCTGGGCAACAAGAATGAAACTCTATCTCAAAAGAAAGAAAGAAAGGAAAGAAAGAAAGAAAGGGAGAGGGAGAGGAAGAAAGAGAGAAAGAAAAAGAAAGAAAGAGAAGGAAGGAAAGAAAGAAAGAAAGAAAGGAAGGAAAGAAAGAAAAGAAAGAAAGAAAGAAAATAAGATCTGGTGGGGCACGGTGGCTCATGCCTGTAATCTCAGCACTTTGGGAGGTTGACATGGCAAGAAAGCTAGATCTTGCCTGTAAAAAAAAAAAAAAAGAAAGAAAGAAAAAGAAAGAGAGAGACAAAGAAAGAAGAAAGAAAGAAGGAAAGAATATGCAACATTGTTAGTTGAGAATATCTTAGAACTTTTAATCTATATCAGTTCTCATCCTTGGCTTGACTGATTATATCATCTTGGTGTCTTTAAAAAATTTATTTATTTATTTATCTTTCCTTGAATATATCAATGGAATTTCTTGGTGTCTTTTGTTTCTTTGCCCTTCATGTTTCTTGTCATTTGGTAGTAGACCTAAAAATTTGATTAGATTTAGGGTCCATTTTTGGGCAAGAATATTTCATAGGTGGTGTGTACTTCCTACCTTATTCCCTTAAGAGGTGCCTGGCTGCCTTGCTTTTAGTGATGTTTGATAAATCAGTAGTTCAGTTATAAAGTTCCCCATCAACCTTCACCTCATAATTGTAATCACAATGGATGATAGCTGTCTTGTCTCAATGTTTCATTAGGGGGTGTGAATAGTGACTTTCTCATTCTACCATTTTGTTGCATTTATGACCCTTATGAATGATTTGGGGACCCTCAAATAGACAGAAGAATAAATGCTTGATTTTTGTCTTTATATATCAATTCTCAAAATAAACATTTGTTTTCTTAAATGATCCAAAGATGATGATTAGTGATTTTTTTTAGTATCATTATGAACTCATGGATTTGTATATATTTGTTTTAATTCATTACAGTCATTACTCCTCTACAAGACCAGTGCTGTAATCCCTGAGCTATAGGACCTTGGGTTGTCTTTTTGTTTTGTTTTTTTTTCACATTACCTCAGCAGCATTTAGTAGCTACCTTGCTTTCAGGCATAACAAAATGCCACAGGCCCACCTTGTGCAATTCCTGCCCTAGTTCTGAAATCAATCATTTCCTAAAGCCTCACTGGTTCCTTTTAGTGGGAAATGGCATTTAAACTACGAATTTGGACATCCAGGGTGCTCACAGCCATTAGACTGTCATTCTTCTTGGCCTTTCAGTGGACACAACCGGGATATATATGTGTATATGTGTGTGTATATATATGTATGTATATGTGTATATATGTATATATAAATTCATACCAACATTGCCAATTCTAATTTCAGATTACAGATTTGTTTACTCAAATATGTGACTCAACCAGATTACAGGATTTATAGCTAACTTAATTGATTTGATACTAGTATCTCTTTTATCTTTAACTGAAAATCTGGGTTTCTAACAATATTGTTACCTGTTATCTTATATACATATATAAGTTATACAAAATACATGTAATAACACCTAAACAGGCCAGACGCGGTGGGTCAAGCACTTTGGGAGGCCGAGGCAGGTGGATCACCTGAGGTAAGGAGTTCGAGACCAGCCTGGCCAACGTGGTGAAACCCCGTCTCTACTAAAAATACAAAATTAGCTGGGCAAGGTGGCACATGCCTGTAATCCCAGCTACTCGGGAGGCTGAGGCAGGAGAATCACTTGAGCCCAGGAGGCAGAGGTCGCACTGAGCCGAGATCGCACCACTGCACTCCAGCTTGGGCGAAAGAGGGAGACTGTCTCAAAAAACAAACAAACAAACCCAAAAGAAACACACCTAAACAATATTAGTATTACCATTAGTATACCATTATTAAATGCAGTTGATTTTTTTCTGTTTTTAGGCTTTGTCACACTAAGGATATAGAGTCAAATTAATGAGTTTTACAGTTAATTTGTGTGGTTATGCCAGTGACTCAATGTACACTTTATTTCTTTTCTTTTAGGAAATGCTTTGTTATTTTCTTTTAAAAAATAGTTATGTAGGCTCTTGAGCTGCTTGCTTTGGCCCACTCTTGCCCTGAGGAGTATACTTTCATTTTCAACACATCTCTGCTTTTGTTGCCTCAAAAAAAAAAATTATGTGGCCGGGTGCAGTGGCTCATGCCTGTAATCCCAACACTTTGGGAGGCCGAGGCAGGTGGATCACGTGAGGTCATGAGCTGCAGACCAGCCTGGCCAACATGGTAAAACCCCATCTCTACCAAAAATACAAAAATCAGGCGGGTGTGGTGGCAGGCGCCTGTAATTCCAGCTACTTGGGAGGCTAAGGCAGGAGAATCACTTGAACCCGGGGTGGCAGAGGCTGCAGTGAGCCGAGATCGCACAACTGCACTCCAGCCTGGGCTGGAGTGAGGCTCTATCTCAACAACAACAACAAAAATTTACATGAATCCAAGTTGAAGCTATTAAACACAGTGTATACAGAGAAATCTAGCTTCCATTCCTATTTCCTTCACCCTGTTCTTTTCTTACATGTAACCATTTTTATTAGTTTATAATTTACACTCTATTGCTTCTTTAACATGTAAGCAAATGCACACATCATTATTTCTATTTTCCCATCTTTCTTACAAGAAAGGCAGCATTTCAACACATGTGAAAAGGGGGAAAAATAAAAATAAAGGCAACACATACATGGTCTCTGTCCTGCTTTTTTCACTTAACAATACATCCTAGATTTCCAAGGCAGTCCACAGAGATGGTTCTCTTTCCTCTGTACAGCGGCATAAAACTGCATTGTGTGGATATACGTAGCTTATTCAGCCAGTCCTCTGTGGATGGACATGTGGGTTCAACAAACATTTATTGCATGACCAAATTGTGCCAGGCACTGGGAATAAAGACGTGGTCTCTGGCTTCAGGAAACTCAGAAGTGCAGATGGGGAGATCTCCACAATACAAGTGCTTTCCTTATAAGAAGTAATAGCTTGGGTCCACTTAGCACAAGGGGCACATGGATCAGGGAAGAGACGCTTGCACACAGGAGGGACACAATAACTGTCTATTTATTGGCATCTTGCTTCCACTTGGGCCTGCAAACAGGAGAGTCCCCTCGGGAGGAGATGGTTACCAGTGGTTGAAATTGCTTAGAAAATCATGAGTGCCACCAATTGGTCGGAGAAGGGAAAGCTGAATAAAAGAGGCCGAGAGGGAGGGTCCTAACCACAAAATTACCCTGGAAAGAGGAAATGTAACAACACAGGAGCTGTGGTTTAACATGAGCCAACACCTATGTAGAACTTTCTGCTGACCAGATATTATTCTAAGCAGTTTACATATAATTCCTTTCTCACAACACTCCTAAGTGGTACGAATTATTACTACCTGCATTTTTCTGATAAAGAAATTAAGGTGGCTGGGCCAGGTGGCTCACGTCTGTAATCGCAGCACTTTGGGAAGCCAAGGCAGGTGGATAACTTGAGGTCAGGACTTCGAGACCAGCCTGGCCAACATGGTGAAACTCCGTGTGTAGTAAAAATACAAAATTAGCTGGGTGTGGTGGGTGCCTGTAATCCCAGTTACTCGCGAGGCTTAGGCATGAGAATCGCTTCAACCTGGGAGGCAGAGGTTGCTATAAGCCAAGATCGCATCACTGCATTCCAGCCTGGGCGACAGAGGGAGACAAGAAAGAAAAGGAACGAAGGAAGGAAGGAAGAAAGAAAGGGAGGGAGGGAGGGAGGGAGGGAGGAAGGAAGGAAGGAAGGAAGGAAAAATAAAAGAAAAAGAAAAAAAAAAGGCACCAGCGAGGTGGGTGGTTCACACCTGTAATCTCAGCGCTTTAGGAGGCCAAGGAGGGAAAGACCTGAGGCCAGGAGCTCGAGATCAGCCTGGGTAATACAGTGAGACCCCATTTCTACAAAAAAATTAGAAAATATTAGCAGGGTGTGGTAGGGCGCGCCTGTGGTCCCAGTTACTGGGAGACTGAGGCGGGAGGATCGCTTGAACCCAGGAGTTTGAGGCTGCAGTGAGATATGATGACGCCACTGCACTCCTGCCTGGGCCACAGAGCAAGACCCTGTCTCTAAAAAAATATTTTTTAATTAAATAAAAAATAAAAAGAAATGAAGGCACAGAGAGGTTACCGAACTTTTGCCCAAGGTCAGACAGCAAAATGGAAAGAAGGGCAGGTGAGTAGGCAGCAAGACACCGCAGATGGGACAGTTGCAAGTAGTGCACGAAGAAGCTGGTGCCCTCCCCAAGGTGGGACGAAAGTACTGTATGTCCCTCTGCCCCATAACCACCTCCTCGCGAGGACAAAGGACACCTGACACGTCACTCCTCCCTCGCCCCTGCGCACACACACGCCCCTCACCCTACCCCAGGTCAGAAGACCCCGAAGGGCTTTCTCTGGACTCCTGGGACCCTGGAGGCGCGGCTGACGCCTTAGAGGCTGAATGAGAGTCCCTCTCCGGCAGCAGGCGACACGTCTCTCTCGCGCCACCCCTCCCAGGGTCGGAAGCTCCCGCCTGTCCAGTGGCACAAATGAAGTTTGCCTCCTCGGGCTCCTGCGAAACCGTGGAAGCTATGAGAGTCACAAGTTCCTAAATGTAAGCAGCCCCTCAGGAACCGAAGGCCAATCGGACGCAATTCCACCCTCCAGGAAAGCGCAGGAAGAGGGAACAAGCAACGCCGACGCGGCGTGAGGGACCTAACACAGGGCGGTCGCACAGGCGCGACCCTTCTCGCGCCTTCTCAAAACCCAAGCAAACACGGCCGGTTCCTACACCCGCCGGGGCCCGAGCCTGCAGCCTCCGGCTCTCCTGGCCCGTTCTGGGCACCGCCTGCGGCCCATGCCCAAGACTGCGCTCTGCTGTCCCTGCGCACCCGGCGCCTACACTGGCGGGGCGGGCCCAAGCCGGATCCGCCAACCCGACGACCCACCTCCCTCGGGGCTGCCCCAGACGCCAGCTGGGAGCTTCTACCTTGACGCTAGAATTTGAATTTTCAAACCCTTGTGGCTACAGGCTTTAAAACGCTAGCTCCAGAAACCAGCTAAAGTATTGCATTGAACAGAAAACCAAATACCTCATGCCGTCACTCATAAGTGGGAGCTAAACATTAGGAACACGTGGACATAAAAGTGGCAACAACAGACACTGTGGTCTACTAGAGGGGGCAATGAAAACGGGCTAAGCTGCACTCCAAATCCCAGCATCACACAATATATCCAGGTAACAAACCTGCGCAGGTATCCCCCAAACCTAAAAAATTAAAGCCATTAAAAAGCACTGCACAGGCCAGGCGCGGTGGCTCACGCCTGTACTCCCAGCCCTTTGGGAGGCCGAGACAGGCGGATCACGAGGTCAAGAGATCGAGACCATCCTGGCCAATATTGGGAAACCCCGTCTCTACTAAAAATACAAAAATTAGCTGGGCGTGGTGGCGCGCGCTTATAGTCCCAACTACTTGGGAGGCTGAAGTAAGAGAAACTCTCGAACCCAGGAGGTGGCGGTTGCAGCGAGCCGAGATCGCACCACTGCACTCCAGCCTAGCGCCAGAGCGAGACTCCAACTCACAAAAGAACCAAAACAAAAACACGTTACACAGTTGGACAACGCCAAAAAAAGCAATAATCGGAAACAGCAGTAAAACACAAGACCATGAAACCAGGTCAACTACCACCGTAACCAATGAGTCAACAAATAAAAGCCCTAAATTGATCCTTGAAGTTCAGGTCAGACGGGTAATGTGCCAACGTCGTAACAAGGTTCAAGGGAGGCACATCTCACACAAATGTATGAAAACCCAATCATCATGCTCATGAACTACAAAAGGATCATCTTACGTTTTATATTAAAGAGCTCCAAGTATGTGCTACTAATTTTCAACATAGGGTGACTACCGTAATGCGATACATCCATTCTTCACGTATAAAGTCCTGGATATTTTCAAAGTCCCACTGAGATTCTGTGATTATTCTTTTGTTTCTACCTTAGCAAAGGAAAACAGAAACAATTAGCGAGCGGATTATTATATATGCAAATTTATTCTCCATAGGCCACCGCTCCGTCATTTTCCCGAGCCTGGATCTTTATTGCTTTACGACCACACGTCGTGAAATAAGAAAGTGTTGCGGCAGTACTGGCGGAAGCTAGCCTTGTGTTTTGCGGCAGTAGTATGAGCTAGGTCCGGATCCTGCTAGACACCGGCGGGCGCGAGCCGTTGCAGGTACCTGGCGGTGGTTGCGCTGGTGAACGGCTCAGAAGTTTATTTCTTCACACTTTTAAGTTTTTTTTTTCTTTTTAGTCTTCAGAAAGGCAACAGTAGTCTTTTAACGTCACTGTTACAAGTGTAAGACTCTTTTACTCCCTGAGAGTCCACTTTCCCTTTCTTGCGTCCCTTCCTTTCTCTTTATTCTTTTTTTTTTTTTTTTTTTTTCTGAGACGTAGTCTCACTCTGTCGCCCAGGCTGGAGTGCAGTGGCGCGATCTCGGCTCACTGCAAGCTCCGCCTCCCGGGTTCACCCTTTCTCTTTATTCTTATCCCGCTCAGACTCTCCCTCTCCTCCAAGACATCTCTCCGTTTTATCTTATTTGATTTTAGTTTTCTTTGGGTGATCGCTCCTTCCCTCTTCAGCGGATCCCTCCCCGCCTCCATCCTCGTCCTGTGGGAGAGACCAGCCTTCTGGTGCTGCAGTCAGTAATGGAGCTTGACAACGCTCTGGAAGCCCCATCGCAGGAAGACTCTTCTTTGTCTGAGGAGCTGTCTCACTCCGCCTTTGGACAGGCCGCCTCCAAGATTTTACACGGTCTTACCTGCCCGGAGTCACGACGAGGCAACGTAAAAGATGTAGCTCTTAAAGACCTCGGTGATCTAATAGAAGCCACCGAATTTGATAGGTTATTTGAGGGGAGTGGTGCACGGTTCCGCGGAATGCCGGAGACACTGGGGCAGGTGGCAAAAGCCCTGGAGAAGTATGCAGCCCCCCCCAAGGAGGAGGAAGGTGGAGGTGATGGGCACTCCGAAGTGGCCGAGAAAGCAGCCCAAGTTGGGTTACTGTTTCTTCAGCTGCTAGGGAAAGTTGAGACTGCTAAGAATTCCCTGGTCGGTCCTGCATGGCAGACGGGCCTGCATCACTTGGCAGGACCCGTTTATATTTTTGCCATCACACACAGCTTGGAGCAACCATGGACCACTCCGAGATCTCGGGAAGTTGCTAGGGAGGTGCTCACCTTACTGCTTCAAGTTACTGAATGCGGTTCTGTGGCAGGATTCCTACATGGAGAACATGAAGATGAGAAAGGGAGACTTTCGGTGATATTAGGGCTTCTCAAACCCGACTTGAATAAGTGAGTACTCCTGCCCTTTGCCACCGACTTGAGCCTCACAGCTTTTTATTTTTATTTTTTATTATTTATTTATTTTCGAGACAGAGTTTCACTCTTGTTGCCCAGGGTGGAGTGCAATGTTGCGATCTCAGCTCACTGCAACCTCCGCCTCCTGGGTTCAAGCGATTCTCCTGTCTCAGCCTCTGGAGTAGCTGGGATTACAGTTGCCCGCCACCACGCCTGGCTGATTTTTTGTATTTTTAGTAGAGGCAGGGGTTCACCATGTTGGCCAGGCTGGTCTTCAACTCTTGACCTCAAGTGATCCACCTGCCTCGGGCTCCCAAAATGCTGAGATTACAGGTGTGAGCCACTGCGCCTGCCCTAGCTTAATTTTTTATAGCGTTAGACCTCAAAGGAAGCTCGGTTTCTTCATCAGTAAAATAAGGGTGCTGTAACCACAGATCTCTTAAGGCCCAGAAACGTTGTGATTTGCTATAAATGACATAACTGGATAGTGGCAAATTGGAGGTCTTAAGTGAGGTGTTCCAGCTCTGTTGTCCAGTGCTCTTTCCAGCCCTTAAGACGACTGCCTAGGAAAATTGGAAATTCTGTCCCACTTACTTGGAGTTAATAATTACAAAATGTGGCCGGGCGAGGTGGCTCACTCCTGTAATCCTAGCACTTTGGGAGGCCGAGGCGGGTGGATCACTTGAGGTCAGGAGTTCGAGACCAGCCTGGCCAACATTGTGAAACCCCATCTCTACTAAAAATACAAAAATTAGCTGGGCATGGTGGTGGACGCCTGTAATCCAAACTACTCGGGAGGCTGAGGCAGGAGAATCGCTTGAAACCGGGAGGTAGAGATTGCAGTGAGCTGAGATCAGGCCACTGCACTCCAATCTGGGCAACAGAGGAAGACTCCTTCTCAAAAAAAAAAAAAAAAAAAAAAAAAAAATTACAAATTACTAGAATTTGGATGGGGGATTTGGAGAGGATTTAAACTTATGGTTTGAATTTAGACTTGGGGATCTTGAATCTCATTATACTTGTTAGAGAAGGATGACTATCAGCTAAGAAAGCCATGTTTAGGATAAAAAGTGAAAAGCACCTTTAGATTACTATTAGCTGAAGTTCTTTCAATGAGTTTCCACTTGCTACTTTGTTAGCACTGGAGTAATGAGAGAAAAAGTATCTGTAACTGTCATTTTACCAGGAACATGGAGTTAAAAGGCTTGATTTTGAGTTTCGTGCTTCTATTTGTTGCTCTGAGTAGGACCAGATTAGACAGTTCTCTGAATCTGTTTGTTTCTAACATAAAGATAATATACTTGGCCAAGTGTGGTGGCTGACACCTGTAATCCCAGTACTTTGAGAGGCCAAGGCTGTCAGATCACTTGAGGCCAGGAATTTGGGACCAGCCTGGGCAACATGGTGAAACCCTACTACAAATATAAAAATTATCTGGGTATGGTGGTGCAAGTGTGTAATCCCATCTACTCCGGAGGCTGAGGCAGGAGAATCGCTTGAGCCTGGGAGGTGGAGGTTGCAGTGAACCCAGATGGTGCCACTGCACTCCAGCCTGGGCAATAGAGTGAGACTCTATTTCAAAATAAATATAATGTACCTATTACAAAGTAATTATTTTGAGAATTAGTTAAGTCGTGTGTACACTCACTTTATTAGCTATTAACAGGTGTTCAAGTATTGATTCGTTTCCTTAGTGTAATACTACTAATACATTTCCTTTACTCCTCCCTCCCTTCTCAACATACCTTCACCATCCATCACCATAAGTCCTTTATGTAGCTCTGGTTATAATTGGCTCCTTCTCATTGGATAGGCTTTAGACCCAAAAGCCCTGGGTGATTATTTGGTGTAAGTTATGGAAGTTATTTTAATCCAGATCTTAGAATGTATGATATAGAATCAAGAGTTGTCTTACGTGCGATGTATTTTTTTTTTTTTCAAAGACATGAAAATACTCTGTTTAGCTTGAAGTAGTTTTTTTTTTTGCTACTTATCACCATGTCACTTAATGTAATTCTACGTGTTCACTTAGGGAATCCTGGAAGAATAACCCTGCCATCAAACATGTTTTCTCATGGACTCTGCAACAGGTCACTCGGCCCTGGCTGAGCCAGCATCTGGAAAGGGTACTTCCTGCATCGTTGCTCATTTCAGATGATTATCAGACCGAGAACAAAATCCTGGGCGTACACTGTCTCCATCACATTGTGCTTAATGTGGTAAGCAACCTCTGCCTTGTCATCCGTGTTGACGGGACAGACAGAGTCATTCCTGGCTGTTCTTCATTTCTAGTAATGCTAAGTCATTCAACTTTACTTATTTGTATTTTCTCCTTATATTTTTCTTCTATCAACCTGGTAGAAGTTGTATCCTGTAAGTAATGTAATAACTAAAATGATAATTATAGAAGAAACAGGAAGGCATGGGTCATTATCAAACCGAATAACCAGATGTTGAGAACTGGTTAACAGTTGATTTTCTTTCTGTTTTTTTTTTTTTTGAGAGGGAGTCTCACTCTGTCACCCAGGCTGGAGTGCAGTGGTGCGATCTCGGCTCACTGCAACCTCCACCTCTCAGGTTTATGCAATTCTCCGCCTCTGCCTCCCAAGTAGCCGGGATTACAGGTGCGTGCTACCATGCCCAACTAATTTTTGTATTTTTAGTAGAGATGGGGTTTCACCATCTTGGCCAGGCTGGTCTTCAACTCCTGACCTCGTGATCCACCTGCCTCAGCCTCAGCCTCCCAAAGTGCTGGGATTATAGGCGTGAGCCACTGCACCTGGCCTACTTCCTTCCTTCCGTTCTTTTTTTTTTTTTTTTTTGAGACATTATCACTCTGTCGCCCAGGCTGGAGTGTGATCTTGGCTCACTGCAGCCTCCGCCTCCCAGGTTCAAGTGATTCTCTTGCCTCAGCCTCCCTAGTAGCTGGGGCTCCCTAGTAGCGGCCACCACACCCAGCTAATTTTTGTATTTTTAGTGGAAACGGGGTTTCACCGTATTGGCCAGGTCCGTCTCGAACTCCTGACCTCAGGTGATCTGCCTGTCTTGGGCTCCCAAAGTACTGGGATTACAGAGATGAGCCACCACGCCCGGCCTACAGTTGACTTTCAAGGAGGAAAACAAAACAAACAAAATCAGAACCTGAAAGGGACTATATCCAAATGTGGAAGCTATTACTCAAGGAAAATTTTTTTTTTAAAACTTTGTAGTATGGAGCTTTTAATATACACAGAAGTAGAGACAGCGGTATAATTAATCTCCATGTACCTGTAGGGGAGAGCCAGAGATCGCCTCCAACCCTGCCCCCCTGCCTTTTTTTTTTTTTTTTTTTTTTTGAGGCAGAGTCTTGCTCTGTTGCTTAGGCTGGAGTGCAGTGGTGTGATCTTAGCTCACTGCAACCTCTGCCTCCTGGGTTCAAATGATTCTTGTGCGTCAGCCTCTAGAGTAGCTGGGATTACAGGAACGCACCACGATGCCCAGCTACTTTTTTTTTTCTTTAATTTTTTGTAGAGGTAGGGTCTCACCATGTTGGCCAGGCTGGTCTTGAACTCCTGGCCTCAAGCGATCCACCACCCTCGGCCTCCTAAAGTGCTGGGATTGATTATAGGCGTGAGCCCAGCCTCAGCCCCCTTTTTATCTCTTAGTGGGCTCTTTTCCTGGATCTAGAAACCAAACTGACAACAGGCAGATTAACAAGAGGAAACTATACACATTTTATTAGTTTTACGTGTACATGGGGGTCTTCACAAGAGAGAATATTCTGAAAAAGTGGCCAAAGCAATATGCTTTTATACTTTTTAGACTAAGAATGATAAATTTTTCATCTTTTTTTTTTTTTTTTTTTTTTTTTTTTTACTACCCCTAGCCAGATTTTCTTGTCTTGTCACAAAAAATGACAGGACAAAGAAAATGTGGCTAGGGGCAGTACATTTTCCCTTTTTTTTGAGACAGGGTCTTGCTCTGTTACCCAGGCTAGAGTGCAGTGGCACAGTCATAGCTCACTGCAGCCTCAACCCCCTGGGCTGAAGTGATCCTCCCACCTCAGCCTCCCAAGTAGCTGGGACTACCGGCATGCACCACCAGGCCAACTAATTTTTTAATTTTTTTTTTGGTAGAGACAGGGTCTTGCTCTGTTTCCCAGGCTGCTCTCAAACTTGGCCTTAAATGAGCCTCTCACCTTGGCCTTCCAAAGTGCTGGGATTACAGGTGTGTGTCACCATGCTTGGCTCTAGGGTAGTCACTAGGAGATATATGGTTGTGGGTGGTGGGGGGATGGATAGGTGGAAGATAAAGGTTACTTTGTTCAGTTTATGTAGGTCCATTGCAGCCTTCAATTCCAAGTCTCTGTAAGGGCTGTTATCTTACCCTGGTATGGAAAGCATTACCCCACCCAGAGGAATCTTTTATCACTTGCTGCATGCAGAAAGAGACAAGTCAGCTCACCCTTTCTGAATCTACAGTTTCTGCAATATTTTCAACTCAAAACAATTATGCATATTTTGGGATGGCATGTTCTTCATGCTTCATACCCATAATCCAATTTCAAAGATAGTCAACATTTGCCAATCTTGGGAATCTATTCTTTTAATTTGATGATTTGTCTGGTTGCAGCCAGCTGCTGATTTGCTCCAGTATAACAGAGCCCAGGTCCTATACCATGCCATTTCCAACCACCTGTACACGCCAGAGCACCACCTCATTCAGGTAACAGTATGATTTCTTCATAACTGTGTCTGGATTCTCTGAATTTGAGTAGAAGGTTGCATTGTGTGAGTAGTAATAAGTGAGAGACATTTTCCTGCCTTGGAAAGTGAGGATGATGACTAAAAGCTGTTGCCAAGTTAAAAATATCTCAGCACCAAGCAGGCCTCCACATTCCTGAGTCTCCACAGACAAGACAGTGTTTTTTATTCATCTGAGTCAGTTGTATATTACTTTGGACTGGGCATGGTGGCTCACACCTGTAATCCCAGTACTTTGGGAGGCTGAGGGAGGCAGATCACCTGAGGTCAGGAGTTCGAGACCAGCCTGGCCGACATGCCAAAACCCCATCTCTACTAAAAATACAAAAAAATTAGCCGGGCATGATGTTGTGTGTCTGTAGTCCCTACTACTCGGGAGGCTGAGGCACAAGAATCATTTGAACCCGGGGGGCGGAGGTTGCAGTGAGCTGAGGTCACGTCATTGCACTCCAGCCTGGGTGACAGAGTGAGACTCCATCTCAATTAAAAAAAAAAAAGCCTGGCACAGTGGCTCACGCCTTTAAATCCCAGCACTTTGGGAGGCTGAGGCGGGCGGATCATGAGGTCAGGAGATCAAGACCATCCTGGCTAATATGGTGAAACCCCGCCTCTACTAAAAATACAAAAAATTAGTCAGGCGTGGTGGCACACGCCTGTAGTCCCAGCTACTCGGGAGGCTGAGTCAGGAGAATCTCCTGAACCTGGCAGGTGGAGGTTGCAGTGAGCAAGATCATGCCATAGCACTCCAGCCTGGGTGACAGAGCGAGACTCCGTCTCAAAAAAAAAAAAAAAAAAAAAGTACATTACTTTGGGACAGCTTTATGTCTGAAAAGATCTATTTTTATTAGTTTAAGTGTTCTGTTTTGCCTTATATCAGCACACACACTTGAAACTTCTTGCATGTTAGATATCGGAGTGTGATTTATTATTTCATCCAACAGACATGGTTCCAAGAGTAAATGAATCGCATAGGGATTTTTGGCTTTAAGATAAGCTTTGGAAAAGACATTTATGTAAATACGAATATGTACTTAGATGTCTACATATATATACAGTACAGAATGATAACTGCATTAGAAGAGGTTTGTATAAAGTGCAGTGGGTGGCCAGGCGCGAGGGCTCACGCCTGTAATCCCAGCATTTTGGGAGGCCGAGGTGGGCAGACCACCTGTCGGGAGTTCAAGACCAACCTGACCAACATGGAGAAACCCCATTCTACTAAAAATGCAAAATTGCCGGGCGTGGTTGCTCACATCTATAATCCTAGCACTTTGAGAGGCTGAGGTGGGCGGATCACGAGGTTGAGAGATCGAGACCATCCTGGCTAACATGGTGAAATCCCATCTCTACTAAAAATGCAAAAAATTAGCCGGGCATGGTGGCACATGCCTGTAGTCACAGCTACTCAGGAGACTGAGGCAGGAGAATCGCTTGAACCCGGGAGGCGGAGGTTGCAGTGAACCAAGATCACGCCACTGCACTCCAGCCTGGTGACAAAGCGACATTCCATCTAAAAAACAAATGCAAAATTAGCCAGGCATGGTGACACATGCCTCTAATCTCAGCTACTCAGGAGGCTGAGGCAGGAAAATTGCTTGAACCCAGGAGGCAGAGGTTGCAGTGAGCCGAGATCGTGCCATTGCACGCCAGCCTGGGCAACAAGAGCGAAACTACATCTCAAAAAAAAAAAAAAGAAAAGAAAAAGGTGCGGTGGGTATCAAGCAATAGGTAACTAACCAGGTTTGGGTTGACTTTAGGAGGTTTTGGGAAGGAGGTGATATTTAGCTTTATGAAGGATGAATAAGCAAAAGTTTCTTAGGAGGGAGAAAGAAACTCCAAAGACAGAAGAAACAAGTTATATAAAATTAGAGGTGGAAGCAACCTTGTTTCTTTTTTATGCCTTACTTCCCTCCTTTCCCCCTCCCCACCCTGCTGCCTTTATTTTTATTTTTATTTTATTTTATTTATTTTTTTGAGGTGGAGTCTTGCTCTGTCATGCAGGCCGGAGTACAGTAGCGTGATCTTGGCGCATTGCAACCTTCACCTCCCAGGTTCAAGCGATCCTTCTGCCTCAGCCTCCCTAGTAGCTGGGATTACAGGCAGGTGCCACCATGCCCAGCTAATTTTTGTATTTTTAGCAGAGACGGAGTTTTGCCATGTTGCCCAGCCTGTTCTCAAACTCCTGACCTCAAGTAATCTGCCCGCCTTAGCTTCCCAAAATGCTAGGATTACAGGCATGGGCCACTGCACCCAGCCTCTTTTTCTTTTTAAACAGTATTTTAAATACTGGGTATTGAGAATCCAGATTGTAACAGCCAGAAAGGCTGGGTTTCTTAACGTGGTAGAGAAAATAAATTTTAAAAAACCAAAACACCAAGAAAAAAACCAAAGGTCCCAGGAAAGTTAAAAGGAAGTACCTGAACCAAGCTTGTCCAACCCACGGCCTGCATGCATCCCAAGATGGCTTTGCGTGCAGCCCAACACAAATCTGTAAACTTTCTTAAAATGTTGTAAGATTTTTTTTGCATTTTTTTTTTTAAAGCTCATCAGCTATCGTTAGTGTTAGTGTATTTTATATGTAGCCCAAGACAATTCTTCTTCCAATGTGGCCCAGGGAAGCCAAAAGATTGGATACCCCTGGGCTAGACACTGCGACTTCAGAAAGTAGCATGGCCAAATTTGACCCAAATTTGGAACATCTTAGATTCTGCTTAAGAGCAGTTTTATTAAAAGTATGTATAAATATTGGCCGAGTGCAGTGGCTCACACCTGTAATCCAAGCACTTCAGGAAGCCAAGGCGGGTGGATCACTTGAAGCCAGGATGGTGAAACTCGGTCTCTACTAAAAAATAGAAAAGTTAGCCAGGTGTGATGGTGCACACCTGTAGTCCCAACTAGTTAGGTGGCTGAGGCACGAGAATCGCTTGAGCCTGAGAAGTGGAGGTTGCAGTGAGCCAAGATTGCACCACTGTCCTTCAGCCTAGGTGACAGAGTGACTCTGTCTCACCAAAAAAAAAAAAAAAAAAAGAAATGTGAAAATATCATGTATCACTAAGTCACTTAGACTTAGTGACATAGTAACAATAGACTTAGATTCCTAAAATCTGGGTTAAAGTCCCAGCTCTGCCATTTTTCCCATTTTATAAATTAGCAAAGAATGGTCGTGAGGAGAATGTATTGATTTGAGACTGTCAGATGGAGATTAAGAATGTAAAAAAGTTTGAAAATGTAAAGTAATGTGCACTTCATATATGATTACTAGTATCTTAGAATTTTCTGGTATGGACCGTAAGGATGGTAGATTAATGAAGTTCTAGAGAAGTTAGTGAGTATTGTAAATGCAAATGGATGAACTATGCAGCATCCTTCCATTCCTTCCTCCTAGGCTGTGCTCCTGTGTCTGCTGGATTTATTCCCCATCCTGGAGAAAACCCTGCACTGGAAAGGAGATGGAGCTCGACCCACCACCCATTGTGATGAGGTCCTGCAGCTGATCCTGACCCACATGGAGCCAGAGCACCGCCTTCTTTTACGCAGGACCTATGCAAGAAACCTGCCAGCTTTCGTGAAGAGGTGAGTCCCTGAGTTTTTATTTATTATTATTTTATAGAGACAGGATCTTGCTATGTTGCTTGAGCTGGTCTCGAGCTCCTGGCCTCAAGCAATCCTCCCACCTCAGCCTCCCAAAGTACTGGGATTACAGGCATGAGCCACTGCACTGGCGTCATATTTTCTCTTTCATCTTTAGGTTGGGGATCCTAACTGTCCGGCACTTAAAGAGGCTGGAGAGAGTCATCATTGGTTATCTGGAGGTTTATGATGGACCTGAGGAGGAAGCTAGGTTGAAGATACTGGAAACCCTAAAACTTCTCATGCAACATACTTGGCCCAGGTAATAGCAGCCTTAAGGTGCAAAACTCAGCTGATTTTCTCTTGAGAACTTGCTTGGATGTATTTAATACATTCAGTACAAAGTATTAAATGTATACTAAGTATTTGAATACCTCCCATTTTCACACACCTATAGGATTTTAAACTGAGAAAATGGCATTAGAAAGATAAAATATACTATAGTTACTTGAGGTGCTCATAGTTGACCCTTTTACCAGGTATCAGTTCCAGATTCTGACACTGTTAAATCACTTCTCTTTGAGACTCTAGCATATCTTTTTTTTTTTTTTTTCTTGAGACAGAGTCTCGCACTGTCGCCCAGGCTGGAGTCCAGTGGCGCAATCTCTGCTCACTGCAACCTCTGCCTCCAGGGTTCAAGTGATTCTCCTGCCTCAGTATCCCAAGTAGTTGGGATTACAGGCGCCTACCACCAGGCCCGGCTAATTTTTTGTATTTTTAGTAGAGATGGGGTTTCACTACGTTGGCCAGGCTGGTCTTGAACTCCTGACCTTGTAATCCACCTGCTTTGGCCTCCCAAAGTGCTGGGATTACAGGCGTGAGCCACCATGCCCAGCCCTTTTTTTTTTTGAGATGGAGTCTCGCTCTGTCACCCAGGCTGGAGTGCAGTGGCATGAGCTCAGCTCACTGCAACCTCTGCCTCCTGGATTCAAGCGATTCTCCTGCCTCAGCCTCCCGAGTAGCTGGGATTACAGGTGCCCTCCACCATGCCTGGCTAATTTTTTTTGTATTTTTAGTAGAGATGGTGTTTTACCATGTTGGCCAGGCTGGTCTTGAACTCGTGACCTCGTGTTCCGCCTGCCTCGGCCTCCTAAAGTGCTGGGATTATAGGCGTGGGCTACTGTGCCTGGCTATATAAGAATGGTTTAGATTGGTATTTTGCAGAATCCCCTTCTAGGTGCTGCCCCACAGGAAAAAAAAAAAATTCTGTGGTCAAATAGGTTGGGAAACCATACAGGTTGTACCTCTCTGGATTTAGAATGCGTATTAGAAGATTAAAGGTCATTTAGAAGTGTTGCAATAAAGACATTTGCTTAACTTTGTTAATCCTAATGTTCTTCAAATCTAATTGAGAGTAGAGTACTTCATAGCACATCATTTAACATCTGCAGAGCAGTGATCAGAATACCAATCTAGAGGCCGGGTGCGGTGGCTCACACCTGTAATCCTAGCACTTTGGGAGGGCAAGGCTGGTGGATCACCTGAGGTCAGGAGTTCAAGACCAGCCTGGCCAATATGGTGAAACCCCATCTTTACTAAAAATACAAAAATTAGCTGGGCATGGTGGCGTGCACCTGTAGTCCCAGCTACTCAGGAGGCTGAAGCAGTAGAATCAGTTGGACCCAGGAGGCAGAGGCTGCAGTGAGCTGTGATGGAACCAGTGCACTCCAGACTGGGTGACGGAGCGAGACTCTGTCTCAAAATATAAAAAAAATAAAAATTTAAAAAAAGAATACTAATGCAGGATATACTTGCTTGGAAATCATTCCAACTCTGGCTTGAGGTAGGTGTCAGGAACTGGAACCCAAACTGTTGAGTCAGCAGATGCATCTCTTGCATAGCTGAAAGTTGAATTCAGCCAGAGAATCTAGTGCCCCAACAACATAAAGTATCTATTCTGGACCATATTCTCTCACTTCCTTATAAATGTGCAAGGAATCCAGAGTAACATTCCCCCATGACAACCTTTCCCTTAGTCATACTGGTAACTAGGTTGCATTTGTTTACTATCTTTCTCCCTACTGAATTATAATCTCCAGGATAATGGAAAACCACATCTATTATATTCTCCCAAAGTATGCTCAGTACCTGGTATTAGGTATACAAATATTCGAAGAATGAATGGACTGGAAGAGAATGAATCAATGGATGAATAAAATCGCATCAGATTGTCAGGTCTTTAAAGAGCACAGACCAAGATTCCAAGAAGGGAGAGTGAATAAATGTAGGGAGGTAGAAAAGGAATATGTGTGTATGTGTATGAGGGGGTGGAGCATGGGAAATGGAAAATAGAGCCAATTATAAGTTGAATAATGGAGGGCTGAGAGGCACCCAAACCGTAGGAAAATGAGGGGTATTTAGATAAAGAGATGAAAACTTTTTTCTCCCAGTCACGCATCTGTCCATAAATATGATTTACTGTACATTTCACATTATAAGTTAAATTATTTTCCACCTTTCATTAAGGTTTTTTTAGGGTTTTTTGTTTATTGTGGTAAAAATACATACAAATTTTCCATTTTAAAGTGTACAGTTCAGTGGCATTAAGTATAGTCACAATATTGTGCAGTCTCTAGCATCGTCCATTTCTAGAGCTTTACCAAGGCGATGAAAACTTTTAGAAAGTTTAATAGTTACAAGTAAGTAGGCTGGACTTCACTGATGATGCACTAGGATCTGAAATTAAGTGACAGAAAATTCAACTTGACACTAAGTCCCAGAGGCCAAGCTCATTTCCCTCACTCTATAACTTCCAGGCCTAAGATGGCATTAAAGTTAAAGGATTGAGGGCTCTCTCCAAGCATAGTTCAGTTAATAGAGTTGAAAAATAAAAGTGTAGGCCCTTGGTTAGGGGAGATCCTGGTTTCCTCTTCTCAGCCCATGAAGGAGCTGTTGCTTACAGTAGGACCAAGCTTCTGGAAGGAAGAGAGCAGTGTGGCAGAGGGGGTGTGTGTGTGTGTGTGTATAGGCAGTATGCTAACAGGAGACTTGAGGGTAAGAAATCTAGAGGCCGTCTTTGGTTCTGTTTTTAGGTCTTTTTAACGTTGACCTAAGTTCCTTAATTTATGAAATGATAGCTTTCCACTTGACAGTCTTTGAAGTCTCTTCCAATTTTAATATCCAGATTTAGAGTATGAACATAGCTTTTCTTCCTGATTCCAGAGTTTCCTGCAGACTTGTGGTCTTACTGAAGGCTCTCTTGAAATTGATTTGCGATGTAGCAAGGGATCCAAACCTTACACCTGAGTCTGTTAAGAGTGCCCTGCTACAGGAGGCCACAGACTGCCTGATTCTCCTGGACCACTGTTCTCAAGGACAGGTAAAGGTAAGGCAGCCTGAAACTTGGTTTCAGTTGGGCCTCATTATCCTTATGTAATTCCTATGATTGATTATAGTTTACTATGTATGTGCCTGACCAAGTCTGGAAGTGAACATGGAGGGTTTTAGGTCTCCATATGAGCCCTCTAGCCTCAAAAGAGCTTGATCTTTTTTCTTATTCATCTTTTAAAGCTATTCAGAACCATTTAAAACTAAAGGCAGGAGGATCAGCACATGTCACTGGGGCTAAGGACGAGACAGAATGGGCAAAAGCATTATGATGAAAAGTTTGTAAAATTTAAGTTCTGTTCTAGTCTTCTGAATTAAAAAAAAAAAAAAAGTAAAAATAATGGGCTATAAGCTTCCAGAAATAATAACATAAATAGAGCATTTCAGATGTTTCCAGTTTTTTAGGGACAGCCATCTTTTAGGTAGATGTTTTTCCCTATTCTTAATTTATCTACATGGAAATTCTTCCTTTGGTTTCATATTCCACAAAAGTTAACTTCTCAAAGCCACAGCATATAATAGCTGTGTACTTCTATGTATTTAATCAACTATTGCCTCATTTCTTACCCCTTTTAGAAATCTTTAGTTGAAGACTGAAGGTAGCATGAAAAGAAATTCATGCCATAACTCACTGGACAATCTACCCAGCAGGAAAAAAAAATTCATATCCTAAAAATATGTAGAGATAGTATAAATTGTTATTTTACCAGTTTATTCAAACTATTTCATCTTAGCTCTTTAATCTTGGGCAGTTTTCAAGCCCTAGATCCAACTTAATTTGCCTTGGCTGGAATTCTGCTGTTTCATGAGCCAGCAGGAGATTTGCAAGCACATTAACACAGTTTTTAAAGTAACACCTTCAATATATAAGAGCTATATAAATTTAAAAATAATAATAAAAAACCAACTAATACCGATTCTGTTTAGTGACCTGTCCCCGAGTGTCATCCATTCTTTCCTCCTTTGAGTATGATACCAAGAAAGAAGAATCAAGCAAAAGGGGAAAAAAGTAATTTTAAAAAAAAGAAAATCAAAGCCTGTTTGGTTTCATGTTTCAGGGTCTCCTGGCCAAAATTCCCCAAAGCTGTGAAGACAGAAAGGTGTTGAACTGTATCAGAAAAGTGCAGCAGGTTTCTGAAGGCGCTCCCTACGATGGAACTTAAGATTTGTATTACTTTCCCAAGAGGAAAGGATTTTCTTCCCATCCCAATTTGTATGAATGGAGTTATTTAAGAAAAAAAGATATTTTTACACGAAACTTTGTAAGGGAAAGCTGCTTTTTCCTTCTTTCTTTCCTTTTACCTCCATAAGAGTAGGAAAAGTAGAACAAGAAAAAATTGAACTCCTTCCATTTCTAAATAAAGTTTGGGAGAAAAAAGGACACCAAGGAATGTAGCATTTAAAATTTAGAAATATTTACATCCGTCATCTCATCCCAGATTCAAGAACTCATCTGTTATATTTCTCAGGCACAAGCCGTTACTTCAACACATAAGCTATAAAAACACTCTTGTTCACAACTTAGCTTTCTTCACTCACTCCAGATTTCTTGCCCCACTGACGTGGCATAAATAATAAAAACATAAATATTGTGTTCAATACAACACAAAAGAGCAAAACCTGGAGGTGTGTATGTGTTTAAGATAAAAAAATAAAAAAAAAAAAAGAAACAGTTCTGCATGTTCAGTCCTGGGTATAAATGCTGAAAGGGAAATCACGTAGTTTTGGCCTTGGCCACGGGCTCTGTCTCCTGCTCATATTCTATTTCCACATAGGCTCGTTTTCTCTGCAGTGGTCCTCTCAAGGGCGTTTTGCCTTTGTGTTTCGCACTAAGGGCCTTTTCTTCCTCCTCCTCACTGGAGGATTTACCATCCTGATCTTCATCACTGCTGGCATCCAATTTATCCATATCCTAATACGGGGAGAGAAAAGATAAAGGAAGAGGGAAAACACTAGATTTCTCCAAACTCCCTTCATTGTCCCCTCAATTTAGAACAGACTAGGGCATTGATTTCTCTATGTCTGTGTTCAGAAATCATCCCTTTCTTTAATTTTTTTTTTTTTTTGAGACAGGGTCTTGCTGTGTTGTCCAAGCAGGAGTGCAGTGGCATAGTCATGGCTCACTGCAGCCTCAAACTGCTGTAGTCAAGCAATCCTCCCACCTCAGCTTCCTGAGTAGCTGGGACTACAGGCAACTGCCACCACATCCAGCTGAATTTTAATTTTTTTTTTGAGACGGAGTCTCGCTCTGTCGCCGAGGCTGGAGTGTAGTGGTGTGATCTCAGCTCACCGCAAACTCCATCTCCTAGGTTCAAGCGATTCTTCTGCGTCAGCCTCCCAAGTAGCTGGGATTACAGGCATGCACCACCATGCCTAGCTAATTTTTGTATTTTTAGTAGACACGGGGTTTTGCTATGTTGGCCAGGCTGGTCTCGAACTCCTGACCTCACGTGATCCGCCCACCTCGGCCTCCCAAAGTGCTAGGATTATAGGTGTGAGCCACCGCGCCTGGCCATGATTTTTAAAAAATTTTAGGCCAGGCCCTGTGGCTCACGCCTGTAATCTTAGCACTTTGGGAGACTGAGGCAGGCAGATTACCTGAGGTCTGGAGTTCTAGACCAGCCTGGCCAACATGGTGAAACCCCGTGTCTACTAAAAATACAAAAAATTAGCCAGGTGTAGTGGCACATGCCTGTAATTCCAGCTACTTGGGAGGCTGAAGGAGGAGAATCGCTTGAACCTGGGAGGCTGAGGTTGCGGTGAGCCCAGATCGCGCTATGGTACTCTAGCCTGAGCTACACAGCGAAACTTTATAGAGATGAGGTCTCACTATGTTGCTCAGGCTGGTCTTGAACTCCTGAGCTCAAGCAATCCTCCCATTTTGGCCTCCCGAAGTACTGGGATTATAGGAGTGAACCACTGTGCCTGGCCACCTCCCTGGTTTTTTTTTTGCTGCAGGCCAAAGGACAATCTTTTTACCCATAAAGCTCACCTCAAAATCACTTATGTCACTCTCATCTACCTCATCATCTTCGACAAATTCTCTTTTCCCCACATCCTATAAATAAAATATAACTGTTAGGTTCAGAATACATAATGAAGATTCAGATAAGACATCTAACTAAGTACAAAATAACATAATGAGAACCACAGTCTGTTCACTAGGCAACGAAAATTTAGTTCTTCCTAAGTTTAATGCTTCTGAATTTTAAAAATTTTAGGGCTACCAGATCATTCTTATTCTTGATTTAAATTATTAGCAATAAAACATCCTCATGATGGTTAAAAACTAGATACAGACAGGAAAGGCTTTATAATTTGTCACCTTGCAGGAACAATGTTAGAAGACCAATAAATTAAGACTAAAACTGTTAATGGTTTGTTGGTTAGCCTGAAGAACAGAGCAACCAGTGCTAAACCAAAATAAATCACATGAAAGTAAAAAGAAGACATATCATTTTTGGTTAGCAGACTAAAGATGATATTCTGTTTCTCAGTTATATACAAATAGTATCTAGTAGGTTTGGCAAAACAAAAACAAGACTTACTTCCTCCTCATCATCATCATCATCTTTTTCCTCAGCATCTGAAGAGTCACTCTCTGCCTCCTGTTGTTCCAGGGCCTTGTCGAAGGCATGAATGGGGAAGTTGTAGATGTCGCCATACTGAAGAACATGAACACAGATTGACTTTAACTACATTTGGATATTACACTTGAAGTTCCACTGTCTGTGGAGAATATTATTTTTTCCTCAGTGATTAAATCAGAATACTTAATTTGATGAGTAATATTTTTAAGTGTAGAGCCAGCAGTGTCTTAAAAAAGCATGTTCTTTTGAACATTTAAATCATCTGTAGTTAGTACCAAATAGGTAACTTCTATGGAGTTACATTTTAAAATAATTTAAAATATAATAGTCTATAAAACCCATGCATTGGAAGGGGAAATAATAAGGAAAAAGCATACTTTAGTCATGTTGTCTGTATAAACAACACTAATTTTTAAAAAGAGAACAAAAACTTATTTCAAAGAGCCTTAAAAGACTAGGGTAATATGCAGGAGAAGCAAAACCCCATGGCTTTTATACAGAAATCTAGAATTGTTGTCTTGGGGAATGGAGTTGAGAATAATGGCAAAAAGGGAAAGGTCTCTTATAGTAAATGGAGTATCAAGGGTAACCAAAGCATTTTATGTGCTTGCATTAATTAAAATAAGGAAGCCAGGCCAATATGGATTTATTTTATTCCAGGGATACAATTCGAGTGGTCTTCATATCATGTTAAAACACATTTCCCAGCCAGGTGCAGTGGCTCACGAGGTCAGGAGTTCAAGACCAGCCTGGCCAAGATGGTAAAACCCCGTCTCTACTAAAAATACAAAAATTAGCTGGGTGTGGTGGTGGTGCCTGTAATCCCAGCTACTCAGGAGGCTGAGGCAGGAAAATTGCTTGAACTCGGGAGGCAGAGGTTGCAGTGAGCCGAGATTACGCCACTGCACTCTAACCTGGGCGACAAAGCAAGACTCCATCTCAAAAAAAAAAAAAAAATTCCCAATATGTCTTAGCAACATACTACCACTTAAAATTTCAGTACCCCAAAGCTAATGGCTTTCTCACCGTATCCTGTTTCAGTCTCTCCAGTAATTCCTTCTCAATGGCATTGTCCAGCTGAGCAGCTATTAATGCCTTTTCCTATAAGGGGGAAAGAGCAAATCCATTTAATTCATCAGTGCCCATTATTCATCTTATAAAAATGGAAGAAACTACCAAGTTGTTTATAAGAAAGACAATGTAATTATTTCCCCTCCTTGCTACTACTGGCTTTTGCCTCTCCAACCAGATAGATTTCTTCTTCTTTCTCTTGTAAACTTTCTTGGGAACATTTGCATTTTGAAATTCCTATGGTTTTGTAAACAACATTCTAAATTAAATTCTAACACAGGCTTTGACAGATACAAAACATGTAAGTCTATATACATTTAAGTGTCTCAGAAATAATCTAGCAACTCTGGAGCCAGGCTTTGTAAAAGCTGAGAAAAGAGAACAGAAATCTTCATTCGTTTACATTTTCTAAAATCATGCTAGATTCCATGTGACAAAATAGGTAAAAATCTCTTCCTCCAGTGATCTCTCATTGGAGATGACACATGACATCAACCTGTACTACCACACAATAGCCCAGGATGGTGCATTAATTTGATAGTGAAAGTCATAGAGGGTTTGAAAGTGTTATACCTGTAAGTTATGTTAGAATGATTACCTAAAACTGTGTAGGGACACATGGAAAATTAGGTGGGCGTGGTAGCGGGCGCCTGTAGTCCCAGCTACTTGGGAGGCTGAGGCAGGAGAATGGCGTGAACCCGGGAGGCGGAGCTTGCAGTGAGCCGAGATCGTGCCACTGCACACCAGTCTGGGCAACAGAGCGAGACTCCATCTCAAAAAAAAAAAAAAAAAAAATGGCTACAGCAATGTTCCATGTTATTCTCTAGAGTGGGGTGTTTACACTTCAAGGGTATCCGCTGAAGTGCAGGAAGAAAATATTCAAAACTTCCACGTATCTCTTTTTCCTTAAAAAATTAAACGTCATTACTACTTTTCTTGTACACTGACATTGGTGCCTTGACTCTGTCTATAAGGTAAATAGTTGTGTGTCAGATACAGTGAGCCAGATATCTCAAGGGAGGAATACTGCACATACGGCTTGCAAGTGGTGGTCTCACTCGTTTATTTAGACGACTATTTAACTGTTTATGTTTGCTTAGGTAAGTAGATTCATAGATGACACTGAATATTCTGCCAAAGATAGTAGTTATAAAAGTATGCTGGTTATCTAATGGGTTAGTACTTTTAAAAGTTGTAGAACCAGGCTGGCAAGGTGGCTCACGCCTGTAATCCCAGCACTTTGAGAGGCCGAGGTGGGTAGATCACCCGAGGTCAGGAGATCAAGACCAGCCTGGCCAACGTCGTGAAAACCTGTCTCTACTAAAAACACAAAAAATTAGCTGGGCAGAGTGGTGTATGCCTGTAATCCCAGTTACTCAGGAGGCTGAGGCACAAGAATTGCTTGAACCCAGGAGGTGGAGGTTGCAGTGAGCCAAGATGGCGCCACTGCACTCCAGCCTGGGTGACAGAGCGAGAGTTGTAGAACCTAAAGATGATCCATGCATTTTTCACAAAAAGAAAAATATTCCAAATTTGCCAATCTTTTTATGTAACCCAGTAGACGTTTTTAAAAATAAATACACTTAATCTGTCTCTTCCAAACAAAAGCAACATTTTAGTAGTTTGAGGAAGACAATTGTTTTTTGAAAAAACAAACTTGTTCTGTGAACATTGTGAAAAGAAAAGTGATTATATCTACATATGGCACTGCTGAAAACATGTCTCCTATAAAAATTGCAATCACACACTTTAAAAACGTGGAAACAGAATATTGTAATTCATTTAAAACGCTTCCAAATCTACATTTTTCAGAGGGTTACAAACTCAACTGGTGAAAATAGAAAATATTAATTTCTTCTGAAAGGTTTGTAGGAACACCTGTTTGACAACTAGAGATGAAAACTCACTAACTGGACTTGAAAAAAAGCCGCTCCATAACTGATGGAGCATAATGAAAAATTAAAGTACTTAAGACCACCTATCAACAATGCACTTCTCTACAATCCCTCAGTTTTGACAGCCCTTCAAGACAAAATCATACTCAGCTAAGAAGCAGACTTTTGTTTCACTACATCACAATTAGTTATAATACACATTGTATTATTAGTGGAAGTATATATGTATAATAACATTTATAGCCTGTAATCCCAGTACTTTGGGAGGCTGAGGTGGGTGAATCACCTCAGGTTGGGAGTTTGAGACCAGCCTGGCCAATGTGGTGAAACCCCATCTCTACTAAAAATACAAAAATTAGCCGGGCGTGGTGGTGCATGCCTGGAATCCCAGCTACTTGGGAGGCTGAGGCACAAGAATTGCTTGAATCCAGGAGGCAGAGGTTGCAGTGAGCTGAAATTGCACCACTGCATTCCAGCCTGACAGACAGAGCGAACCTTTGTCTCAAAATATTGATAAATAACATTGGGGAGTACGTGTTCAAAAATTTTATTGAGGTGAGCACAAGTTTGCAGACCAATGATACAGATTTTAGATACATAACTGTGATTAATGGGGACAGAAGCATCAAAAGAACAGCTATCCCTATCAAAATACCAATGGCAAATATAAATATCAAAAAAAAAGAAAAATACCAATGACATTCTTCACAGAAATACAAAAAACAATCCTAAAATTGTTATGAAACCACAAAAAATCTAGGATAGCTAAAGCTATCCCAAACAAAACAGCAAAAAGAAAAAAAAAACAAAAAAAACAACAAAAAAACAAACCTAGAGGAATCACATTACCTAACTTCAAATTATACTATGGACCTATAGCAACCACAACAATATAGTAATGGCATAAGAACAGACACAGAGACCAATGGAACAGAATAGAGAACCCAGAAACCAATCCACACACGTACAGTGAACTCATTTTCGACAAACATGCCAAGAACATACACTAGGGAAAAGACAGTCTCTTCAATAAATGGTGCTGGAAAAACTTGATCTCCATATGCAGAAGAATGAAACTAGACCCCTATCTTGTGCTATATACAAAAATCAAACCAAAATGGATTAAAAAATCTAAGACCTCCAACTATAAAACTACAAGAAAACACTGAGAAAACTCCAGGTCATTGGTCTGGGCAAAATTTCTTAATATCCCACAAGCACAGGTAACCAAAGCAAAAATGGACAAATGGGATCACATCAAGTTAAAAAGCTTCTGCACAGCAAAGGAAACAACAAAGTGAAGAGACAATCCACTGACTGAGCAAACTATCCACCTGACAAGGGATTAATAACCAGAATATAGGCCAGGTGCGGTGGCTCACGCCTGTAATCCCAGCACTTTGGGAGGCTGAGGCAGGTAGATCACCTGAGGTCAGGAGTTTGAGACCAGCCTGGCCAACATGGCGAAACCCCATCTCTACTAAAAATACAAAACAAACAGCCAGGCATGGTGGTGCACGCTGGGCATCCCAGCCACTTGGGAGGCTGAGGCACAAGAATCGCTTGAACCCGGGAGGCAGAGGTTGCAGTCAGCTGAGATTGCCCCATAGCACTCCAGCCTGGGTGACAGAGCAAGACTCCATCTCAAAAACAAAACAAAACAAAATCCAGACTATATAAGGAGCTCAAACAACTCTATAGGAAAAAATTCTAATTATTGGATTAAAAAGTGAATAAAAGGGCCAGACATGGTGGCTCACATCTGTAATCCCAGCACTTTGGGAGGCTGAAGTGGGTGGATTGATTGAGCCCAGGAGTTCAAGACCAGCATGGGCAACATAGTGAAGCCCCGTCTCTACAAAATATATAAAAATTAGCCAGGCATGGTGGCATGCACCTGCAGTCCCAGCTACTTGGGAGGCTGAGGCACGAGAATCACTTGAACCCAGGAAGTAGAGGTTGCAGTGAGCCAAGATCGCACCACTGCACTCCAGCCTGGACAACAGAGTGAGACCTTGTGTCAAAAAAAAAGGAAAGGCAGGGGGCAGGGATTGGGGAAGCAAAAGATTTGAGTAGACGTTTTTCAAAAGAAGACATACAAATGGCAAACAGGCATATGAAAAGGTGTTCAACATCATTGATAATCAGAGAAATGCAAATCAAAACAACAAAATATCTCACCCCAGTTAAAATGGCTTTTATCTTTTAAAAGACAGGCAATAACAAATGCTAGAGAGGATGTGGAGAAAGGGAACCCTTGTGCAATGGTGGTGGGAATGTAAATTAGTACAACCACTAATGGAGAACAGTTTGGAGCTTCCTCAAAAAACTAAAACTAGAGCTACCATACCATCTAGCAGTCCCACTTCTGGGTACAGACCCAAAAGGAAATTAGTATATCAAAGAGATACCCACACTCCATGTGTGTTACAGCTCTGTTCACGACAGCCAAAATTTGGAAGCAACCTAAGTGTCCATCAATAGATGAATGGATAAAGAAAATGTGGTACTTATGCACAATAGAGTACTATCCAGCCATTAAAAAGAATGAGATTCTGTCATTTGTAACAACATGGATGGAACCAGAGGTCATTACGTTAAGTGAAAGAAGCCAGGCACAGAAAGACAAACATTGCACGTTCTCCCTTATTTGTGGGATCAAAAAATCAAAACAATTGAACTCATGGATATACAGAGTAGAAGGATGGTTACCAGAGGCTGGGAAGGGTAATGGGGGTGGGGATGATTAATGGGTACCCCCGCTAAAAACAACAGGAAGAATGAAATAAGACCTAGTATTTGCTAGCAGCACAACAGGGTGACTATAGTCAATAATTTAATTGTACATTTTAAAATAACTGTAAGTATAACTGAACTGTTTATAACACAAAGGATAAATGCTTGAGGGGATGGATACCCAATTTTCCATGATGTAATAACTCACTGCATGCCTGTATTGTATTTCACTGCAGAAATTCCATTTGATTAGAATGCTCAAAATCTACTAAAGGTTTTATGTAGTATGTAAAATATGCAACATCAAAATTCTGAATTCTGAAATATTTGACCACAAGAAATTTAGAAAAAGGAGTTGTGGATTCTTTCTGTTCTCCGTTACATATATCCCCAAAGCACCCATACTTTAACCTGTGCTGAAAATCATAATCTTAAAATATGAAAAATCAAATGTCTTAGGCAACTAATAGTTATCTATTAGTGAACCATTATCCAAGGCCTGAACAGTTTACATAAATGATGGTGACTCAACCTATAAGAGCCCCCCAGAAAGAAAATGTAGAAGGTATGAATATCACAACAATAAGTTACCTCTCTTCTTTTCTCCCTACGCTCCACCTTCTTACTCAAAGGAACAAGTTTCCTCCTAAGGGAAAGAAAATATATCAGAAAATCCACTGTCAAGTGCTGTGTTCCTTTTTAAGGATGAGAAGAAAAAAGGATTGGAATTGGTGACTAAAATGGAAGTCTACTCATGTGCAGGGCAGGATGGCTGAGCTTCAGGCATTCACGGAGGCTAGTGATTCAAACAAGCCTTGGAGCCCAAGGTTGGTGCTGTAGGGCTCAGCTCAATACAGCAAGATACACTAAACGCTTCTAGAAAGTTAATGCTATAAAAAGTCATATTTTTACATATATTTTAATCTGGCCATTTTTGTTTAGGCATTCTGGGATTCTCAGGGCATTCGCCATGCTAAAATTAAGACTTCAGTGAACTAAGAAAAAAGAATTTTCTGTCGAAGTCTGACATCATCTCTAGCATTCTCTGTAGGTCACAATCAAAAAGCATTAGGGCCTAACAGTCCTAGAGAAGGTATTCTGTTAATTCTGGGGATTTCATGTCACTTTTAAAAATTAGTTTTCAGTGAATCCAGAGTAAAGTTCTTACATTCCTGTATATTCACATGTCTTAGATCATTTTCAAATCTCTAAAGTTAAGATTCCCTCGGGGGTCATAGAGGAAATTTTCTGAAGGCTGGGCATGGTGGCTCCTGCCTGTAATCCCAGCACTTTGGGAGGCTAAGGAAGGCAGATCACTTGAGGTCAGGAATTCTAGACCAGCCTGGCCAACATGGTGAAACCCATCTCTACTAAAAATACAAAAAAAATTAACCGGGCATGGTGGTCCATGCCTGTAATCCCAGCTACTCGGGAGGCTGAGGTGGGAGGATTGCTTCAACAGGGGAGGTGGAGGTTGCAGTGAGCTGAGATCGCACCACTGCAAATTCCAGCCTGGGCGACAGAGTGAGACTCCGTCTCAGCAAAAAAGAAAATAAAATTTTCTAAAAGATTTTCAGACGAGGAGGGTAATAATCAAGTTGTATTCTACTGTTTTAAAAGTCCTGCCATATCAAAGGGCACACCTTTAGTCTAAGCTAAAGTTTCTTCTTAGTACATCATAACAGACTCCACGAAGTTGAACAGAAAGCCCCGAAGTTTCACAATTTCTCAACTTCAAAACAAGCTCCATAAAAAGATAGATTTAAAAATAATGAATGATCCAAATACTTACTGTCGCTTTAGTGTAAGTTTTCTAATTCGAATTAGGTATTGGGTGATCTTGGTGAATCTCTGCTTACATTTGTGTCGAATGAAACGGGGCCAGTAAATCAGATTTTCATCTATTTGCTCCAGTGCTTTCTCATAGTTTTTACTAAGCCGGACCTACCAAACAGAAAAAGGAAGTTTGAAGGGCAAGTGTAAATGATTCATTAGGTTTTCACTGTCAGTGACACCTATGGCCTAATGAGGATGGCCTCAAAAGTTAATGGTCATGGAATTGGGCATCATGGTCAAGCATGTGGCTTTGATGCTCTTGATCAGCGGTCACTGTAGTTTTGTTGTAAGGCTTACCCGTTCCCAGAGACGCCGAGGAAAAGCTGCTCGTTCTATAACCTTCATATACAAGTAGCACTGTCCTGAGGATAAAGTAAAATAACTTTAGTCTTATTTACAGAAACTAAAGAACATCCCTGTAAAAGCTGTGGAGCAGTTCTTCTAGAAGTTAAAACTGGGGAGTTACCTTTCTCTTCTTTAATAGTGGCATACTGACTATTTGCCAGGGGACAGGATGACCGATTACACAGTCCAGTCAGGCTATATTCGTTTCGGCAGAAGCTCTGAGTCTTGGTTCTAGAATGGGAGAAAAGAAACAAAGATTATAAAATGGGTTGCCAAAGAGGCAACTGAAGGAATCTTTGACCAAGTTGTAAATCAAGACTCACCTTATTTTGAAGGAACAAAATTGCTTGTTTCCTAGTGTATCCCAGATAACCTGCAAGACACAGTAAAAGCCCATTTCAAATCCTCTGCCCGAAGAGATACTATATTAATTCAAGAAGGCAATGCCCAAGGACAGGAATGAGAGGAAGAAATGTTTTGTAAAATAGCCTGACTTGTTTACTTTTTAAAATACAAACAGCAAGGCCGGGCACGGTGGCTCACGCCTGTAATCCCAGCACTTTGGGAGGCTGAGTCGGGCGGATCACCTGAGGTCAGGAGTTTGAGACCAGCCTGATTAACATGGAGAAACCCCGTCTGTACTAAAAATACAAAATTAGCTGGGCATGGTGGCGCATGCCTGTAATCCCAGCTACTCGGGAGGCTGGGGCAGGAGAATCGCTTGAACCCAGGAGAGGGAGGTTGCGGTGAGCCGAGATTGCGCCATTGCGCTCCAGCCTGGACAGCAAGAGTGAAACTCCGTCTCAAAAAAAAAACAAAAAAAACAAAAAAACTCCAGCAGATTCTTATAGAAAAGCTAAATACAGATGAGCAATAATCATAACTCCATTACCCAGAGATAAAATTTCATTACTATTTTGTAAATATTTTTCCAGACTTTTTTTGACACACTCTGTGAAATCACATTTTATATACTTTGTAACTTTCCTTTTTTACTTATGTTCATTATCCATTATTAAAGGCTTCATGGGCCGGGTGCGGTGGCTCACACCTGTAATCCCAGCACTTTGAGTGCCAAGGCAGGCGATCACTTGAGGTTGGGAGTTTGAGGCCAGCCTGGCCAACATGGTGAAACCCCATCTCTACTGATACAAAAATTAGCCGGGTGTGGTGGCAGGTGCCTGTAATCCCAGCTACTTGGGAGGCTGAGGCAGGAGAATCGCTTGAACCCAGGAGGCAAAAGTTGTGGTAAGCCGAGATCACGCCACTGCACTCCAGCCTGGGTGACAGAGTGAGAATCCATCTCCAAAAAAAAAAAAAAAGGCTTCATGGTATTAGATTTTTAGATATACATACCATAATTTTATCTCATTGAGGGCAAAGAAAACTATCTACTGCTCTCCTCCTGTACCTAATGTGCTCTTTATTCACTCAGCATTATATACTTAATTTATGTAAGGCACTGATATCTCCAAGTCCTGACACACAGTAGCCACTTAAGTATTTGCTGAATGAAAGAAAGTATACTCTTTAAAGAGTCTGTCTATCTAGTTAGGGGAAAGATATGTAAACAAAGTGTCACAAAATAGCAGGTCTAAAGGCCACAGAGCATGCATAAGAGTATGACAGCCTTTGAGTGTGCTGCCTTGAGGAACTGGGGTAAAAAAGCTTTACCACTGTTAAAGGAAAAATATGAAGAGGGAAAAAGAATAAAACACACTTTAAGAATTTTATAGGTGTGTCTGGTGGGGGATGGTAGGAAACAGGTAAGAAGAATAAGGGAGCTCTTTTAGGCTTGTGGCTTTAAGTATCATCTCTAAATGGATGACTCCCAAATTGTTATTTCCTGGTCAGACTTCTTTCCTGAGCACCAGATTTGTATATGACATTTCTTCAATATCTAAAAGGCAACATAAATATTAACATATCCACAAGGAGTTCTCAATTCCACATCCCTCATAAGAACAGTCTTCCCTAGAGTTCCCCCACTTCAATAAATAAAATCACCACTGAACTATGTATTTATATCCCAAATCCTTTGATTTCTTCCTTTTCTTCACTTAATCCATCACCAAAGTCTTGTCAATTATACTGACGTAACAGGTCTCAAATTCATCAATTTCTTTTCATCTCCACCATTAAATTACTACCTTAGGCGAAGCCACTTTCGTTTTTAAAAAAATTTATTTACTTTAGAGATAGGGTCTCTCTGTCACCCAGGCTGGAGTGCAGTGGTGCCATCATAGCTCACTGCAGCCTCGGACTTTTCAGCTCAAGTAGTCCTTCTGCCTCAGCTTTCGAAGTAACTGGGACCTCAGGCGAGCACCACCGCGCCCGGCTAATTTTTTATTTTTTGTAGAGATGGAGTCTCACTTTGTTGCCTAGGCTGGAATCGAACTCCTGGCCTCAAGCGATCCTCCAGCCCCAGCCTCCCAAAGCGTTGGGATTACAGGCGTGAGCCACTGTGTCTGGCTTGAAGCAACCTTTGTCATACCCTAGTCTCCTTGCTTTCATTTTTTCCCTCCAAAAGTCCTTCACACAGCAACTAGACAACTTTTCACAAACATAGATCATTAAAAGGCCTAAAAACACTTCCTACAAGATTCTGCATGACCTCGCCCTGGCAAGCATATCTAATTTCATTACCTGTCTTACATTGTCACTTTGATGACCCTTATATTCATTCTCTCATATCTTCAACTCTTTGTACTTCACTGTTCCTACTGCCTGGATTGCTTTTTCCTCAGCTCCTCAGTGACTGGCTTATTCTTATCTTTTAGATCTCAACTCAAACATCTTCTGTTCAGAGAAACCTTCTCTTAGTACCCCTATCTGAAGTGTCCTTCATCATCTCTGGTCTTTTTTTCATAGTATGATTATATAGTGTAATTGTTAATTTATTTGTTCACTTGTTTACTGTGTCTCCCCCACCAGTGTTCCAGGAGAGGTGGGGCATTTTTTCTGGTTAACCAGATCCTCAATAATTACCACAATGCCTGGCACACTGTAAGCACACTGTTATTTCTCCAACAAAAAACTCAATGAATGAATCTAGGATACTTCCGAAATTATGACTTAGGCAGAAGTAGAGCAAATGTAAAGAAAAGCCTAACACAGGAAACGCAGATGGAAGAGTAACGCGCACATGGATGAGAAAGACGCTTAAACTTGGAGTCAACTTCGCCAAATCCCCTGCCGCCCCCCACCCCAAGTCCGGAGCTGACAGCTGACAGCATGGCGCGACGTCCTGCATTGGTAGGCACGAAGGACGGGACACCTCGACCCCATGGGCTGAGATGACGGAGTCCAGTGCTCACAACCCGGCCGGGGCAGCGGGCAGGAAACCCCTGCTAGACACGCCTGAGAACCCATGTTGGAAAATCGGGGTTCCGGAAGCCTCGCATCCAGAGCGGCACGAGGCAACAGACCCGCTGCGTACGCGTTTTCTAAGTGTCCGAAAATGGGCAAAATTCCCTGCGCAAACCGCGGGTATCAGAACAACCGGAGGAGACTCACATCATCCGACTGCATGGTGTCCGCGGCTCAGCGTGCAACTTCCGGCCGGATCGCGGGCGCAGACATGCTCCTTCCGGGAAACCAGTTCCGGAACGCCCAGCCTCACATATCTCGAGAAACGCTGAGACTCTCGGTGCTGCGAAGCGTCCCCTGGCAGTCTCGCCGCCGCGTGCGCGCCTCCGCGTCTCTACCACGCTGGCGTCTGCGCGCGCTCGCCCGCAATGCTGGGCTTGTTCACTGGCGCTGCCGGGAGCTGGGAACCCAGTTGGGACCCAGTGCGCTCCGCAGGAGGCAGGACCCGCGCAGGCTGCCGAATCCTGGAGCGAGGGGACCGCGGGGGTCGGGCGTGCTTTCCTAGAGCCCTGTTTGTGACCGTTCATGAGGATGGGACCCCTCCCTGTCAGGCTTCCCCTCTGCTGGGAGAAGGCTGGGGAAAGGTGCGGGCGGCGCGGCGGGGCTGGGTCCCCGCTCCTCCGAGTCCCCCAGGCCCCAGCTCGCATCCAGGCCCCGGCCCTGCCCCTCAGACCCTGCCTTAGCCGCTCCCCACTCCCATGTTGGGTGCGGCACCCGGTCCTGACTTTAGAAACTCAGAACTTGAATTCCGCCTGCTTTGAGAAACCAGTGACCAGATGGAAAGAGCATTCCAATAATAATAAACACCTGTGTCTTCCTCATTGCCTATTTGAGACAACAAGCAAAGTTGATAAGGGAGGGAATATAACAAGAAGAAAAGTAGAGGTCTAATAACCCACAAAAACAAATCTGGAAGCCTAACAGCTGTTTTCCGCCAGGGGAAAAAGAAAATCTTTACTAGTTTGTATCGTATTACAGAAGAAAGACTGTCGGCAGGGCCGGGCGCGGTGGCCCTCGCCTGTACCTCAGCACTTTGGGAGGCCTAGGCGGGCGAATTACCTGAGGTCAGGAGTTCCAGACCAGCCTGGACGACATAGTGAAATCCAGTCTCTACTAAAAATACAAAAATTAGTCGGGCATGGTAGCAGGTGCCTGTAATCCCAGCTACTTGGGAGGCTGAGGCAGGAGAATCGCTTGAACCCGAGAGGCGGAGGTTGCAGTGAGCCGCGATCATGCCATGGCACTCCAGCCTGGGTGACAACCAAAACTACCTCTCAAAAAAAAAAAAAAAAAAAAAAGGAAAGGAAAGAAAGACTGTCAAGAGGCATTTGAACCAGAGCAACTCCACCTTGAATAGGGGCTGGGTAAAATAAGGCTGAGATCTACTAGGCTGCATTCCCGAGGGTCAGGCCTTCTAAACCACAGGATGAGGTCAGCGCAAAATACAGGTCATAAAGGATGTTGCTGATAAAACAGGTTGCAGTAAAGAAGCTGGTCAAGACCCACCAAAACCAAGATGGCAATGAGTTTGACCTCTGGTGGTCCTCACTGCTACACTCCCACCGGCGCCACAAATGCCATGGCAACATCAGGAAATTACTCTATGATCTAAAAAGGGGAGGCATAAGTAATCCGCTCCATGTTTAGCATATAATCAATAAATAGGCTGGGCTTGGTGGCTCACACCTGTAATCAGCATTTTGGGAGGCTGAGGCAGGTGGATCACCCGAGGTCAGAAGTTCAAGACCAGACTGGCCAACATGGTGAAACCGCATCTCTACTAAAAATATAAAAATTAACCAGGCGTGGTGGTGGGCACCTGTAGTCCCCGCTACTTGGGAGGCTGAGGCAGGAGAATCACTTGAAGCCGGGAGGCAGAGATTGCAGTGAGCTGAGATCAAGCTGCTGCATTTCAACCTGGGCAACAGAGCAAGAATCAGTCTCAAAAAAATACATGAACAAATAGCGATAAAATTGGGCAACCAGCAGCCCTCGGTGCCGCTCTGCCTATGGAGTAGCCATTCTTTCATTCCTTTACTTTTTTAATAAACTTGCTTTCACTTTACGAAACTTATGGACTCACCTCTTAATTCTTTCTTGCTTGAGATCCAAGAACCCTCTCTTGGGTCTGATTGGGGACCCCTTTCCAGTAACAAGACCATTTTAATAACAAAAATGTAAGAAGGACACAGTCTCAGTAAGGATGGCGTGTGTCTGGGAGGCCACCCACAGGTCCTAGAGGCTGCCTGTGGCTTCTTGCCACATGGGATTTCTCAACATAGCTCCTTACTTCATCAAGCCAGCAACGAGTTAAATTCTAGTCTGCTAAAACAGAATCTTAAATAATATAATTATGGCAGTGACTTTCCATAGACTTTGCCTTATGCTATCAGTTAGATCAAGTCACAGGTGCCACGCTCACTGGAGGGGAGGAGAAGATACAAGACATGAACACCAGGGAGTGGGACTCACTGGGGTCACCCTAGGGATACCCTGGATTTGACTGCTACTGAAACACATGAGAAATTTGATATAAAGTTTAAAAGCATTTATCATGATATTATGTACTATTTAGTGAGGCAGAGCTTGCAGTGAGCCGAGATCCCGCCACTGCACTCCAGCCTCGGTGACAGAGCGAGACTCTGTCTCATTAAAAAAAAAAAAAAAAAAGTAATCTCCAGTTCAAAAGAAGAATGAAAGAAAATTTAGCCGGGTGCGGTGGCTCACGTCTGTAATCCTAGCACTTTGGGAGGCCAAGGCAGATGGATCACCAGGTCAGGAGATCAAAACCACCCTGGTCAAGATAGTGAAACCCTGTCTCTACTAAAAATACAAAAATTAGCCAGGCGTGGTGGTGGGTGCCTGTTATCCCAACTCTTCAGGAGGCTGAGGCAGAGAATTGCCTGAACCCAGGAGGCAGAGGTTGCAGTGAGCCAAGATCACACCAGTGCACTCCAGCCTGGGCGACAGAGCAAGACTTGGTCTCAAAAAAAAAAAAAAAAAAGAAAATTTAATGCTATTTCAACATTTTCTATAGATACCCGCATTCTTCTCTGTTACCATAGTGCACTATGTATTCCTCACTAGTGTTGTATTATTGTTATTGGTTTATTATCTTTTAGGCCTTGAGCTTTTCTGTTTTTTTGGGGTTTTTTTGTTTTTTGTTTTGAGACAGAGTCTCACTCTGTTGCCCAGGCTGGAGTGTAGAGGTGCGATCTCAGCTCACTGCAACCTCCACCTGCTGGGTTCAAGCGATTCTCTTGCCTCAGGTTCCCAAGCAGCTGGGACTATAGGCGTGTTCCACTATGCCCAGGTAATATTTGCATTTTTAGTAGAGACAGGGTTTCACCATGTTGGCCAGGCTGGTCTCGAACTCTTGACCTCAGGTGATCCACCCGCCTTGGCCTTCCAAAGTGCTGGGATTACAGGTGTGAGCGCCCGAGCCAGGCCAACCTTGAGCTTTTCAAGAATAACGATGATGTCTTTTCATTTCTTTATCCACAATCTCCTTACAGTTCTTGGTACATAGTAAATTCACGATAAATTAGTTGTTAGGTCTCTATTTACTTATTTATTTAGAGACAGGGTCTCCATTGTCTTACCTTCCAGGCCTCTGCCACCTTCAGCCACTCCCACAGCAACTTTTCCCAGAGCTAACCCCGGGCAGAGTCAGGTTTCCTATGAAGTGTATACACACACACACACACACACACACACACACACGAAACCCTGAAGTGTGGAAGGCAGTTTGTTGGAGGATTAAACCTAATAAAGTTGCTCATCTGTAAAGCATGTGTGTTTGCTTGTATACAATCAGAGGAATAAACCATTTAAGGAGAAGAAAAATATACAGTTTTTTGTTGTTGTTTTAGCAGAACCACAGAGCTCCCCAAGAGGAAGAGATGGGGGCTAATGAATTTAGACCCTCTCTCTATAAATCTTGTCAGGCACTGTGGCTCATGCCTGTAATCCCAGCACTTTGGGAGGCTGAGGCAGGTGGACCACCTGAGGTCAGGAGTTTGAGACCAGCCTGGCCAGCATGGCGAAACCCTGTCTCTAGTAAAAGTATTAAAAAAAATAGCTGGACATGGTGCTGGGCACCCGTAATCCCAGCTACTTGGGAGGCTGAGGCAGGAGAATTGCCTGAACCAAGAAGGCGGAGCTTGCAGTGAGCTGAGATTGCGCCACTGCACTCCAGCCTGGGCAACAGAGACTCCATCTCATAAAAAAAAAAAAAAAAAAAAAAAAAAAAAAAAAAAAAAGAACCTCTCTCTGTAAATATAATGACTAGCTGGAAGAAATGGAAGTCATTATCAGAGGTCTAGCATCTCTTTATTTTGTTTTTTCTTTCTTTTTTTTCTTTATTAACTTTCAGGGTTCTTTTGGTCTAGCATCTCTTTATTAATGTGCTTTTTAGGTTGCCAAAATAATAATTGAGCAGCTAGAACTGCAAAGGAGGAAAGGAAAGAAAATTGTTGGAGCTGGATGATCTTGAGTTCAACACAATGATCATAAGTCCTATGGAGAGGAGGGGGAGGAAGAGAAGTTGGTTAATGAGTACAAAAAAAACACTTAGATAGAAGGATAAAGTCTGGTATTTGATAACACAGTAGGGAAATTATAGTTAACAATAATTTATTGCATATTTCAAAATATCTAGAAGAGAAGAATTAGAGTGTTTTCAACACAAAGAAAAGATAAATGTTTGAAGTGATGGATACCTCTATCACCCTAATTTCATCGTTACACATTGTATACATGTATAACACATACCCCCAAAATATATGTAACTATGATATATCAATTTAAAAACACAAATAAATAAAATGTAAACAATAAATTTTTTTTTAGAAGTCCTATGGAGAGGGTCATTTCTGCAGCCTCCTCCTCTCTTGCCAATGAGCTCGATCATTCAGAGTTTTGCACCGGTGGATGAAACATGTTTTAACTGCCTCTCCATGAATATTGCTTAAATGATTCAATATTTGCTTTTGCTCATAAAAAAGGTGCAATAGGGAATATCTGCTTCTATTTGTTTTACATTTGCTTCACATCTTGTTCACAGACGAAGAAATACTGAGATGGAAGGGGATGGAAGATGAGGACTCTCAGATCCTGGGGTAGAGCATATTTGTGATTCTTTGTTCATTAGATGACTGTATGTTTATCACAGAACATAGACCAGGATGTGGAAAAAAGTAAACTAGCATTTTACATACCACATCTTCCCTCCTTTATCTACTTCATCTATCTTTTCATTCCATGTTAGAAGGGAAATATTTGGCCGGGTGCGGTGGCTCATGTCTGTAATCCCAGCACTTTGGGAGGCCGAGGCGGGCAGATCACTTGAGGTCAGGAGTTTGAGGCCAGCCTGGCCAACATGGTGAAACCCCGTGTCTACTAAAAATACAAAAATTGGTCGGGCGTGTTGGTGGGCACCCGTAATCCCAGCTACTTGTGAGGCTGAGACAGGAGAATTGCTTGAACCTGCGAGGCGGAGGTTGCTGTGAGCCGAGATTGCGCCACTGCACTCCAGCCTGGGTGACAGAGCAAGACTCCCATCTAAAAAAAAAAGGGGGGAAATAGGAAAGAGGTGATGAGGAAACAATCTAGAGGAATGACTTTCAAACTTGGTTATGTTCAAACATCAGAAGCAAATTGTGAACTGATTAATAATACAGATTTCATTGATAACATCAGAACTGCTGTGTCAGAAACTCAAGGAGTAGAGCTCCCAGATGATTCACATGTTAGATAGTGCCAGACACATTAGCAGTGCAAGAACTTGTATTTGAGTAGCAATGCTCTGAAACAGTTTGTACCCTCTTAGAAACAGGGGAATGCAAGAACTGAAGCTGCCTATAGAAGGTCACCAGGCTCCCTCTTTACTTGTTTCTTTTCTTTTTCTTTTTTTTTTTTGAGACAGAGTCTTACTCTGTCACCCAGGGTGGAGTGCGGTGGCGCTATCTCAGCTCAATGCAATCTCCATCTCCCTCCTGGTTCAAGTGATTCTCCTGCCTCAGCCTCCCGAGTAGCTGGGACTACAGGCATGCACCACTATGCCTGGGTAATTTTTTAATTTTTTAGTAGAGATGGGTTTTTGCCATGTTGGCCAGGCTGATCTCGAACTCCTGACTTCAAGTGATCCTCCCACCTTGGCCTCCCAGAGTGCTGAGTTTATAGGCGTAAGCCACCGTGCCCAACTGGAGGAGCAGATTTTACAGGTGGTGAGAGTTGAATTTTGGACATGTTACTTTATTTTATTTTTTATTTTTTATTTTTTTCTTGAGAGGGAGTCTCACTTTGTTGCCTAGGCTGGAGTGCCGTGGCGCGATCTTGGCTCACTGCAAGCTCCGCCTCCCGGGCTCACGCCATTCTCCTGCCTCAGCCTCCCGAGTAGCTGGGACTACAGGCGCCCGCCACAACGCCCGGCTAATTTTTATTTGTATTTTTAGTAGAGACAGGGTTTCACTGTCTTAGCCAGGATGGTCTCGATCTCCTGACCTCGTGATCCGCCCGCTTCGGCCTCCCAAAGTGCTGGGATTACAGGCGTGAGCCACTGCGCCCGGCCACTTTATTTTTTTAAAGACAGGATCTTGTTCTGTTTCCCAGGCTGGAGGATGCAATCATAGCTCACCGCAGCCTCAAACTCCTGGGCTCAAGCGATCCTCCTGCCTCAGCCTTCTGAGTAGCTGGGACTACAGGTGGGTAGCACGATGCCCAGTTAATTTTTAAAATTTTCTGTAGAGACAGGGTCTTGCTATGTGGCCCAGGCTGGTCTCAAACTCCTGGGCTCAAACAGTCCTCTGGCCTCAACCTCTGAAAGTGCCAGGATTATAGGCGTAAGCCACCATGCCCAGCCTGAACGCGCTGATTTTCATTTGCTCACTAGACATTCAATTAGAGTTGTTAGTACCCAGCGGTAAGCACACAGCAGTCACTGCTCCATGCAATACTGAAATTCCACCCAGCAAATGTTGTCAGGTCCCTCTCCTCCAGGGGCAGGGAACATTCTATGATTAGAGCCCAGTTTTGCTTTCTAGGAATGGCTCCCTGACACCTTGTTCACCAAAGCTTTTGGATTGATTCTCTGAAGCACCTTTCTTTTCCATTATGCTTTGTGGATTCTTAGGAAGAAATGACTCCTGTTGGCAGCTGAGTGCCCTTCTAAGTCTGTATCTGGCCCACAGAAACTTGGGGCCTCAGAAACCTTTTTTTTTTTTTTTTTTTTTTTTTTTTGAGACAGGGTCTCACTCTGTCACCCAGGCTGGACTGCAGTGGTGCAATCTTGGCTCACTGCAACCTCCGCCTCCCGGGTTCAAGCAATTCTCATGCCTCAGTCTCCCAAGTAGCTGGGATTACGAGTGTGTGCCACCACACCCGGCTAATTTTTGTATTTTTGTAGAGGCGGGGTTTCACCATGTTGGCCAGGCTGGTCTCGAACTCCTGACCTCAAGCAACCCGCCCATTTTGGCCTCCTAAAGTGCTGGGATTACAGGCGTGAGCCACTGTGCCTGGTCAAAACATGTTCGCTATGTAAAACTTTTGAAACTTTGTGAACTTTCTATGTTGAGTCTGATTTCAGTCTACTCCGCTGGTCAAAAGCTATATACATCATTTTTTTTTTTCAGACAAACTTCTTTCCAGACTTAATTGAGATTACTTCGACTGTAACCGGCAGCTAAGAGAAGACATTTTTATGATTCTTACTGGCTCTTTTGTTTAACTGAAAAGATCCATTAGTACCAACTTAACTCTTTTAAAGGTCTTAACAAAAGATCTTCCAGCCTCATCTTGAGGATCTTTTACTGGCTGGGGAGGCTGGAGGTAAGAACAGGATTTTTTTTCCAATCTGCTCAATTTTAATCTCTTGATAGTTCCTCTAAATTCAGTACAGAAGCCCTTTCCCCTTATTTCTCTTATTTCTTTCTGGCCGTCCTTACAATATGCAGCTAAAAGACACCAACTAACACATTTAGCATTCTGCCTGGAAATCATTTTATCAAGGCATACAAATTAAGTATGTTTTATATCTTGTGAGTTGTTACAGGTAATAGTTTTACCAACTATTTTGCTGCTACCTAACATGTCATCATTTTTCCAGTTTGCTATAGCAGTTTTCTTAGCACCTTAAGAAAAGCCTCAAATTTTAAATTCATTTTGGAGTAAAACAGGCTCTTTACTATTTACAAGATTATTTCTGAGTTGCAAAAATTATCTGTCTATGTTTTTCCCTTTATTACCATGTTTTTTCCCTGTATTTCCCCTACTCAATCTTGGCTGCCACAGTCCAACAGAGAGCATGGCACTTCTTTTTTTCTTTTTGCATCTGTAGTGGAAACCTTGGCAGCAGACAGTAAGTGCATCAGGTCTGTCAAACACAAGCATACTTCTTGCTTTTTCAGTGTTGCCCAGCACTTGGTCCCTAAACCAATGCCACATATTTTAGGCTTTTGTTAAACAGCATCCCATTTCTAGATGGCAATTTCTTTTTTTGTTTGTTTTTTGTTTGAGATGGAGTCCTGCTCTGTAGCCAGGCTGAAGTGCAGTGGTGTGATCTTGGCTCATTGCAATCTCCACCTCCTGGGTTCAAGTGATTCTCTTGCCTCAGTCTCCCGAGTAGCTGGGATTACAGGCGCGCACCACCACACCCAGCTAATTTTTGTATTTTTAGTAGAGATGGGGTTTCACCATGTTGGCCAGGATGGTCTCCATCTCCTTACCTCGTGATCTGCTCACCTCAGCCTCCCAAAGTGCTGGGATTACAGGCATGAGTCACTGCATCCAGTCATAGATGCCAATTTCTGTATCAGTTAGCTATTGCTGCATAACACATGCCTCTGAAACTCAGTGGCGTAAACAGTAAGCATTTATTAATGTTTGTGTTTCTGTGAGTCAGGTGGGTAGTCTGCTGACCTGGGCTTGCTCATGTATCTGCAGTCATCTGGTGGACTGGCTCGAGGCTGATTAGTCTAGGATGGCCTCACTCACATATCTTAGAGTTGGGTAGCAATTGACTGGGGCAACAGGGGTGACTGAGCCATTATCCCTCATGGTCCAGAAGGCTATTCTGAAGTTGGTTTCATGGCAGTTGCACAGAGTGGCAAGAAAATAAATGGAAGTATGCAAGGCCACTTAAGGCCTGGACCCAGAAATGGCATCCTGTCACTTCTGCTACATTCTGTGGCCAACACAAGTTACATAGCCAACCTTGAATTTTAATTTTCTTTCTCTTTCTTTCTTTTTTTCTTTCTTTCTCTCTCTCTCTTTCTTTCTTTTTCTTTCTTTCTTTCTTTCCTTCCTTCCTTCCTTCTTTCCTTCCTTTCTTTTTTTTTTTTTTTTGGAGTCTCACTCTGTCACCCAGACTGGAGTGCAGTGGCAGTGATCTCTGCTCACTGCAGCCTCCACATCCCGGGATCAAGTGATTCTCTTGCCTCAGCCTCCCGAGTAGCTGGGATTGTGGGTGCCTGCCATCACACCTGGCTAATTTTTGTATTTTTAGTAGAGTCAGGGTTTCGCCATGTTGATCAGGCTGGTCTCAAACTCCTGACCTCAGGTGATCCACCCACATTGGCCTCCCAAAGTGCTGGAATTACAGGCGTGAGCCACCACACCTGGCCAAGTTTTCTTCTTTGATCTATGTGCTATATAGAAATGTGTTGTTTTTATCTCCATGTATCTGGAGATTTTCTAATTATCGTTCAGTTACTGGTTTCTGGTTTAATTCCTTTGTGGTCTGATAGCGTGCTTTGTATGATGTCCATTCTTTGAAATTTGTTGAGGTGTGTGTGTGGTTTTTTTTTTTTTTTTTTTTTTTAATCGAGTTTCGCTCTTGTTGCCCAGGCTGGAGTGCAATGGCGCTATCTTGGCTCACTGCAACCTCCGCCTCCCAGGTTCAAGTGATTCTCCTGCCTCAGCCTCCTGAGTAGCTGGGATTACAGGCGCCTGCCAGCACGCCTGGCTAACTTTTTTGTATTTTTAGTAGAGACAGGGTTTCTCTATGTTGGTCAGGCTGGTCTCACACTCCCAACCTCAGGTGATCCGCCCTCCTTGGCCTCCCAAAATGCTCAGATTACAGGCGTAAGCGACCGTGCCCTGCCGAGGTGTGTTTTATGGCCCAGTATACATGCCTTTTGATGTTCATATATAGGTATGTGTATTAGGCCTATACCTAGGAATTTCTGGGTCACAACTTGTATATTCAGCTCTAGTAAACATGAATAGACGATTTTCTAAAGTGGCTGTCACAACTGCACCCCCAACAATAGTGCATAATAGTTCTATGTGCTTCATGGCTTTGTCCTTGTGTTGTCAGTTTTAAAACCTGTAGCCATTTTAGTGGATGTGTAGTATATATCATCATCGTGTTCATTTGCATTTCTTTAATGACTGAAAACATTAAGCATCTTTTTCACATACTGCCTGGCTATTTGGATTCCTCTTCGTTGAAGTGCTGTACTTATTGATTGCTTTTCTTTCTTATTGCTTTTAGGAGTTCTTGTTATATTCTAAATTTATTGTTAGATAAAATATATCAAAAATACCTTCTCTCATTCTGTAGATCATTTTTCATTCTTTTTCTTTCTTGAGACGGGATCTAACCCTGTTGCCCAGGCTGGAGTGCAGTGACACAATCCTGACTCACTGCAGCCTTGACCTCCCAGGCTCAAGCAATCCTCCCACCTCAGCCTCCTGAGTAGCAGAAACCACAGGCGTGCACCACCCCACCTGGCTAATTTTTAAAAATTTTTCTTAGAGATGGGGTCTCCCTGTGTTGTCCAGGCTGGTCTCCAACTCCTGGGCTTGAGTGATCTTCCCACCTCAGCCTACCAAAGTGCTGAGATTATAGGTGTGAGCCACTGCACCCATTTCTTATTTTCTTAATGGTGTCTTTTGATGAATAGAGTTTCTTACTTTTAATCATATCTAATTTATCAATCTTTTCTGTGTGTTTGATGTTTTTTAGACATGAACACCATTATTATCAACCTGTTTTTATAGAAAAGTTGAGTTGCTTGGCACTGGAGCTCCACAGGGTTGGGACCAGGGGGAGGCACGCCTGAAACAGCAAATCACTCTCAGGCTTCTGCAGTGCACCCAGGACTGCAGGACACCCAGAGTCAGCGCCTCCTCAGATTTTGAGCCCTAAGTGCCTCATTTGCCTTGCGCTAGACCCAGCCCTCCCAAAGTGCTGAATTACCTCCTTAGGTTTATTACCTCCTAGACTAGGGCACAATAATTTAGAGTTTTTGGATTTGGAACTCAGTAGCTTGAAGTCAATTAGCTTTCCTTTACCAGTGTCTAGTCCGTTTGGGCTACTATCACAACACACCTTAGTTTGGGTAATGCATAAACAACAGAACTCCACTGCTCCCAGTCTGGATGCTGGGAAGTCCAAGATCAACACACTGGCAGATTCCTCATCTGTTAGCGTCTGTGCCTCATACAAGGGACCCTCTGTGTCCTCACATGGCAGAAGCTCTCTCTGGTCTCTTTCATAAAGACACAGTACATTTGTAAATTTATAAAGACTATAAAGGCACGAAATTCACATATGAATTTGGGGCAGGGTACAAACATTCACACCATAGCAACCAGTACAATTTTTTCTTGAATAAATGACTTTGACCTTTTTTAAAAAATTTATTTTATTTGTTTTTGTAGACAGTCTTGCTCTGTTGCCCAGGCTGGAGCGCAGTGGCTTGATCTCGGTTAACTGCAGCCTCTACCTCCTGGACTCAAGAGATCCTCCCACCTCAGCCTCGCAGTAGGTGGGACTACAGGCACGGGCCACCACACTCGGCTAATTTTTGTATTTTTTGTAGCGACAGGGTCCCGCTATGTGGCTCAGGCTGGTATCGAACTCCTGGGCTGAAGCGACCCGCCCGCCTTGGCCTCCCAAAGTGCTGGGATTACAGGTGTGAGCCGCTGCCACGCCTGGCCTCAATAGGTGACTTTGAATGCGCTCCAGTCCTAGTCCAGTTGGAGAAGCAGAAAGTTTCCCGTGTCTTGAAGAAGAGGGCCCCCGCAGCCTTCCCGAGAACTTTCCATAGGGCCGTGGCCTCAGGCGGACTGCGAACCAGGATCATCAGCAGGGGGCGGCCCAGTGTTCTTAGAACCTGGGTCCCACGAGCTTGTGAACAGGGCACGAGTGAAAACCCGGATCCAGGCTGGCTCCGCCGGAACGCGCCCCGAGCTCGCCCCCGCGGCCGCCTCCGCCGCTCCTGATCGGCTCTCCGGGTCTTCCCGGAGCCCAGGCTGGGGCTCTTAGGGAGAAAGGAAGCTGCGCTGCGGTCCGCTGGGCGAACCCTGCTCCGCGCGAGGTGAGTACGAGCGCCGCATCTCATCTGGCCTCTGCGGTCGCTTGGTGGGGGTAAGGGCTTGATGCTGAGACACGGAAAGACGCTTTTCTGATCCCACGGAAGCTGGGACACTACCTCCGGGAGTCACAGCCTAAGGAAACTCCCTCACTGTGCCGAGCAGTGGGTGCGTGTAAGAGACGGAATGGTGTGTGCAAAATAATCCAAGTCTGTTTTGGAGACTTAGTGGCGCATAGGCAGAGCCACTGCCTGAGATTGAAGCCTGATCCACCAGGCGGGAGGCGGATGCCGGGCCGGAGCCTACGCTGGAGCACGCAGGAGGAGGGCGGGGTCCCGGCGCCTCCCCGCCTGCCCCGATCGGCCTCCTCCCCAGGCCCGCGGCCGTCCATTCCAGAACCTGATCTGCCTTTGCGGGGCGTGAATTGCTTTGTTCTCCCCCAGGTCTTCCCAGAGAATCACTTGTTGCAGGAATGTTGTGTTGAAGTCTTAGCAACTGTGACTTTCTAGTTGCAGAGAATACGGTGTATTTAATGGAGAAAATGCCCCAGGAAAGCACCGGCAACCGCAGGCCTGGGTTATCCCATTTGCAAGCCATGTGTTAGGTATTTTGCACCGATTAGTACCCTCACAACAGAGCTCATTTTTTGTAAACTATAGAAATAATCTTGCTGTGATTTTATGACATTTTCTGGGGATCTTTTAATAATTCTTCAAAATAAAGCAAATGTCACACAAAATGACTTTTTCTAACACCACAGCCCCAACAGCCTGCCCCCGTGCTCCCTGCTGCAGCTCCCTGCAGTAATAGTTGGTTAGAGTGTTTTATGCATGAAATGACTTGGATTGTTAATTTAGTTTGTGGAATGCATCCAGCTCTGGCTGGCCACAGTTTTGAATAAGGCAAGTTGGCTTTCAGGACTTTATTCCCTTCGTACATCCTTCTTTCCAATGAGACACCCAGTAAACTCACGACCAATCTGGGGCTTGTTAGTAACGTCACACTACAATTAGGGCAGGGTTTCTCCCTGGTCTACCGTAGTCTCAAATGGAGGCCTTTCTCTCATTGAATAAGCAGCTCAGCTCTTTGAACGCTGAAGTTTCACTGCCTCCAATCTAGCAGCACCATAGTCTCCATTTTAAAACTTTCTTCTGAGTAAGGAGAAGCCAGAGGCGATTGGGTAGCCTCAGGTGATCATTCAGGTCTGTTCCAATTTTGAAATTGCTGTAATAACTCTTGCTCGCTTCCTGCTAGATGGCAGTGTGTAACAGTGAATTAAAAACACGATCTCAATTCTTACTGTGTTGTTATTGCTTGTCTTTTACAATAAGAAAAAAAAGTAAGTTTTCAAGTTTTATCTTACAAACAATATTTTTGAAAAATTCCAAACTATGGTTAAATTCGGGAAGTAAAAAAATATAGTTTGGAAAAACAATGTTATTTATATATGTACAAATGTCGTTCAGTAGGCAGACATTTCCAACCCATATTTAAATGCTTTAAACTTTGGAATGTAGGCCGGCCGGGCGCGGTGGCTCATGCCTGTAATCCCAGAACTTTGAGAGACCGAGGAGGGCGGATCACGAGATCAGGAGTTCGAGACCAGCCTGGCCAATATGGTGAAACCCCGTCTCTACTAAAAATACAAAAATTAGCTGGGCGCATGTGGTGGCGTGTGCGTGTAGTTCCAGCTACTTGGGAGGCTGAGACAGAAGAATCACTTGAACTTGGAAGGAGGAAGTTGCAGTGAGCCAAGATTGTGCCACTGCACTCCAGCCTGGGCAACAGAGCAAGACTCCGTCTCAAAACAAAACAACAACAACAACAACAACAACAAAACAAAAACAAAAAAACCAACTTCGGAATGTAAAGAGTTAATTTCAGGTAGATATTCAATATCTAATTCAATTACCAGCATTCTACAATGAACATTTGTTACAGTGTTTCTGAACATGGGTTTTTGAAAATTTTTTAAAAGTTAAGTTTATCTTAAAATGTCTTTCAGATTTTTTTCTTTGATAATGAAATTAGAGTTTTCAAAAGATTATACAGAATTACCCACAAGGAAAATGAAGATAAAGTAATCCCAAACCTGTTATATACAATTAAAAAAATATATTTCCGGAAATCTTACTTTGTGATGACTCAAGTTGTCTGGATTACTGTCTCTTGATTAATCTTTTATGGAGAGTTTTTACTCCTGGATATAATTTATGGGATGAGAGAGCTTAGTTTTGGGATGGAACCTCAAGATCCTCAGGGATTTGTCTTTAGTCATGTGAAATATTAGCTACATTTTGTCAGTGTTACTGAACCAGCTCCTCGTTCATGATTATATAAATGATAAAAGCAGATCAGGGATTTTATTTGTTTTTTCTAGTCTGCAGTTATTCAATATGTATTAATTTATATTTTTTTCTAGAGATGAAGGATTTTAATTCGGGTATCCTGTAGGGTGGGAAATTGCCACAAAGTAACCTATAAGCCCTACTTGGAGGAAGAATAGTTACTAATAGTTACTAATAACACCTCATAGGAAAAACAAAGATGAAAAAGAATCCCTGCTCTTGAAGAATTGACTTAGTTCTTACTGTGACACATAAACTTAATAGTCTTGTGCTGCCACCCCACTTTTAATTTTTATTTATTTTTGAGACGGGGTCTAGCTCTGCTACCCAGGCTGGAGTGCAGTGGCACGATCACAGCTCACTGCAGCCTTGACCTCCAGGGCTCAAGGGATCCTCCTGCTCAGCCTTCTGGTAGCTGGGACTACTACTGCAGGTGCACACCAGCATGCCCAACTAACTGTTTTTTTTTTTTTTTTTTTTTTTTTTTTTTTTGTGGGGATGGGTTCTTGCTGTGTTGCCTAGGCTGGTCTTGAACTCCTGGGCTCAAGTGATCCACCCACCTCGGCGTCTCAAAGTGCTGAGATTACAGGCATGAGCCACGACACCAAGCTTTCCATTTAAAAAATCTGTGCTTCTTGCCGGGCACCATGGCTCACACCTGTAATCCTAGCACTTTGGGAGGCTGAGGCAGGTGGATCACGAGGTCAGGAGGTCAAGACTATTCTGACCAACATCATGAAACCCTATATCTACTAAAAATACAAAATTAGCTGGGTGTGGTGGTGCACACCTGTAATCCCAGCTACTTGGGAGGCTGAGGCAGGAGAATCGCCTGAACCTGGGAGGTGGAGATTGTGGTGAGCGCCAGTACACTCCAGCCTGGCGACAGAGTGAGACTACATCTCAAAAAAAAAAAAAAAAAAAGTAAAAAATCTGTGTTTCTAATTGAGGCATTGTATCAGTCTGTCTGTTTATCTGGCTCTCTGTCTTTTGGATTTGTTTTTAGTTTCTACATCGAATAGATCCACTGAATACTCATTCTTGTGAGGTTGTATTATTAACACTGCGTAATTTAAGCACTTTAGTATATGTCTGGAATTTAAGGATTGAGGAATGACATTGACTTCATTTCTGCAATAGAAGTGCAGAGGTGTTCTGGCTACACCTTCTCTTTCCCCATTAATCACCAGTCTTGATTCACATGACTGCCAGTGTGCCTTTCTCCCTTACTGTTCTCTGTTGGTCTCTCCTGAAATTTGTGTAGTACGAAGAGGATGACTTTCCCACATAGAAATCTACAATCCAAAGCATGCTTTATATAAAAATAAATGCTCAGCAAAATATGAAGTTCACTGAAAATGAGTGAGGAACACATTAGCACAAATTTTTGTTTTTGTTTTTGTTTTTGTTTTTTTTGAGAGAGTCTTGCTCTGTAGCCCAGGCTGGAGTGCAGTGGCGCGATCTCGGCTCATTGCAAACTCTGCCTCCTGGGTTCATACCATTCTCCTGCCTCAGCCTCCCCAGTAGCTGGGACTATAGGCATGCACCACCACACCCAGCTAATTTTTGTATTTTTAGTAGAGACGGGGTTTTGCCATGTTGGCCAGGCTTGTCTCCAACTCCTGGCCTCAAGAAATCCACCCTCCTTGGCCTCCCAAAATGCTGGGATTACAGGCATGCACTACTGCATCCGGCCTCACATTGATAAATGGCACTTTACTGTGAATACTTTAAATTTGATAATTAGATACATTTCTTCTAAAAACTTTCCATGGTATTACCTCTAGCTTATTAACCCAGTTGACTCCCAATTACCAGAACAGAAATGGGCAAAGGAGTCTTCCCAGAGCTCCCTGTTTTCTAAGCTAACAGTTTTATTTTTATCTGGAGGTCTTTGGGCAGCCATTGAAGGATTTTAATCAGGAGAGATATCCAATCAACACTCTAGGGACATCTCTTTATGGCTGCATGAAGAATGCAAAAGGGTCACCCCTGGGAAGAACACCAGTTGTTGGGCCCTTTGGAGTAATCAGGCAGAAATGAATGAGGAGTATTGAGGTCTAGTTGAAAGGAGGTACTTAAAAGTGCCTGAAGAGTTGTCCAAAGGCCTTTAGGCATCTCCTCAGCCTATCACGTGTCTTTCCCAGGACAGTCACCATTTAAGGGACGTTAGGAGATTTATATGTTATCAAGTGAAAACACCTTGGGAGAGTCAAACCTATTTGATACATTGCACTTTAGTGTGAATGGTTTAAATTTGATAATTAGATACATTTCTTCTAAAAACTCTCCGTGGTATTACCTCTAGCTCATTAACCCAGTTGACTCCCCAATTAGCAGAAATGGGCAAAGGAGTCTTCCCAGAGCTCCCTGCCTTCTGCCTCGCCACTCCTGCAAGTAGGGAGAGATAGGAGGAGGAGAGGCACACGAACTACCAGGTTCTTCTTCTTCTTCTTCTTCTTTTTTTTTTGAGACACAGTCTCATTCTGTCGTCCAGGCTGGAGTACAGTGGTGCAATCTCAGCTCACTGCATCCTCTGCCTCCCAGGTTCAAGGGATTCTCCTGCCTCAGTCTCCCCAGTAGCTGGGATTACAGGTGACTGGCACTACACCTGGCTGATTTTTGCATTTTTAGTAGAGATGAAGTTTCACTGTGTTGTCTAGCCTGGTCTCAAACTCCTGACCTTAGGTGATCCACCCGCCTTGGCCTCCCACAGTGCTGGGATTACAGGCATGAGCCACCGCACCCAGCCTCACAAACTACCAGGTTCCAAAAGCTCAGAGTGTCACCTAAGGTTGGTTTCTCATTTTACAGTCAGACATGCAGGAAAGAAATCATCCCTTGGTTCCATTTCTGAGACTCTTATACCTTCAACTGGCCCTGAATGGCCAAAATTTGAAGCTGGCACCCTCAAGCTGCTAATTACCTGTAAGATATTCAGTCTCTCTTCTGTCCATCTTAATTCAAAATACGGTTGAAAATTTGGAATTATTTTAGGATGAAAGTGTTGCTGGTTTTGATGGCGTAGCTCGTGCAAGAGTATGAGGTAGTCATACTCAGCTCCAAACCCCACTCTGTGCAGCAGATGGTTAACCCTGGTGGTGCACGCCAGCCGTGCAGTGCACTTTAGAAGCTCAGCTCCTAGGGGTAAGAGGATTGGTGAGTGAGAGTCCATTTCAGATGGTACCTGCCATGGTTGTCTGAATATACATATTGTTCTGTCCCAGGAAGGAGTATTCCAGGGCACCCTCTTGCAGAACTCTGAGATTCATCCTGTAGGCAATGATGAGATGAGAGCATTTGTCTTGGAATCTCATAATTTAAGTGCTTCAGTATGTGTCTGGAATTTAAGAATGGCATCGCCTTCAGTTCTGTAATAGAAATGTGCTCTGGCCACACCTTGACTAATCACTAGTGGTTTTTTTTTTTTTTTTTTTTTTTTTTTTTTTTTTTTTGTGAGACTGAGTCTCGCTGTGTCACCCAGGCTGGAGTGCAGTGGCGTGATTTCGGTTCACTGCAAACTCCACCTCCCGGGATCAAGTAATTCTCCTGCCTCAGCCTCCCGAGTAGCTGGGACTACAGGTGCATGCCACCATGCCTGGCTAATTTTTGTGTGTTTTTTTTGAGACAGAGTCTCGCTCTGTAGCCCAGGCTGGAGTGCAGTGGTGCGATCTCAGCTCACTGCAACCTCCGCCTCCTGGGTTCAAGCAGTCCTTCCTGCCTCAGCCTCCCAAGTAGCTGGGATTACAGCAGCCTGCCACCATACCCGGCTAATTTTTGTATTTTTAGTAAAGACAGGGTTTCATCATATTGGTCGGGCTGGTCTCGAACTCCTGACCTCAGGTGATCCACCCACCTCAGCCTCCCAAAGTGCTGGGATTACAGGTGTGAGCCACTGTGCCCGGACTAGTCACCAGTCTTGATTGACATGGCTGCCAGTGTCCCTTTCTCCCTTACTGTTCTCTTTTGGTCTATTCTATTGAATTGGAGCCTGCTGTCCTTCATAGTGCTCTCTGCAAGTCTGTCTGTCCCACCAGTTGGAGGACCGCTGACTTGATGTCAGGCTTCTGGGTAACTAATACCATATACAGTATTAAATTGACTGTTATTGTTATAAATGTACCCTGAGGCCTGGATAATGGTTGCATGCTCTAAGTCAAAATACTACTATCTACCCTGGCTGGGCCCTGCCCTGCCCTGCCCTGCCCTTCTTTTCCCTTCCCTGCCCTGCCCTTCTTTTCTCTCCCCTTCCTTTTTCCCTTCCCTTCCCCTTTCCCTTTCCTTTCTTTCTTTTGTTTTCTTTTTTGAGACAGTGTCTCACTCTGCCACCCAGGCTGGAGTACAGTGGCATAATCATGGCTCAGTGCAGCCTCGAACTCCTGGGCTCAAGTGATTCTCCTGCTTTAGCCTCCCAGGTAGCTGGGACTACAGACATGCACCACCATGTCCAGCTAATTTTTAAATTTAAAAAAAATTTTTTTGTAGAGACAGAGTCTTGCTTTGTTGCCCAGGTTGGTCTTGAACCCCTGGGCTCAAGGGATCTTCCTGCCTCAGCCCCCCAGAGCCACTGCACCTGGCTGGCTCTGTTCTTTAGTGGTAGTTATTTAACCATAGGTTGGCCCCTGAGACCTACTACACTTCTGGCTTTGGGAAGATAGCCTAGGTTGAGATTCTTTAAATATAAGGGAATTCATAATCTTAAATTCTTCTGTCATAGTTCATAAAGCTATGCGAAGGTCCCAAAAAGGTCCTATGATAGACCTGAGCTATGCAGTAGCTGTAAAAATATCCCAAACTCTGTCCTCAAATTGTATCTTTTGTTTTCCTTTATTCCTGATTCTTTTTGTACTTTTCACAAGCTGTCACTACGTTCCTTCATTTGTTTGCTTTCCACACATCTTTGAGTCGAGTGAGCTGATATCTAGACTCACTTCTGTCTTTAAAAAATATGATCTTGTGGCCAGGTGTGGTGGCTCACACCTGTAATCCTAGCACTTTGGGAGGCCGAGGCAGGTGGATCATTTGAGGTGTTCAAGATAATTCAGCAGTTCGAGACCAGCCTGGCCAACATGGTGAAACCCTGTCTCTACTACAAATAGAAAAATTAGCTGTGTGTGGTGGCACGCACTTGTAGTCCCAGCTACTTGGGAGGATGAGGCAGGAGAATCACTTGAACCCGGGAGGTGGAGGTTGCAGTGAGCTGAGATCACACCACTGCACTCCAGCCTGGGCAACAGAGCGAGACCCTGTCTCAAAACAACAACAAAAGCAGCAACAACAACAACAATAACAACTCTCTCTCTCTCTATATATATATGTATATGTGTGTGTGTATGAATATGTGTGAGTGTGTGTGTATATATGTGTGTATATATATATATATATATGATCTTGGGCAAATCTCTTAAAACTTGAGGAGGTTCAGCTTCCTTGGGAACTGGGAATAATAATACCTACCTTGCCTATTTTTCAAAGTGGTTATAAATAAGATTGAGTAGAGTGATATATCTAAACATTTTTTGAAAACAATATAGGTTTATTCCCATTTAAGTAGGTGATATTATTTTACTACTGTAAATGTAATCTGGGTTACATTAATGATAACTGTAATAAATTGTTTCTGCACATTAAATAAAAATTTGGTAATCTTTATGTTATGCAAGGGAAAGAAATAGTGCTAGTTAACATTTATTATTTACTATGAAGAAGCTGAGGCTTAGAAAGATTCAGTAACTTGTCTAAATTTATATTAAGTGATAGAACCAGGATTGGGACCCAAAGTGCTAGCTCCATATTGTATGTAGTTAATAGCTACAAGCATCTACTAAGTAGGAGCAAAGGTACTTTACAGGTTCTTATAGATTTTTATTCCTTTTTTCTCTGATATACCAGCTGACAACTGTACTACATATGTTTTCTGTGGTTTAGGCAGGTAACCTGTGAGTGTTGGTATTGTCTGGTGGTAATTTTACAGTATTTCTTTTTTTAAAATTATTTTTTATTTTTTGAGACCAGGCCTGGCTCTGTCACCTAAGCTAAGTGCAGTGGCGCAATCACTGCTCACTGCAGCCTCAATCTCCTGGGCTGAAGCAATCCTCCTGCCTCAGCCTCCCAAGTAGCTAGGACTACAGACACTCACCACCATGCCTGGCTAATTTATTTTTTGTAGAGATGGGGGTCTTACTGTGTTGCCTAGGCTGGTCCTCCCACCATGGCCTCCTAAGCTGTTGGGATTACCTGCATGAGCCGCTGTGTGCAGCCAAGGAATTTTATAGTATTAATGCTAAAATATATAAAGGAATGTGTGCACTTCAGATCATAATACTTGTCAAAGTTAGAGTCTTGGGCAAGTTACTTTACTTCATTCAGATTCAGTTGTCTTATATTTGAAAATGAGAGTGGAGTTGTTGGGAGGATTGAATGAGCGCCTGCCTGTGTGCTAAGTACTTAGGAAAGGCCTTGCCCATGATAGGTTACTCAACAAATATTAGCAATCTCCTTTTCTTTGGCAAAGTGAGCATTTTTCCTTTTAACCTTCCAGTTGATGGGGTAGCAATCTATTTTATATGCTTCATTTTCCACCTAAAGGGATAATAAATTCGAATAATATTTAAATATAAGGATAACAAACATTTATTGGATATTTATTATGTGTCAGGGTCTGAAATAAGTGTTTTACCAATCATAGCTCATAAAATTCTCACAACTCTGATTAGGCCTCATGAGGATCTACTTTTGGAAAGTGAGTTACGGAGAGGTGAGGTTAAGCCAGCTGGGGAATTGGGATTTGAATCCTGGCAGGCAGACTTGAGACCTTCTCTTAGTCACTGGGTTTTGGGAATTTCATGGATGAAAGAAGAAAAATGCACTTTTGGTGATTTCTGAGTCCAAGTGTTACTTTGTGATTGAAGGAAAAAAAAAATCCTGGATTTAAAAGTAAGGCTGGGCACGGTGGCTCACACCTGTAATCCCAGCACTTTGGGAGGCCAAGGCAGGAGGATCACTTGAGCCCACGAGTCCAAGACCAGCCTGGACAATATGGTGAGACCTCGTCTCTACAAACAAACAAACAAACAAAAATTAGCTGGGTGTGGTGGCACATGCCATTAGTCCCAGCTACTCGGGAGGCTGAGGTGGGAGGATTGCTTGAGCCTGGGAGTTGGAGGCTACAGTGAGCCATGATCGCACTACTGCACTTCAGCCTGGTTGACAGAGCAAGACCCTGTCTCAAAAGAAAAGTAAATCAAGGTAAACTCATGAGAGGGGAGCCCACCTTTTTTTTTTTTTTTTTGAGACGGAGTCTGGCTTTGTCGCCCAGTGCAGTGGCACGATTTCGGCTCACTGCAACCTCCGCCTCCCAGGTTCAAGTGATTCTCTGGCCTCAGCCTCCCGAGTAGCTGGGATTACAGGCGCCTGCCACCGCGCCCAGCTAATTTTTGTATTTTTAGTAGAGACGGGGTTTCACCATCTTGGCTAGGCTGGTCTTCAACTCCTCACCTTAAGTGATCCACCCGCTTCGGCCTCCCAAAGTGCTGGGATTACAGGTGTGAGCCACTGCGCCCGCCTGGGAGCACACCTTTAAGACTACAGTTTTTAACTAGGATTCTATATTATTTTTATAGGTCTAATTGTATCTAATTATATCTTTAACTCTGTATGCCAGGGGCATGATGTAGGTCTGACTTAGACTCAGATCTGTGAAGTACTGTGCAGCAGCACTGCCCTTCCTCTAGAAAGTTGACCCTTCCTCCACTCGGAGCTCCACAGTGCCATTTGCCCAGGACATTGAAGTTCATAGACTATCACAGGGATAAAGGGCATTCTATGGGGGCATTTTTTTTTTTTTTTTACCTTTTCTTTTTTTTTGAGGTAGGATCTTGCTCTGTTGCCTACACTAGAGTGCAGTGGTGCAATCACGGCTTACTGCAGCCTTGACCTCCTGGGCTCAAACAATCCTCCCACTTCAGCCTCCTGAGTAGCTGGGACTATAGATGCACACCCCCATGCCCAGCTAATTTGTAAAATTTTCTGTGCAGACAGGGTTTCACTATGTTGCCCAGGCTGGTGTCAAACTCCTGGGCACAAGCCATCCTCCTGCCTTGGCCTCCCAGAGTACTGTGATTAAAGGTATGAGCCACTGTACCTGGCCCTCATTTAGTTCATTTTTACAACTTTTTTGAAAAGATCATTCATTTCAGATAGATGAAAATTTTATTTGGAAACTTCCAAAGAATAATATTGCTCCAGCAGCCCACTGCTTTATTCATTTGCTGTAAAAGACAAATAAATCATATTCAGAATTCCTTATGCTGTGGCAAAAGTTGGTTTCCTTAGTGGGCATTGGGGGCCACGTGATCATTATCCATTTTTGATTAAAGCCTGAATCTTTTATTTTCTTCCCAAATTTTATGGGAGTGGGTGGATAGTCCTGGTAACTTTTATTCCATTTCTAAACTCCTTTGAAGCTTAGATAGAAGAGAATGACTCCATATAAAAATCTTGGAATTCAGTCTTCTGATGGCAGAGAGCGTTAAATGGAAGCAGAATTTTAGATTTGGGATCTGGTTGTAGATTTGTCACTCTCCCCTGATGGGCTATGTGGCCATGAGTAAGTCAATTCACCACTCTGGTTCCCTTCCCCTCCCCTCCCTTCCCTTCTCCCCTCCCCTGCCCTCCACTCCCTCCCCTCCTCTCTCCCCTGCTTCCCTCCCTTCTCCCCTCCCCTCCCTTCTCCCCTCCCCTCCCCTTCCCTCCCCTCCCCTCCCCTTCCTTTCTTTTCCTTTCCTTTCTCTGTTACCCAGGCTACTCACTGCAACCTCCACCTCCCAGGTTCAAGTGATTCTCCTGCTGCAGCCTCCTGAGTAGCTGTGAGTACGGGTGCATGCCACCATGCCTGACTAATTTTGGTATTTTTAGTAGAGACAGGGTTTTGCCATGTTGGCCAGACTGGTCTCAAACTCCTGACCTCAAATGATCTACCTGCCTTGGCCTCCCAAAGTGCTGGGATTACAGGAGTGAGCCATCACGCCCAGCCTTGATTTCCTTACTTATGAGTGAGGTACTAGGACTACATGATCTCAATGCTTCCTTTTAGTTTAAAATGTCTGTTTTTTCATGATCACCCTCCTGCAAGACTACATTTATTGAATCTGCGCTATGGCTAAAAGGTGATCTTTTGTTGCAGAATTTTTTTGATGCCTTCTTATTTGGAGAAATCTCCAGCTGCTCTGATGATAGCCTAAGAAGACTGCATGCTGCTTCCTCTCGATGCCAAGCCAGGCCCTCTCACAACTTCGGATCTCAGTCCTTCATGGAGACCTGGTCCCAGCAGGAATGGCAGTGCAGGAAATTGGCGCCCAGATGGTTCTTCCATGTGAAGTTGTCTCGGGCTCTGGGCTGACAAGAGAACACCTGGTAACCAGGTTAGCCCTCTGTCAGCCACCCAGGGCAGGGCAGCATGGTACAGATTCAGAGGAGGAAGCTTTTGGCATCTTGCCTGTGCATCACAGCTACCGTCTTTCTGCTTGTCACACTCCAGGTACCAAGAATGTGGGTTGTGTAGTGTTGATAGCTGGGCCTTTGCCATGTCCCCCCACCCCGTATTTTCTCAAAACTCCAATTATTTCACTTTTTGTTGAATCAGGGGTGTTCAGGATCAGAGTTTTGTTTTTTCTTTCTTTCTTTCTTTTTTAAGACACAGTACCACTCTGTTGCCCGAGCTGGAGTGCAGTGGCGTGATCTCTGCTCACTGCAACCTCTGCCTCCCGGGTTCAAGCAATTCTTGTGCCTCAACCTCCCGAGTAGTTGGGATTACAGGTGCCCGCTACCACGCCCAGCTAAATTTTTTGTATTATTAATAGAGATGTGGTTTCACCATGTTGGCCGTGCTGGTCTCGAACTCCAGATCTCAAGTGATCTGCCTGCCTTGGCCTTCCAAAGTGCTAGGATTACAAGCAGGAGCCACTGTGCCCAGCCAGGATCAGAGGTTTTCTACTGGGAGGAAAATACCTCCCAGCATTCCTCCCAGTAAAAAACCTCTGGCAGGGAGACCCTTCCATTCACCCCCTGCCCCACTTTTTTAAACAGGTGAAACTGAGGTTTAGTGAATGGACGTGTCAGGCAGAAACAAAGTCATTGAGATACAAGGTGAGTTTGAGATTCTCGTAGGCTCCTGGTTATAGAGAAACAGAAAGTAAAGCTCAGCCTGTCTTCCTCGGTCAAAATTGGATGGCTTCCTCAGAATCTCCTACTGTTATCACTTTTGAAAGACTGCATTCTTGGAGAAGCAAGGACTATTCTGAGAACAATATAGTCTGTATCTTGTAGTAAGTATAGAACACAGACATCTACATTATAAGTAAATCTTGACATGTGCTTCTAGACCAAGGACTGTGTATGGATGAATGAACTGAAACGTGTGCTTAGTTTTCCTACCTGTAATCCCTTAGTCAGTTATTCTGAACTTCATTCACGGATTTCTATTTATTTATTTATTATTTTTTGAGACAGGATCTCATTTTGTCTCCCAGGCTGGAGAGCAGTGGCGCAGTCTCAGCTCACTGCAGCCTCCACCTCCCTGGGCTCATGTAATCCCACCTCACCATCTCCAGTAGCTGGGACCACAGGCATGTGCCACGGTGCCTGGCTAATTTTTTTTTTTTTTTTTTTTTTTTTTTGAGGTGGAGTCTCACTTTGTCACCCAGGCTGGAGTGCAGTGGTGTGATCTTGGCTCACTACTACCTCTGCCTCCCAGGTTCAAGCGATTTCCTGCCTCAGCCTCCCAAGTAGCTGGGATTACAGGCTTCCGCCACCTAGCTAATTTTGCATTTTTTAGTAGAAATGAGGTTTCACCATGTTGGCCAGGCTGGTCTTGAACTCCTGACCTCAAGTGATCCTCCCGCCTCGGCCTCCCAAAGTGCTGGGATTATAGGCGTGAGCCACCGCACCTGGCCTAATTTTGGTATTTTTTTGTAGAGACGGGGTTTTATCACATTGACCAGGCTGGTCTTGAACTCCTGGGCTCAAACAGTCTGCACACCTTGGCCTCACAAAATGCTGGGATTACAGGTGTGAGCCACCATTCCCAGCCCCTTCACTGATTTCAAATTGAAATAAAAATTGGGCAGTGATAGTAACAGTATAGATATCAGCTCAGATAGAATTTGCAACCATTCAGGTACCAGCCATCCATTTCAAAATCCACAGAACTTTTTTTTTTTTTTTGAGACAGTTTCACTCTTGTCACCCAGGCTGGAGTGCAGTGGCATGATCTCGGCTCACTGCAACCTCTACCTCCCAGGCTCAAAAAAATCCTCCCAACGCAGCCTCCTGAGTAGCTGAGACTATAGGTGTGTACTACCACACGTGGCTAAGTTTTCTATTTTTTTGTAGAGATGGGGTTTCACCATGTTGCTCAGGCTGGTCTTGAACTCCTGAGCTCAAGCGATCTGCCTACCTGGCTTCTCAAAGCACTGAGATTGCAGGTGTGAGCCACTGCGCCTGGCTTCCACAGGACTTTTTTTTTTGAGATGGAGTTTTGCTTTTGTTGCCCATGCTGGAGTGCAATGGCGTGATCTCGGCTCACTGAAACCACCACCTCCTGGGTTCAAGCAATTCTCCTGCCTCAGCCTCCTGAGTAGCTGGGATTATAGGTGCCTGCCACCACGCCTGGCTAATTTTTGTATTTTTAGTAGAGACGGGGTTTTGCCATGTTGGCCAGGCTGGTCTCGAACTCTTGACCTCAGGTGATCCACCTGCCTTGTTCTCCCAAAGTGCTGGGATTACAGGCATGAGCCACCACGCCTGGCTCTCCACACAACATTTAAAGGTTATTTGTGGATGTGAGTAGTTGCACTTGTGGGACTGGTAGAAGCTAAGGTGTTCTCTGGGCTTTTTCACTCTGCGGGATCTCCCTTCTGCGTAGGATTGAATGAGATAATGCTTATAAAAGCACTTTGGCAGACAATATGGTGCTGTATTTCTACTGCTGCCTTCTGCCAGATTGGGATTCTGGTGAGAGGCAACATGTGCCTCTTTCCTTGTTTGTGCTGGAGGTATCTAGGACCTGCTGCACAGAAGGCCTGACATTTTCAGCTTTCTGCTGCTTTCTGTGGGAAGTTTTTTTTTTTTTGTTTTTTGAGACTGAGTCTTGCTCAGTTGCCAGGCTGGAGTGCAGTGGTGCAATCTTGGCTCACTGCAACCTCCGCCTCCTGGGTTCAAGCAATTCTCCTGCCTCAGCCTCCTGAGTAGCTGGGGTTACAGGTACCTGCCACCACGCCTGGCTAATTTTTTGTATTTTTAGTAGAGATGGGGTTTCACCATGTTGGCCAGGGTGGTCTCGAACTCCTGACCTCAAGTGATTCACCCGCCTTGGCCTCCCAAAGTATTGGGATTACAGGCGTGAGCCACCGTGCCTGGCCTCCATTCCTGTTTTTAGGCAAATGTAATACTTTGCCACATGAGTAGGGTAAAGATAGGATAAATAGGAAAAAATCATGCCATGGATCCTTCGTTAGTTTGCTAGCGCTGCTGTAACAAAATACTGCAGATGAAGTCGCTTGCTTCCACAACCAAAATTAATTTTTTTTTTACAGTTCGGGAGACTGGGAAGTCCAAGATCAAGGTGTCAGCAGGGTTCTTTCTTCTGTGGCCTCTCTCCTTGGTTTATAGATGGCTGTTTTCTCCCTGTATCTTTACACTGCCTTCTCTCTGTAATTGTGTGTGTCAAAATTTCCCCTTTTTATAAGGACACCAGTCCTACTGGATTAGGGCCCACCCATTTTAACTCAGTTACCTCTTTGAAGACGCTGTCTCCAAATATAGTCACGTTTTAAGGTACTGGGAGTAAGGACTTCAACATATGAATTTTTTTGTGGTATACAATTTAGCCCATAGCAGATTCTATAACATAAATTATTTAATTAATATTAATCTAAACATGAAAATATTATAGTTACCTACACTTAAGCTAAAACATAGTTCTCTGGAGGAAAACTTAGACATTGTTTTCCATTCACATTTAACTATATTTTGTATAAACTGTCTGTAAATTCTTTGGGTATATATGTATATTTATTTTTTGATTTTACTTTTTAGTTGCATAAATAGTTTAGGAATGTATTTTGGAGTATTTTAAAGCAAATCCAGGACATAATAACATTTCACTTGAATATATGTTAATATGATTCTCTCACTTTGGAGCTGGGAACTTTGAAAAATATAATGTAACCATATTGCTACTATCACACCCAGCAAAATTAACAATTACTGAATATTCTCTGTATGATAGGCCATGTTAAATTTTTCCCAGTTGTCTCAAAATAAAAAGAATTTTCATAATGAGTTGGGTTTTTTTTTTGAGACGGAGTCTTCCTCTGTTGCCCAGGCTGGAGTGCAGTGGCATGTTCTTGGCTCACTGCAACCCTCCACCTCCTGGGTTCAAGTGATCCTCCTGCCTCATCCTCCCAAGTAGCTGAGATTACAGGTGTGTGCCACCAAGCCCAGCTAATTTTTGTATTTTTAGGAGAGACGGGGCATGCCACCATGCCCAGCTAATTTTTTGTATTTTTAGAAGAGATGAGGTTTCACTATATTAGCCAGGCTGGTCTCGAACTCTTGACCTCAGGTGATCCACCCACCTGGGCCTCCTAAAATGCTGGGAGTACAGGTGTGAGCCACCATGTCTGGCCTGAGTTGGTTTTAATTTGGGATAAACAAACCTATACATTGCATTTTGTTGGTGAGTCTCAAGTTTTATGTTTTTGTTTTTTTCACTCTTAAAAGGTTTGGCCAGGCACAGTGGCGCAGGCCTGTAATCCCAGCACTTTAGGAGGCCAAGGTGGGTGGATCACGAGGCCAAAAGATCGAGACCATCCTGGCCAACATGGTGAAACCCCGTCTCTACTAAAAATACAAAAAAATTATCTGGGCGTGGTGGTGCATGCCTGTAGTCCCAGCTACTTGGGAGGCTGAGGCAGGAGAATCACTTGAACCTGGGAGGTGGAGGTTGCAGTGAGCCGAGATTGTACCACTGCACTCCAGCCTGGTGACAGAGCGAGACTCTGTCTCAAAAAAAAAAAAAAAAGAAAAAAGAAAAAAAAAAAAAGGCTTTTCTGCCCCACCTTTTATTCCATGTCATGGACTTGTTAAAACTGGGTCATTTATCCTTTTAACTTTTCTAGAGTGTGGGATTGGCTGATTATGGTTTTATTTAATGCATTCCTTTATTCTGCCATATTTCCTACAATCTGGTAGTGATATCCGAAGGTAATGTCTTTTAAAAAGCTGTTTGGGCCAATGTGATGAAACCCTGTCTCTACTAAGAATACAAAAAAATTAGCGGGGCGTGGTGGCCCGCATTTGTAATCCCAGCTACTCTGGAGGCTGAGGCAGGAGAATCATTTGAACCCAAGAAGAGGAGCCTGCAGTAGGCTGAGATTGCACCATTGCACTCTAGCCTGGGTGACAGAGAGAGACTCTGTCTCAAAAAAAAAAAAAAAAAGTTGTATGGCAGAAGAAGAATCTCTCCTTAAAAGCATCCCTATTATTTGTAAATGAATTTATAACTCACATAGTAGATACTGATCTGAAATGTGGAATAAATTTTACCTTTGGAGTTGTATCCTATGGCTTTCTAAAAGCCTTTCTTTTAAGTGACTGGTTGTACATTTGGGAAGAGGGTCAGATGAAAAGATAGTTTGTGGCTACAAGTCATCTCCCGTGGATCAAACTACTGGGGAGAGCCACATTGCTCCATCATAAAAATGCTGAGAGAGCTATTGGCAACAGGCAGACTTTAGTTTTCAGAGATGGCTCTGCTGCTCTAGTGTTGACTTTGGCATCTCAGGTGATCCATGACTTTTTAAAGCCAATATAATTTCTTACTTCTTCTGGAGTGCTACTTGGCTTTCACTCAGTGGTTTTTTTTTTTGGCCTTGGATACCGTTGAGAATCTAATGAAAGTCACGGGCCCTCCCCAGACTCCATGCAATGCATCAATGATCAGTGGCCTTTATCTAACACCAGGAGCAGCGAGCACATAAAAGAGGTAACACTCTTGGCTGCTAAAAGCAGGACCCGAGGGCTGCACAGGGAATGGCCTCCATGGCCGACTGGTGGAGCAGTTAACACATAGAAATGTAAATGTGCCTTACTTTAACTGCTTTAACACTGTATTTGTTTCATAATCTGACTACTAAACTTTCAGTTACATATGGAGCAGATCAACACTTTCTCCAGCATATTTCTATAATTAGTGCCATATCAATTATATTAATATCAAATCTTGTTTTTTTGTCGAGATGGAGTCTCCCTTTTTTGCTCAGGCTGCAGTACAGTGGTGCAGTCATACCGCACTGCAGCCTTGAACTCCTGGACTCAAGCAATCCTCTGGTCTCAGCCTCCTGAGTAGCTGGGACTATAGGTGTATGCCACTGTGCTCAGCACAATACCAAATCTTAAAATTTGATGAAAAGGCAGCACTTCTGGAGTTTCTGCTACACTCACCCTGCCCTCCAGATGACTGTTACTGACGTCCAAGCTGTCCAGTGACCCAGACTTAGACTATCCTGGAATAAATTTAAAAATGTGGTTCTAAGTGGGAGTGAGTGGAAGCCCAGTATTCATGGTCTACTATGTTGGTAACATAGACTCTAGGGAATTTTGACATTAGGTATTGTTTCACCATCTCAATGCTATAGTGAGTATTATTAGAAACATAAAACACATGTTATGACTACTTTAATTGTAATAAAAAACCAGTTGGTAATTTATAACTCATTTTCCCTAGAGTGCATTCTCTAGTAGTAGTCAGGTAATTATCCTGTCATAGGTTTCATTAAGAGGCAAAACTGGCCAGGTGTGGTGGCTCATGCCTGTAATCCTAGCACTTTGGGAGGCTGAGGCAGGCAGATCACGAGGTCAGGAGTTTGAGACCAGCCTGGCCAACATAGTGAAACCCCATTTCTACTAAAAATACAAAAAATTACCCAGGTGTGGTGGCTGGCACCTGTAATCCCAGCTACTTGGGAGGCTGAGGCAGGAGAATCGCTTGAACCTGGGAGGCGGAGGTTGCAGTGAGCCGAGATCGCGCCACTGCACCCAGGTGACAGTGCGAGACTCTATCTCAAAAAAAAAAAAAAAAAAAAAAAAGAGGCAAAACTATTTCTGGATATCCTATAGACTTATGAGATGGAGGGGAAATGTATTTGTTCTAAGTATTTAGTAGAATCATTGGCCATTCTTGTTGGTTGATATTTGGAGGCTGTGTCCACTCCCTGATCCCTGAAACCTGTGAATATGTTACTTTAGGTGGCAAAAGGGACTTTGCAGATGGGATCAATGTGACCCACTTTGAGGTGGGGGGATTATCCCAAATTATTCATGTGGGCCCTATGTAATCACATGAGTTCTTAAAGATGGAGAGCCTTTCCTGACATGGTCAGAGAGAAGAGGTGACATCAGAAGAGTCAGACAGATGCAGTGTTGCTGGCTTTGAAGAGGAGGAATGAGGCCATGAGTCAAGAATGGTGGAGGCTCTAAAAGAGAAGCAAGAAAGAGGTTTCTCTTCTAGAGTCTTCAGGGAGGAATGCAGCCCTGCTGACCCCTGGGTCTTAGCCCAGTGAGACCCATTGCAGACTTCTGACTTCAGAACTGTGTGATAACAAATTTGTGATTGATTGATTGATTGATTGATTGGTTTTTGAGACAAGGTCTTGCTATGTTGCCCAGGCTGGAGTCCATTGGTGCAATCATAGTTCACTACAACCTCTAACTTCCGGGCTCAAGCAATCTTTCTGCCTCAGCCTCCTGAGTATCTGGGATTACAGGCCTGCATCACCACGCCCGGCCGATTTTTTTTCTTTTCTTTTTTTTGACACGGAGCTTTGCTCTGTTGCCGAGGCTCGAGTGCAGTGGCGCGATCTTGGCTCACTGCAACCTCTGCCTCCCGAGTTCAAGTGATTCGATTCTCCCAACTCAGCCTCCCAGGTAGCTGGGATTACAGGCGTGTGCCACCACCATGCCTGACTGATTTTTGTATTTTTTAGTAGAGTTGGGGTTTCACCATGTTGGCCAGGCTGGTCTCAATCTCCTGACCTCAAGCGATCCTTCCACCTTGCCCCCCGATGACGCGCTGAGATTACAAGTGTAAGCCAGTGCACCTAGCTTAAATTTGTGTTATTTTAAATTACTGTTTGTGGTAATTTGTCACAGCAGCAATTGAAAACGAGTCAAGGGCTAAATCATCAAGATGAATGAGAGATGTGCAAAAGGAAATCAAACAGTTTGACTCTGGTAATAATTGTCTTCTCTTTTAGGTCATGGTTGAGCTGGGGAAGTTTGAAAGGAAGGAGTTGAAAAGTTCCAGTTTGCAAGATAGACATACAAAAATGGAGGAAGCACCTACGCATCTTAATTCATTTCTTAAGAAAGAAGGATTGACCTTCAACAGGAAAAGAAAATGGGAATTGGATAGCTACCCCATTATGCTCTGGTGGTCCCCGCTGACGGGGGAGACTGGGAGGTTAGGCCAATGTGGAGCAGATGCTTGTTTCTTCACCATCAACCGGACCTACCTGCATCATCACATGACCAAAGCATTCCTCTTCTATGGTAAGCAGGGCTTTCGCCTCTCTCCCTTGTTTGCTGTGGTCTTCCTCCAAAGCTGAGTTACAGTTTACCTCTGAAAAGTGATGGTGGAGCTCCCCTTGAAAACACTTTGACACCCCTGATTTCCTTTGCATTTGCTCTGTGGAAGGCCTGAGCATTTAGCAGATACAAAAAAGAAACAAGCCTGGCTGGGCGTGGTGGCTTCTGAATTCTCTAACACGTATATCTCTGAAGGGTTGGATAAGGGATTATGATCTTCTAGTTGTGCTTTGAGATGAAGCAAAGTTAAATGTTGAGTTTAATTTCCCAAATTGTAACAGAAGCTTCTAGAAAGATTTCCGTTACATTCACAAAAAATATAGATAATATAATGGGCATTTATGTACCTATCACATAGCTTAAGGCATAAAATACTACATGTATAATTGAAAATCTGTATGAGCCCCTCCCTGACCGATCCCATTTCCCTCCCTGATACTCTAGAGGGAATCATGATGTGTGTGTGTGTGTGTGTTTGTGTAACAATCTAAGTATGTTATTTAGACATATAGGAGTTATATATACATGTGTGTTAAAGTTTTTTAAATGTTTAAAACTTTTAAAAAAGTTTTTTAAATGTTTAAATGTTTTAAATGTTGACAGTGGTACAACCACTTTAGATATTGGTTTGGCAATATCTAGTAAATGTGAATTCATACTTAGTAATTCCACTGCTAAATTTATAACCGCATGAAATCTCACATATAGACATGGATTGTTCATTATAGCATTGTTCATCATAAGTAAAGCTTTTAAAGTAACCTAAATGTCCAATAACAGAAAAATGATTAAATGAAGTGTAATATATAAATTCAGTGGAATACTATGCAATGATGAAAATGAACTAGAGCTGTGAGCATGTAACTTTGATAAACCTCAAAACTAAGTTACAGATAGAAAGTTACATATAACACTACTCTACATTGTTTATGTTATTGTTAGAAATCTGTAGTAGAAATTTATTTAAGAATATGTGATGCTACTCTAGGGAAAACAAGTTGTACACACATATACATACATAAACACATGCCTACACATACACACACATATATATATATACACACACACATATATATATACACACACATATATATATACATATACATACACTATATACATGCATATATACACACATATATACTGATATGGTTTGGCTGTGTCCCCACCCAAAATCTCATCTTGAATTGTAATCCCCATAATCCCCACGTGTCAAGGGTGGGACCAGGTGGAGGTAACTGGATCATGGGGTGGTTCCCGCATGCTGTTCTCATGATAGTGAGTGAGTCTAATGAGATCTGATGGTTTTATAAGCGTCTGGCATTTCCCCTGCTGGCACTCACTCCATCCTGCTGCCCTGTGAAGAAAGTGCCTGTTTCTCCTTTGCCTTCTGCCATGATTGTAAATTTCCTGAGGCCTCCCAAGCAATGTAGAACTGTGAGTCAATTAAACCTCTTTCCTTTATAAATTATCCAGTCTCGGGTATTTCTTCATAGCAGTATGAGAATGGACTAATACAATATACATATATATATGTTCATACACATATACTCGTATACGCACATATACATATGTACACACATACACATATGTACACACATACACATTTATGCATACGTACGCATATGCATATACATATGCACACACATATACATACATATACATACATGCATATATGCATATATACACACATATACATACACACATACACATGCACATATACACACATATATACACACATATATACATGTACACATGTAGATACATAAATACACTTACACACATACACATACTGTAATTTTTATATACATATACAGATTGAGCATCCTAAATCTGAAAAATTTGAAATCTGAAATGTCCCTGAATCCAAAAGTTTTTGAGCACCAACATGATGTTCAAAGGAAGTGCTTATTGGAACATTTTGGATTTCAGAATTTCATATTTGGGATTCTCAATGGTATAATTCAGGTGTTCCAAATTTTAAAAAAATCCAAAATCTGAAAATCTCCTGGTCCCAAGCATTTCTGTTAAGGGATACTCAATCTGTACATAGGTACATGTATGTGTACACACACACACACACACACACACACACACATCCTTTGTGTGTAGTGTACTTTTTTTTTGCTCCTCTCTCATTTCTCTGGAAGCATATAGAATCTTCTCTTTTTCACCAGTTTGGAAATTTAGTAATAACTGCTTTGGTGTGGGTCTGTCTCCTTTTACTGAAGTGGGAACGTAAATGTCTGGTTGCCAGGAAGCCTACAAAACGGTCTTTAACTTGGTGACTTTTTCGGGACTCACAGATCTACAGAGTCATGCACTTAATTTTGTCAGCACACTGAAGAGTTGGTTTTTCTGTCTGAGATGGACTTATCTCCAACCAAATTCCAAGGAGACTTCTGGTTTGACCTTCCATACCTCAGATCCTGTTACTCTCCAGTGCCCGAAACTATCAGTGACTCTCATGGAGAACCGAATCTATGCTGTCTATTACCTCGGCATTCAAGGCTCTGTGTAATCTGACTCCAGTCTACCTTCCAAGCTCACCCCCCTCTGATTCTACCAACTAAACCTTACGTTCAAAAGTCAAACTGGAATAGTCCCCATTTGAGGCATAAGTCACAAATATTCGTAACTTAGCACCATTGTTCATATAGTTCTGTGTCCTAGATTGTCCTTTTCGTATTTGTCCTGTCAGAATAATCTACTGAATACCTTCCATTTATTTGGCAATATAGATGAATAATATAGTTTCTGATGTCAGAGATTATTATCTTGAGAAAAAGATATGACCCAACTGTAATGCAGGGGCAAATGGTACGTGTACCATGAGAGAAAAGCCAACAAGTCTTTGTGGGGTTTCAAAGACAGGAGAGAGCACCTACTATTGGAGGGATCAAGAAAGGCTTCATAGGCCGGGCACAGTGGCTCATGCCTGTAATCCCAGCACTTTGGGAGGCCGAGGCGAGTGGATCACCTGAAGTCAGGAGTTCAAGATCAGCCTGGCCAACATGGTGAAACTCCGTCTCTACTAAAAATACTAAAAATAGCTGGGTGTGGTCGTGTATCATGCCTATAATCCCAGCTACTCGGGAGGCTGAGGCAAGAGAATCACTTGAACTTGGGAGGTGGAGGTTGCAGTGAGCCGAGATTGCACCACTGCATTCCAGCCTGGGAGGCAGAGCGAGACCCTGTCTCCAAAAAAAAAAAAAAAAAAAAAAAAAAAAGAAAGGCTTCATAACCCCTTCTTTAAAAAGTAAGAAATTTGAATTTGAAGTGGGCCTTGAAGGATATTGGGATTGGATAACGTTGAGATTGGAGGATATTTCAGTATGAAGAACAGCATGAATGGAGGCATGGAGGAAAACAATTATAAGTAATATCTGAGGTACAGCAAGCAGAGTGGTTGGCTATAGCTTAGTTCTGGGTAAGGGAAAGATAAAGATTGAAGGACATATTGGGACCAGAGCTTGGAGAACCTTCAATGTTGGCTTAAGATTTTTCCATCACATCATAGGATGGTGTTGAAGAGTCAGTCCCTGGAGTTAAAACCACCTTTTAAAAGTCAACTCAGGCCAGACGCGGCGGCTCATGCCTGTAATCCCAGCACTTTGCGAGGCTGAGGTGGGCAGATCACCTGAGGTCAGGAGTTTGAGACCAGCCTGGTTAACATGGTGAAACCCCGCTTCTACTAAAGATACAAAAATTAGCCAGGTGTGGTGGTGGGTGCCTGTAATCCCAGCTACTCAGTAGGCTGAGGCACAAGAATCGCTTAAACCTTGCAGTGAGCCAAGATCGTGTCACTGCACTCTAGCCTGGATGACAGAGTGAGACTCTGTCTCAAAAAAAAAAAAAAAAAAAAAATCAACTCGGATATAACACCTACAAACCATTCCTGATTCCTCTCCATCAGATAAAGCCCTTCTTCTCTCAATGCCCACAGAGCATTTTATATCTCCTTTATGTAATTTAATTGAGTATCTACTATATATCAGGCACAGTGCCAATCATGAGGAATACAGAAGATAAATAAGACAGCTATGGCATTTGGTCTTATACTGTATGACCTTCTCTTCCCTAGTGCAGTGTAGAGTTCATGACAGACAACGTCAATTCATCTTTGTTCCTCCTCCCACCCACTGTATATAGCGCACTGCTTTGTACACAGTAGGTGCTCAGAAAATATTCTTAGAGACTTACAGTCTTTTTTTTAAGATGGAGTCTCACTCTGTCACCCAGGCTGGAGTACAGTGACGTGATCTCAGCTCACTGAAACCTCCGCCTCCCAGATTCAGGTGATTCTCCTGCCTCAGCCTCCTGAGTAGCTGGAATTACAGGAGTGCACCACTATGCCTGGCTAATTTTTGTGTTTTTAGAAGAGACAGGGTTTCACCATGTTGGCCAGGCTGGTCTTGAACTCCTGACCTCAAGTGATCCACCTGCCTCGGCCTCCCAAAGTGCTGGGATTACATGTGTGAGCCGCCATGCCGTGCGGAGACTTAGAGTCTTTATGAATAGAGAGACCCATTCTAAACCCGAGAGTCTACCTTCTTTTTTGTAAAGGTGAGAGACTGTGGCTCAGGAGTGTTAGGGATGTGCCAAGATTGCAGTGGTTAGTACCATTGCAGTATACCAGTGGAGAACCAAGGTGTACTGACTCCTGACTGTGTGCTCCTTCACCTAGACCATATTTGTTTTTTGTTGGTTTTGGAGACAGGATCTCACTCTGTTGCCCAGGCTGGAGTGCATTGGCATGATCATAGCTCACTCCATCCTCCAACTCCTGGGCTCAAATGTTGGCTTAAGACTTTCCATCACATCATAGGATGGTGTTGAGGAGTCACTGGAGTTAGAATAACCTTTTGAAGGACAAAAGGCTATTTCCTTTCGTCCTGCCTCAGCTTCCTGAGTAGCTGGGACTACAGGTGCTTGCCGCCATACCTAGTTAATTAATTTTTTTTTTTTTTTTGTACAGATGGGGGTCTTATAATGTTGTCCAGGCTGGTCTTGACCTCCTGGGCTCAAGCAGTCTCTCTGCCTCGCCCTCCCAAAATATTGGGACTACAGGTGTGAGCCACTGCACCTGGCCTAGACCATATTTGAATGGACACTCATGACTATAATTAAACCTGAATATTTGGGTCTTGGAATTGCCTAAGGTGCCTGGTTTTTAACAAACGAATTAGAAATTCAATTTATTTGTAAGGTCTATTGAGCAAAACAGAATGAAGACAACACACTCTTCTGTCTGAGTGTTCCAAATCCTAATTAAGTAGGTCAATTAAAACTGCAAATGGGATTCTGGGGCAGCAGGATTGAAAGAGAAAATGCTGAAAAAATGATGGAAGTATCAAAAGCTGACCTAATTAAGGATAAAGGAAACTCACAGGATTATGTGGCCTGGAAGTTTTGCAAACGTTTTACATTTGAAATTTTGTTTGTTACCTTTGTAACCTCCTTGTTTTTTCTTCTTCCTAGAGATGAATCATTTTCTGAATATAAACACGTTTCTGGAGGTACTTGTTAAAGACTTTAAGCAGTGAAATATGCGAATACTGTGTCTGGTTTGAGTCTTTGAGAAATGCAAGGATTTAGCTACATTAACAATTCTCTAGCCACCACTGAAGGAGTTGTTATTTTTAGACTAGTTTATTGAAGTGAGGAAGAAAAGAATAAAGTTTTTTTTCCTTTGAGATGGAGTCTCGCTCTGTCACCCAGGCTGGAGTGCAGTGGCGCCATCTCAGCTCACTGCAAGCTCTGCCTTCTGGGTTCACGCCGTTCTTCTGCCTCAGCCTCCGGAGTAGCTGAGACTACAGGCACCCGCCACCACGCCTGGCTAATTTTTTGTATTTTTAGTAGAGATGGGTTTTTACCGTGTTAACCAGGATGGTCTTGATCTCCTCACCTCGTGATCCGCCCAGCTTGGCCTCCCAAAGTGCTGGGATTACAGGCTTGAGCCACTGCGCCCGGCCTGGAATCACCATTGTAGTCCTCCATGACCCGATGTGGTAGAGAGCAGGTGTTCTAGTTGAAAAGGTCTCCCGAGTGATGAAGTATCTCTACATACACCATCTATGGATGACGAATTCCCAGAGACTTGTAATGAAATACATTTAGAACAACTGAGAGCAGACCTAGTCGATGCTTCCTTTGTTTCAGAGCATGCTTCAGGATTTCTCAGTGCCTTCCTGTGATCACCTATAAATAAAAAGAGAGACATACCCAGATGGGAGCCTGACTGTTCAGACAGGGCCTCTCAAGGGTCAGACCTCTGCTGCAGTCCTCATTCTTCAATGTCTAGTCAGTTTTTTCAGTTCACCAAGAATCAGTAAAACTTTAATGAACTGAATGCCATTGACCTACATAGGAGATTCATGCTTATAACAAAAAAACAATTTGTTGGTGTCTTTTCATGGGAACAGGAGTACTGATGTTTATTGTTCAGGGTACCTAGTCCTGATGATCAGGTTAGACAGAAAATGGCATTAGACTCATGAGGTTGCTTAGTGAGCTTAAATTATAGTAAACACTTGAGCAATGGACCATCCAAGAAATGAGAAAGCCTCATTAGCTTCCTTTGTCTCTAACAAACGAGCAGTAATAATGATCACTGTCATTAATTGATACCTACTCTGTGCCAGGCACCAAAGGGACACTCTCTAAGTATTCTCTCTTTTTTTTTTTTTTTTTTTTTTTTTAGATAGGATCATGCCTTGTCACCCAGGCTGGAGTGCAGTGGTGTGATATTGGCTCATTGCAACTGCTGCCTCCTGTGTTTGAGCGATTCTCATGCCTCAGCCTCCCTAGTAGCTGGGACTAAGGGGTGCATCACCACACCTGGCCAATTTTTGTATTTTTAGTAGAGACGGGGTTTCACCATGCTAGCCAGGCTGGTCTTGAATTCCTGACCTCAAGTCATCCACCCACTTCGGCCTCCCAAAGTGCTGGGATTACAGGCATGAGCTACTGCACCTGGCCACCAGTTGTATCTTTTTGCATTCCCCAGCTCAGACCCCTTCCCCACTGGAAGGCTGCCGTGGTCCTTCTGCTCTATGCCCTTTCCTGGTTCCTCATCTCCTTCCCTCTCCAGCTGCTTTCTGGAGCCTGTCAGAGTTGCAGTGAGGACAGGGAGGAGAATGAAGGAGACAGGACATTTCTTAATTGGCTGGGTGGCTTTATGTCCTCTGAACCTAGTAGGTGGTTGGAGCTGGTGTCTTTGGGTGGGTCTGGCAGGTGATGCAAGTGAACTTTTTTTATTCTGGGGTGGTTTCCTGGCATTTGATATTTCTTTGCTGGACTTGTTGCTTTTATAGTTTCTTTTCCTAGGAAGCTGCATCTCTGCTCTGGGTAGTCATATGGGACAGCTTCCCAGCACCTGGCATTTTGCAGACCACAGCCAGCTTCTTTCTGCAGAGGTCTCTGGTCTCTATGTCCTCATGGTTACTTTGGAATCTTGATATCTGTCCTTTTAGTTCCATCTCAACAGTCAGTTCTAGAATGTCTCTTTGGAAGGTCACCATTTGCCAGGTCCCTTCTGTGTTGGAGAAGCACAGAAATGGAACAAGTACAGTCCAAGATGATTATGTCATCATTGATGGGATAGCAACCTTGATAGATTTCCTTATACTGCTACCCCTGGTGGCAGTACTTGTACTGGGTATCTCCTAAGGCTTCATAAGTGATGTATCTATGACCCATTCTCATGGGGGGAGATTTCTGCTGATCTCATCCATTTCATGTTGATTCTTACTAGTTTTTTTCTCCAGAGGTTAGCTTTATTTTGGAAACTGTGCATTGAATGCAGATAGTAGGTAATTGTCATTTATAGTGTGCCAGATTTAAGACTTTTTGGGAAGTGGCAAAGAAATGGGCTTAATTAGAGTGTTTGGCAGTAACAAAGTTGGACACAAAAATGAAGGTCATGGCTAGGCGCAATGGCTCACACCTGTAGTCCCAACACTTTGGGAGGTCAAGGCAGGCAGATTGTTTGAGCTCAGGAGTTTGAGACCAGCCTGGACAATATGGCAAAACCTAGGCTATACAGAAAATACAAAAATTAGGCGAGCATGGTGGCGCTTGCCTGTAGTCCCAGCTACTCTGGAGGCTGCGGTGGGAGGATTGCTTAAGCCTGGGAGGTGGAGGTTGCAGTGAGTTGAGATTGCGCTACTGCACCCTAGCCTGGGCAACAGAGTGAGAACGTGTCTCAAAAAAAAAAAAAAAAAAAGAAGATGAAGGTCATAACTGAACAATAGATTTTATATATATCTACTCCAATCAGATACTTTGTTTAAAATAGACATTCCATTTTTATTTAAATAAATAATAATAATTATTTTTTTGGGGATGGAGTCTTGCTCTGTCATCCAGCCTGGAGTGCAGTGGCGCGATCTCAGCTCACTACAACCTCTGCCTCCTGGGTTCAAGTGATTCTCCTGCCTCAACCTCCTGAGTAGTTGGGATTACAGGCGCATGCCACCATGCCCAGCTAATTTTTGTATTTTTAGAAGAGACAGGGTTTCCCCATGTTGGCCAGGCTGGTCTCAAACTCCTGACCTCAGGTGATCCACCCGCCTTGGCTTCCCAAAGGGCTGGGATTACAGGTGTTAGCCACTGCACCTGGCCTAAATAATAATAATAATAATAATAATAATTTTTTTTTTGAGATGGAGTCTCGCTCTGTTGCCTAGGTTGGAGTGCAGTAGCGTGATCTCAGCTCACTGCAAGCTCCGCCTCCCGGGTTCACACCATTCTTTTGCCTCAGCCTCCCAAGTAGCTGGGACTACAGGCACCCACCACCACGCTGGGCTAATTTTTTTGTATTTTTAGTAGAGATGGGGTTTCACTGTGTTAGCCAGGCTGGTCTTGAACTCCTGACCTCAGGTGATCCACCCACCTTGGCCTCCCAAAGTGCTGGGATTACAGGCGTGAGCCACTGTGCCTGGCCAGAACCATTTATTTATTTATATTTTATTTTACGAATTTTACAGTCGTAGTTTGATCTACCTTATCTAGATTGTTATAGGGCACAGATTCGAGTCCCCTGGCCTTTGAGGAATGTGAGTGCCAGAGATCACTTGCCCACTGTTGAGAACCAGTGTCTGTTTCTCAACCAGCTTTGTGTTATATACTTTTTCATATGTTGGAACGCCCTTGAAATATTAAAAATTTTGCTTACTAGTGAAAAAAATGACCCCTCAGAAGGAAGTCAACTACATGTACTGATAATGGAAATGAAGATAAAAGTCAAGTGTTTTAAAACAGCAGTTTATTAGGCAGCAGATAGTAATTTAAATAGATTAAATTGTAGAACATTGGACTAACTTGATGGTTTGCATCTGTGTGAAATGGTTCATGTGACTCCATTTTTTTTGAAGAAATCATATGCTATAATGGTTGTGATCTGGGATAACTTGAGGGTGTCTCAGGATGTATCCCTTGCTACTATCAAAGTCTGTTCTTTATTCATTTATACAACTGGCATCTAGAAACCTATTATGGGTTAGGTGCGGGGGGTTTATAGTGGCAAACAAAACAGGCTCTGCCCTCATGGAGCTTATGAGATATGTACACAGCATGCCACCAGATAGGGATGAGCATTTTGACTTTAATTAATTAATTAATTAATTAGTTTTTTGAGAGAGGGTCTTGCTCAGTTGCCCAGACTGGAGTGCTGTGGCATGGTCATAGCTCACTGCAGCCCGGACCTCCCAGGCTGAAGCAATCCTCCTGCCTCAGCCTCCTGAGTAGCTAGGACTATAGGCGCATGCCACCATGCCTGGCTAATTTTTAATTTTTTACAGAGACATGGTCTCAATATGTTACCCAGGCTGGTTTTGAACTCCTGAGCTCAAGTGATCCTCCTGCCTCAGCCTCCCAAAGTGCTGGGATTACAGGTATGAGCCATCAGGTTCTGTCACATTTTGACTTTAGACAGAATGATCAGGGAGGTCTCTCTGAGGACCTGACATTTGAGGCAGAGACTTGAAGAGGAAGCAGTTTGAAGGTGGAAGGAAGAGAAAGAAGGCAGCATGAGATGAGATTTGAATGGGAGTCAGGAGCCAGGCCATCAGGGTTTCATCAGAGTGGGAAGTTTGGATATATTCTTTTTTTTTTTTTTGAGACGGAGTCTCATTCTGTCGCCCAGGCTGGAATGCAGTGGCACAATCTTGGCTCACTGCAACCTCTGCCCTCCAAGTTCAAGCAGGTCTCCTGCCTCAGCCTCACGAGTAGCTGGGATTACAGGTGCCTGCCACTGCGCCTGGCTAATTTTTTGTATTTTTAGTAGAGACGGGGTTTCACCATCTTGGCCAGGCTGGTCTTGAATTCCTGACTTTGTGATCCACCCACCTTGGCCTCCCAAAGTGCTGGGATTACAGGCATAAGCCACCGCGCCCGGCTGAAGTTTGGATATATTCTAAGTGCCTTGGGAAAATATCAGGAGGTTTAAAGCAGGGATGATATGATCTGATTTTTATTTTGTTTGATTCCGATTTATGATTTAAAAAGATCCCTCTGACTTCTCCACGGAGAACCGATTAGAATAGGAACATGGAAACAACACACAGTTTCTTTCTTTCTTTCTTTTTTTTTTTTTTTGAGACTAAGTCTCACTCCGTTGTTCAGGCTGGAGTGCAGTGGCGTGATCTCGGCTCACTGCAACCTCTGTCTCCCAGGTTCAAACGATTCTTCTGCCTCAGCCTCTCCAGTAGCTGGGATTACAGGCACGCACCACCATGCCTGCTAATTTTTTGTATTTTTAGTAGAGATGGGGCTTCACCATGTTGGCCAGGCTGGTCTTGAACTCCTGACCTGAAGTGATCCACCCGCCTTGGCCTCCCAAAGTGCTGGGATTACAGGCATGAGCCACCACTCCCAGCTGCAAAACACAGTTTCTATTCAATAAGTGGAAATGATGGTGTCCTGGATTAGGGTGAGATGCAGAGGAGAAGGAAGTGGTAGTTTTGAGATGTGATTTGAAGATAGATACTATGTCTTTTTTGTGGGTGATATGGTTTGGCTGTGTCTCCACCCAAATCTCATCTTGGATTGTAGCTCCCATAATTCCCATGTGTTGTGGAAAAGACCCAGTGGGAGACAATCGAGTCATGGGAGCGGTTTCCCCCGTGGTAGTGAATAAATCTCACGAGATCTGATGATTTTATAAGGGCTCTCAGTCTCTCTTGTCTGCTTCCCCTTTCTCTTGGCTCTCATTCACCCCTTTCACTTGGCGCTCTCATTCTCTTGCCTGCCACCATATAAGACATGCCTTTCGCCTTCCACCATGATTGTGAGGCCTCCCCAGCCATGTGGAATTGTGAGTCTATTAAACCTCTTTTTCTTTATAAATTACCCAGTCTCGAGTTTGTCTTTATCAGCAGTGTGAAAATGGACTAGTACAGTGTAGGCGGACTAGTACAGTGTGGGAGAGGAACAGGGTCTTGCTCTGTTGTCCAGTTTGGAGTGCAGTGGTGCAAACAATGCTCACTGCAGTTTCAACCTCCTGTGCTCAAGCAATCCTCCTGCCTCAGCCTCCTGGGTGGTGGTACCTGGGACTACAGGCATGCGCCACCACACCTGGCTAATTTTTAAATTTTTTTGTAGAGACAGGGTCTCCCTATGTTGCCCAGGTTGGTCTTGAACTCCTGGGCTCAAACGATCCTCCTACCTTGGCCTCCAACAGTACTGGGATTACAGGCATGAGCCACTGCATCTAGCCAGATTTTATGTCTTGCTGATGGCTTAATGGTATCTGTTTTCATATATACAGGTATATATATATGAAGAATTAACTGAGGTTATTTATTTAACCTCTTGACTTTTCAGACGCTTTGTTCAACCTCATGTTATCAATTTAACACAACTGTGTTGCATAAAAAACCTAAATGCAGTTATTCATTTCCTTCCTGACGGGCATAAAAACGTCAGTAAATTATTGATCACAAAATATTTTGCTTCCATAGGCATATAAATATTTAATCCTTAAGGTAATTGACATCTACATATTTTACCTTCCTGAGTACAGGCATCTAAATTTGACATCAAATCGTTGATAACTATATATTTCGGTTGCATGTGAGGACCCGTGAAAAAATTTAAGTGTGCAACTGTTAGGCAGTCATATAATTCACAGCCCAAAACTTTATATCTAAAAATGTAAATACAAATTCCTTAGACGCCTTTATTTTTATTATTTTTTATTTTTTTGAGATGGAGTCTCGCTCTGTCACCCAGGCTGGAGTGCAGTGGATGATCTTGGCTTACTGCAACCTCTGCCTCTCTGGTTCAAGCGATTCTCCTGCCTCAGCCTCCCAAGTAGCTGGGACTACAGGCATGTGCCACAATGCCCAGCCAATTTTTGTGTTTTTAATAGAGATGAGGTTTCACACTGTTGGCCAGGCTGGTCTCGAACTCCTAACCTCAAGTGATCTGCCTACCTCAGCCTCCCACAGTGCTGGGATTACAGGTGTGAGCCACCATGCCCTGCCTTCAGACTCCTTTTTTAACTGATGAAGCCATTTAATCAGTACATCTAGAAGAAAAACATCCACAGGCATTTATATGTTTGTTTGGTTTTTTTCCCCTCCAGTAAAAGTGTCTTGAAAGCTGGCAGTCTGCTTTTTTTTTTTTTTTTTAATTTGTTATTTTAACTGAGCCTCTGCTCTGTGACTGATGCTTCAGTTTTCTCTGTATTAGCCAGGGTAGTTTGAGTTCCATTATGGGTACAGTGCTAGGGAAGCAAGAGTGAGGGGGAAAGGGAAGTGATGCTGGAAAGGAAGAAAAAGGATGTAATGCACTCACATGTTCATCATAGCACTGTTCACAAGAGCAAAGACATGGAATCAATCCAGGTGCCCATCCATGGTGGATTGGATAAAGAAAACCTTCATATACACCATGGAATACTACACAGCCATAAAAAATAACAAAATCATGTCCTCTGCAGCAACATGAGTGCAGCTGGAGGCCGTTATCCTAAGCAAATTAGAATTAATGCAGGAGCAGATACTGCATGTTCTCTCTTATAAGTGGTAACTCAACATAGGGTACCCAGGGACATAAAGATGGCAACATTAGACACTGGGGACTACTAGAGGGAAGAAGGAGGGAGGGGGGCAAAGGTTGAAAAGCTGTTGGGTACTATGCTCAGTACCTGGGTAACGAGATCATTCATACCCTAAACTTCAGCATCATGCACATGGACATCCTGATTCTAAAATAAAAGTTGAAAAAAATTGGCCGCTATTTTAGCATTTTGTCAGAAGCGTCCATGCTGCGAGGAGGAGGCCCTGCTGATTTCTGTGCTGGCTGTGGTCAGGATGGTGAAGCTGTTCATTGGAAACCTGCCCTGGGAGGCTACAGAGCGGGAGATTCGCTCACTCTTCTAGCAGTATGGGAAGGTGCTGGAATGTGGCATCATTAAGAATTATGGCTTTGTGCACGTAGAAGACAGAACTGCAGAGGAAGATGCCATACGCAACCTGCACCATCACAAGCTTTATGGGGTAAACATCAGTGTGGAAGCCAGCACGAATAAGAGCAAAACCTCAACCAAGTTGCATGTGGGCAACATCAGTCCCACCTGTACCAATAAGGAGCTTCCAGCCAAGTTTGAGGAGTATGGTCTGGACGGTTGTTGAATGTGACATTGTGAAAGATGATGCCTTCTTACACATGGAACGGGCAGAGGATGCAGTGGAGGCCATCAGGGGCCTTGATAACACAGTTTCACCATGGGATGTGTGTGGGCTGAAATTCCGAGCTGCGGTTATGCATGAGAATACACCCTTCATGGTACCCAGTCCCCGGGACGTTCTCAGCTTGGTGCATTCAGTCCCTCAGGAATCGTGGACCTTAATTTACCTTGCTAAGTTGAGACCTTCTCTTCCTTTCCTTTCCTCTCCTGCCCATTTTCGTGTTCTTCTGTCCTTCAATACTTCTGTAGCTTCCCATTCATGTTCTGTTCTCCCAGCAGGCCTCATTGTGTGCAGAAACCATGGTGGGGGCTGTGCTGTCTCCTCCGTGCCTTCTGCGCCTGTTGGATTTGGGAATGACTGTGGCAAGAGTCTCGCTGCCCCTGGGTCTTTTTTTGGTCCAAAGGCTAGACCTATAGAGTTGGATCACTTGTTTTTCTCTCCGGTGAAATAAATGGTTTTTCAACTTAAAAAAAAAGTTGAAAAAAATTATATAAAAACAAAATTAGGCTGGGTATGGTGGCTCAGGTCTGTAATTCCAGCACTTTGGGAGGCCGAGGTGGGTAGATCACCCGAGGTCAGGGGTACGAGACAAGCCTGGCCAACATGGTGAAACGCCATCTCTACTAAAAATACAAAAATTGTCCAGGAGTGGTGGCACACACCTGTAATCCCATCTACTCAGGCAGCTGAGGCAGGAGAATTGCATGAACCAGGAGGCAGAGGTTGCAGTGAGCCAAGATCATGACACTGCACTCTAGCCTGGGTGACAGAGTAAGACTCTGTCTCAGAAAAAGAAAAAAAAATTGTCTGGGCGTGGTGGCTCACGCCTGTAATCTCAGCCCTTTGGGAGGCTGAGGTGGGCAGATCATGAAGTCAGGAGTTTGAGACCAGCCTGGCCCATATGGTGAAACCCCGTCTCTACTAAAAATACAAAAATTAGCCGGGTGCGGTGGTGTGTGCCTATAGTCCCAGCTACTCAGGAGGCTGAGGCAGAAGAATCACTTGAACCCGGAAGGTGGGAGTTGCAGTGAGCCAAGATCACGCCACTGCCCTCCAGCCTGGGTGACAGAGCAAGACTCCATCTCAAAAAAAAAAAATTAAATTAAAAACTAAATAAAATTAAGCAAGATATAAATAAATTATGAGTAAAATATTAAAAGAAAAGAGCATGTAGATGGCAGTTTCACCAGGAAGCATAGTCATGAGAAGTCTCTGGAAAGGAAACATGTCTTGGATGGGGAGGAATGAATAAGAAAATATTTTTCAGGTACTCCCTGTCTCCTTCCTGTCTTTGATTGATCAAAGTTTGCCCCAGCACTCTGGGTCATGTTATTTTGTTCCTTGGACAGCCACTGGGAAAACTAGAGCCAGTGACAGCATCTGCACCACTAGCCAGTGAGCCAGTGCACCTGCACCTGTGTCCAGCCAGCCTCTTATTATCTGGTGGCAGTGGCAGGGAAGACCCCAGGAGGCGACAAGGCCCTTTCAGGTGATGTGGGAATCCCTGGGGAGTGAGGAGCTGCCCTGCAGTGGCTTTAGCAGGGGTGGAGGTGCACATCAGTGAGCCTCACTCTGGGGAGGGTTGGAACCTCCTCTCTGGGGCCATAGCTGATTCCAGGTGGTCCTCCTGGAGTCATCAGCAGCACTGAATGGAAAGCCAAGGTCTGGTGCCCTGCTAAGGGGCTCTCTCCAGTTCTATAGTGGGGCATGAGTGATCATGGGAAGGGGAAAAAACGTAATAAAATAGCTTTTATGCTTATTTGGTTTGTTTTTAAAGAACCCACAGAGCTACATTAAACCCTAGGTCCTAAGTAGCAGGGTCATGAAAGAGGAATCAGTAGTGGCCTTCCCATTAGTGGCCTTTCCATCATGCCCTCTGGGACTTCCTTTCTCCTCCACACTTTGGGATTATGGGAGTGGGAGGGGTGCCTTGGTGAGGGATGGAAAGAAAAAGCTAGGAAGAGCAAAGACAAGAAGATGAATAAGAGAATCAGATTCAAGAGGGTCCTGTAAGTAAAATGCTTAATGTGGACTTGCTGCAGGGCAACTTTTGTTTTTTTTGTTTTTGAGATGGAGTGTTGCTCTGTTGCCCAGGCTGGAGTGCAGTGGTGTGATCTCGGCTCACTGCAACCTCTGCCTCCCGAGTTCAAGTGATTCTACTGCCTTAGCCTCCCGAGTAGCTGGGATTACAGGCATGCGCCACCACACTCAGCTAATTTTTATATTTTTGGTAGAGACAGGTTTCACCATGTTGGGCAGGCTGGTATCGATCTTCTGATCTTGTGATCCACCTGCCTCGGCCTCCCAAAGTGCTGGGATTACAGGCATGAGCCACTGCACCTGGCTTTTTTTTTTTTTTTTTTTTTTTTAAGACAGTGTCTTGCTCTGTTGCCCAGGCTAGAGTGCAGTGACACAATCTCAGCTCACTGCGGCCTATACCTCCTAGGCCCAAGTGATCCTCCCACTTCAGCCTCCTGAGTACCTGGGATCACAGATACGTATCATCATGCCTAGTTAATTTTTCAAATTTAGTTGTTGTTTTTTTTTTTTTTTTTTCCCGAGACTGAATCTTGCTCTGTCACCCAGGCTGGAGTGCAGTGGTGCTATCTTGGCTCACTGCAATCTTTGCCTCCTGGGTTCAAGTGATTCTCCTGCCTCAGCCTCCCGAGTAGCTGGGATTACAGGTACCTGCCACCATGCCCAGCTAGCTTTTCAATTTTTTTTTTTTTTTTTTTTGAGACAGAGTCTCGCTCTGTCGCCCAGGCTGGAGTGCACTGGCGCAATCTCTGCTCACTGCAAACTCTGCCTTCCCGGTTCACGCCATTCTCCTGCCTCAGCCTCCTGAGTAGCTGGGACTACAGGCACCTGCCACCACACCTGGCTAATTTTTTGTATTTTTAGTAGAGATGGAGTTTCACCGTGTTAGCTAGGATGATCTTGAACTCCTGACCTCAGGTGATCCACCTGCTTCGTCCTGCCGAAGTGCTGGGATTACAGGCGTGAGCCACTGCGCCCAGCCTCACATTTAGTTTTTGTAGAGATAAGGTCTTCCTATGTTGCCCAGACTCTGCAGGGCTATTTTTGAAAAGAATTGTTTAATGAATGATTTTTTTTTCTTTTTTGAGACTGAATCTCACTCCGTTGCCCAAGCTGAAGTGCAGTGTTGTGATTTTGGCTCACTGCAACCTCTGCCTCCTGGGTTCAAGTGGTTCTCCTCCCTCAGCCTCCCAAGTAGCTGGGATTACAGCTGGGATTATGGTTAATTTTTGTATTTTTGGTAGAGATGGGGTTTTGCCATGTTGGTCAGGCTGGTCTCGAACTCCTGACCTCAGGTGTTCTACTTGTCTTGGCCTCCCAAAGTGCTGGTATTATAGGTGTGAGTCACTGTGTCTGGCCTTAATGAATGATTTTAAGTACTTCTATATGCTACAAGGAAATTTATCAAAATTTAAAGGAGCAGTGCAAATTTCCTTTGAAGAGCTTGCTTAGACCTTGGTTATTTTGTTTATCATCCTGAAATTTCTTTTATAATAAAAAATGAATGTGGAATTAGTTAAAATATTTTAATATATCTTTTTGATAGCTAAATATTTCTATTTGGAAATATTTTAAAATTGTACATTTTAATGTATTCTAACACTATAATGTTTAGTATATTCAGACCTTTATATAAGCAGCATATTTGGGATTTCTGTATAGCTGGCACTCTGATGTGGAAAGAGCATTGATTTGGAAGTCAGAATATCTAGGTTTGAGATCCAGCTCTAATACTAGTCATGTAACTGTGAACAATTCACATAACCAATCTAGCACTCCCAAATCTAAATGTACATGTGAATCACCTGGAAAAATTAAAAGAGACAGCATTTTGTTTCCTAACCGTACCAATAGGAATGAGGCCTGGGAACTTGTGTTGTTTTTTATTTTTACTTTTTATTTTACTTTTTTTTTTTTTTTTGAGACAGAGTCTCGCTCTTGTTGCCCAGGTTGGAGTGCAGTGGTGTGATCTTGGCTCACTAGAACCTCCACCTCCCAGGTTCAAGCAGTTCTCCTGCCTCAGCCTCCCGAATAGCTGGGATTACAGGTGCCCACCACGCCTGGCTAATTTTTGTATTTTTAGTAGAGACGGGGTTTCACCATGTTGACCAGGCTGGTCTTGAACTCCAGACCTCATGTGATCTGCCCACCTCAGCCTCCCAAAGTGCTGGGATTACAGGTGTGAGCCATCGTGCCTGGCTGTATTTTACTTTTTAAATAGAGAGAGTCTCACTATGTTGCTCAGGCTGGTCTGAAACTCCTAGGCTCAAGAAATCTGCCCACTTCAGCCTCCAAAGTGCTAGGATTATAGGCATAGCCACTGTGCCAGGTCCCCAAATTTGTGCTGTTTATGAAACTTCCCAGGAGATAACGGTGTGGTTCTTCAGAGGGAATGTGTTTGGGACAGCTCCTAGGAGATCTCTTAAGTGGTTTCCACTGCTAATATTTATGACTAAATATAAAATCTCTAAGCTTCATTGTGGAATTTGTAGATGTATCTTTGGTTTTATCTCTTGTTATTGCTCATATATGCCTATTATTTATTTGGTGTTAGCCTTGATTGGTAAAAAAAATATCCAATTACAGCATTATGCCTTTGGGAATATATAATCCTCTTTAATACATCAGCCCTCTAACAAAGTTTCCAAGAATGTTTTGTGTTGAAATTGGAAAACTGTAATCAAGAATGTGAATTTTGATGATTCCTTCAAAGGAATTATGCAATTAGGGTATTCTTTTTTTTTTTTTTTTTTTTTGAGGCAGGGTCTTGCTCTGTTGCCCAGGCTGGAGTTCAGGGGCTCAGTCTCAGCTGACTGCAACCTCCGCCTCCCAGGTTCAAGCAATTCTTGTGCCTCAACCTCCCAAGTAGCTGGGACTACAGGCACGTGCCACTGTGCCTGGCTACTTTTTGTATTTTTTGGTAGACACTGGGTCTCACCATATTAACCAGGCTGGTCTTGAACTCCTGGCCTCAAGTGATCCACCTGCCTTGGCTCCCCAAAGTGCTGGGATTACAGGTATGAGCCACCGTGCCTGGCCAACTAGGGTATACTTTTAGCCACATGGGCATGATTAGCCTTTGAGGAGCACTTAATTATTGGACTAATATGGCATCTGGTGATATCTGAAAGTGTCAAAACGAGTGGTCTCTGCTTAGAATAAGATACTTAGCTGATGCTGAGCAAAAGCATGGATCCAGGAGGGATGACTTTGAAATCCTTCTCTAGCATCTCTACCCAGGCCCACACAGACCCACAATGCACACTTTCCAAGGGTAAGTGTGCATGTTGCCATAAAACCGTAAAACTCTTGAGGTTGAGGGGGCTCTGGAGTCATCTGAGTTAGTGTCTGCCACAGTATACAGGTGTTCCTAGTTTTCTTTAAAACAATGTCTTTGGCCAGGTGCAGTGGCTCACACCTGTAATCCCAGCACTTTGGGAGGCCGAGGAGGGCGGATCACCTGAGGTTGGGAGTTCGAGACCAGCCTGACCGACATGGAGAAACCCCATCTCTACTAAAAATACAAAATTAGCTGAGCATGGTGGCGCATGCCTGTAATCCCAGCTACTCGGGAGGCTAAGGCAGGCTAAAGCAGGAGAATTGCTTGAACCCGGGAGGTGGAGGTTGCAGTGAGCCGAGATCCCACCATTGCACTCCAGTCTGGGCGATAAGAGCACAGCTCTGTCTCAAAATACAAAAATAAATAAATAAAACGATGTCTTTAAATTTCCTCTGTGAGCAATAACTGTAAAACTCCTGGTTTTTCTCAAGTCTTTGACACATGATTGGCTTGAGTGGTCCATATTCCCTTTTTTCTCAAGGTAACTAAACACTAGTTTTTAATTTTCATACATGATGTTCAGCAGTTTGCAACCTTTCTAGTCAAATTGTCCCATAGTTTGAAGCAAAGGCAAACGATCACACTCTACATTCCCGGGTTTCCTATTTTCAGCCTCTAAATTTGGTTTTCCTAGCACTGCCTGGTTAAGTCACCAAAAGATTGAGAGGAGTTGAAGGTATAAAGATGAAAGGACCATTTTTGATTTTCGGGGCAACCAAGTTACTTTGGCTTTTGCTCATCCTGTAACATTGATCTCCCTGGACAGTGCTCTGTCTTTAAAGCGTAATAATGACATTTGGCACCAGGACATCATAATGCTCATACAAGTCATAGATTTTCTCAGTCACAGCCTGGGTGTGAAATGGGGGTTGGTAATGGCGTTGGTGGAGTAGAGGGTGGTGAGTTTTGGCACATGGGAAAGTTTGCTAGGCTTACATATAAACTGGAGTCTTTCTTTTCTTTTTTTTTGAGACAGAGTCTTACTCTGTCATCCAGGCTAGGGTACAATGGTGCAATCTCGTCTCACTGCACTCTCTGCCTCCTGGGTTCAAGTGATTCTTTTGCTTCAGTCTCCTGAGTAGCTGGGACTACAGGTGCCCACCACCATGCCCAACTAATTTTTGTATTTTTAGTAGGGATAGGGTTTCACCATGTTGGCCAGGCTGGCCTCAAACTCCTGGCCTCAAGTGATCCGCCCATCTCGGCTTCCCAAAGTGCTGGGATTACAGGTGTGAGTCACCATGCCCGGCCCATTTTTTTTTCATTTTAGTTAAGATCAGGTGTTTCTCCTCATTGTTGGTTGCATGCACCCGTACCTCCTGTACCTTTTCTTGCTCAGCTTTTTGTCACTGTCTCTTCCTCCCCTTCCTCCATCTGCCCTCCCCCTCAATTGCTTCATGCATTTCTGCCATGAATTATAGAAAGTACGTATCTTCTTTGTAATACCCCACATGCTCTATTTTATACTGTATTATTCCTTGGAAGAAAGAAGCCAAAGTTGATTTACATTAGTCAAACAATGATTACATACTCAGTTTGACAGAAACAACTTCTGTCTTTATGCACAATGGCAGATCTAATTTTATACATTTCTATACTTTGCAGAGATAATAGTGACTTTTTTGGCAGGGAGAGGGGTGATGTGAGGCATGTCATAACTAAACTCTCTACCCTGAATTGCTTGAGAAACTGGAGTAATGGAAAGACCTTGGGTTCGAGAGTACTGCAGTAAATATTGCGCCGAATTCATCTCCACCACGTTACATCTCTGACATTGGCATCTTTACTTAATATCTTTAAGCTTCTTTTCTTATTTGTAAAATGAAAATAGAAAACCATTTTCTTTAGGGTTTTTGTAGGGTTTGAGTATAATTCATCTAAAGTACACAACATATTGCCTGGGGCAGGGTGGATGCCCAGTAAGTTGTATCCTGTGACTTAGCATCATGCATTTGTTCAGATGAGCTGCTGTACACAGTTAAAGAGCAGTGGCAATAGGATTATGATATTGTCTTAGCCTGTTTTGTGCTACTGTAACAGAATACTGGAGACTGGGTAATTAATATGCAACAGAAATTTATTGGCTCATGGTTCTGGAGGCTGGGAAGTCTAAGATGGAGGGGTCATCACTTGGCGAGGTCCTCCTTGCTATGTCATCCCATGGTAGAAGAGCCAAAAAGAGTGAGAGCAAGAGGTTGGACTCATAGTCTCAAACCCTTTTACCATTGGCATTAATCCATTCAGAGGGTGGAGCCCTCATGATCTAACCACCTCCCATTAGGCCACACCCCCCAACACTATTGTGTTGGGGATTAAATTTCCAACACATGCTTTTTGGGAGACACATTCAAACCATAGCAAATATATTTAAAAGCTGTACTAATCAAGATGGTTTTCTGGGGGAAGGTTCTTCTTTTGAATAGGTTACCATCTCCCTTGTTAGTCTAAAGCATCCATCTGTTTTGGGGAGAATAGGACTATTGCAGGAGAAAAGTTTGACATTCATACTCAATTTTGACATTGATAATAGGGTCTTTCCTATAAAATAATAAGAGCCTTCTTGCTTCTCCTTTGACATAATAAGAATGAAGATTAGAATACTCAGTGCTTAGATTTCTCCTGTTGAGAACGTGCTGCTTCCAGTGGTGACAGCTTGGTCAGGAGCCTTGACACTACATGGTTGAAGGAAGAAGAGACAGCCTTATGTCTTTTAGTCTTAGGTGCTGGGAAAAGAACCAGGAGAAAGAAGGAGATGAGGAGTTGGAGGTCATTTTTTTTTTTCTTTTTGAGACAGAGTCTCGCTCTGTTGCCAGGCTGGAGCGCAGTGTTGCGATCTTGGCTCACTGCAACCTCCGCCTCCCGGGTTCAAGCGATTTTCCTGCCTCAGCCTCCCAAGTAGTGGGATTACAGGCATGCGCCACCAAGCCTGGCTAATTTTTGTATTTAGTAGAGATGGAGTTTTACCATGTTGGCCAGGATGGTCTTGATCTCCTGACCTTGTGATCCGCCCACCTTGGCCTCCCAAAGTGCTGGGATTACAGGTGTGAGCCACCGTGCCAGGCTGAGGTCAGTTTTTATATTCGCTCTTGCCAACCCCAAATCTTGCTTTGGGGATAGCTTTTGAAGACAGGACTTTAGAAATATCATGGTAAGTTGAGGAAACCACAAAGACAACAGGTTTTGAGATAAATTAGTTATTTGGGTAGATTGGCTGGCCAGGCAGCGGGCTTGTGGTCTGCTTTCCAAGCTTTTGGTGTTTTAAAATTTTTTTCTTTGTAAGTACTGGTTATAGCAAGATAATTTTTTTTTGTTTTTTGTTTTTTTTTGAGACAGAGTTTCACTCTTGTTGCCCATGCTGGAGTGCAATGGCATGATCTCGGCTCACTGCAACCTCTGCCTCCTGGGTTCAAGTGATTCTCCTGCCTCAGCCTCCTGAGTAGCTGGGATTACAGGCATGCACCACCATGCCCAGCTAATTTTTTGTATTTTTAGTAGAGATGGGGCTTCTCCATGTTGGCCAGGCGGATCTCGAACTCCCGACCTCAGGTGATCCACCCATCTCGGCCTCCCAAAATGCTGGGATTACAGGTGTGAGCCACCGCGCCTGGCCCTTTTTTGTTTTTGTTTTTGTTTTAAAGAGACAAGGTCTCCTACGTTGTCCAGGCTGTTCTTGATCCTCCCATCTCTGCCTTTCAAGTAGCTGGGATGGTAGATGCATGCCACCATGCCTGGCTGCTCACCAAGCCCCTTTGTTTCCATATTAGATGTTCTGCTTAAAGTGAAGTTGTAAAGTGAGCACCTGGGCCAAAGCCTGGGCAGAGTGTGTGGCAGTGATTCCTCTGCAGGGGGCTGCACGCTTGTTTGCCTAGGGCAGCCCGGCTTTCACCTGCTGTCCAAGGCTTCTCTGCAGTTGGTACCCTCTGTCACTGGTACTCTCTGGAATAACCATATAATTTATGGTACAACTGGCACACATAAATTATGTGGTTATTCCAGAGAGGGTACCCTTGTGAGCCCTGAGTGGGGCTGAGTCCTCAGTGGAACATTCCCCAGGCCCTGGGAGGGTCCCTCGGGGCCAGATCATAAGGACGCCAGGTGCCGATTTCAGCATTCTGAGGTCAGAGAAATCAGAGGACAGAAATTACATGGCTTCCAGGCCCTCCTTTCCCCTGGCAAATGTAGTCATAGAGGAGAGCTGGGGAGGGAGGTAGGACCTGGGAAATCTGAAAGGCAGCCATTTTTACTTAGAGTGAATGTTACCTGAGAGCACAGTTTTAAGGTTTTGCCTTAGATCAGATTGAATCTGTTGTTTTACCTTTGTATGCCCAGGGGATGGGGACTCATGAGAAAAACTGGATTAGTTACAGAGAAGATATACTTCACTTCCTCTGCAACACCTGAGCGCTAGGTGAGCAAATTTTGTAGGCTTGTCAATGAACAATTACTTTTTCCTACAGCTTCTTTGTGTCTTCACTGTGCTTTCATTCCTAAAGTTTCTCCAGCTATTTAGACAAGATCACTGTGAGCCTCATAGCTTATGGTCAACACTTTTCTAAAAATATTTAGCACCAAAATGAAGCAGAGACAGTCCTCATTTTTCACTACTTCACATTTTCTTTCTCATTCAATACTGACCACAGAGATAGGTAATACTTCATATATGGGCAGAGTCCACTTTATATCTATAATGCCTTTAAGAGGTGATCTTCAGGCCGGGCATGGTGGCTCACACCTGTAATCCCAGCACTTTGGGAGGCTGAGGCGGGTGGATCACATGAGTCCAGGAGTTCAAAACAAGCCTGGCCAACATGGCGAAACCCCATCCTATTGAAAATACAAAAAATTAGCTGGGCATGGTGGCAGGCGCCTGTAATCCCAGTTACTCAGGAGGCTGAGGCAGGAGAATTGCTTGAACCCAGGAGGCGGTGGCTGCAGTGAGCCGAGATCGTGCCACTGCACTCCAGCCTGGGCAACAAGAGTGAATTCACTAATCTTTTTTTTTTTTTTTTTTGAGAGGGAGTTTCGCTCTTGTTTCGGCTCCCTGCAACCTTTGAACGCCTCCTGTGTTCAAGTGATTCTCGTGCCTCAGCCTCTCGAGTAGCTGAGACCACAGGCATGCACCACCAGGGATGGCTAATTTTTGTATTTTTTTGGTAGAGATAGGGGTTTCACCATGTTGGCCAGGCTGGTGTTGAACTCCTGACCTCAAGTGATCTGCCCGCCTCAGCCTCCGAAAGTGCTGGGTTTACAGGCATGAGGCACCATGCCTGGCCCATTGAGCCCCTTTTGCAGCTCCTTCCTCCACCCTCCCCCCTCCTCTGGCTACACCGATTTTCTTCAGGTCCCTTCTAACATCCCAACATGCTCCTCCTAACCTAGACCCTAGACCTTATACTCAAGCTGCTTCCCCCTCTGGACTTTTTCCTTCTCCTCCTTTTTTCTGTTTATTCCACTCATCCTTCAATTTCAGCCTTAACCACCATCTCCAAGAAGACTTCTTTGACCTGACAAGGTCAGATTCTGTATTATAGGCTTTCATAGCATTTATTTATAAAATTTTTTAATTTTTATTTTTTTAAGAGAAAGGGTTTTGTTCTCTTGCCCAGGCTGGAGTGCAGTGGTGTGATTGTAGCTCACTGCAGTCTCGAACTCCTGGGCTCAGGCAATCCTCCTGCCTCAGCTTCCCAATTAGTTAGGACTAGAGGCGTGGACCACCATGCCCTAATTAAAAAATTTTTTTTGTAGGCATTGTGTCTCACTGTGTTGCTCAGGCTGGTCTTGAACTTTTGACCTCCAGCCATCCTTCCTTCTGGGCCTCCCAAAGTGCTGGTATTACAGGCGTGAGCCAGCACCCGGCCTCTTAGCATTTCATCACACTTTTGAGTTCTGGTATTATACTTACTAATATGATTCTTTGTTTAATGCCTGCGTTTTTCACTGTACTGTAAGTTCCATGAGAACAAGGCATTTTCTGATTTTGCTCACTTTGCTCACTGTTGAATCTCTAATACCTAGCACAGTGCCTGGCCCTGACCTCAGTTAAGTGCTGTGCGTTCCTGAAACCTGAAATGAGATTTCTGTGGCAAGAGCAGTGGCCTGTTCCATTTGGCGACAAGAGGGGGCAGCAGAGAGCTACCAGAGTAGAGGCCTCTAGTTTATCTTTCGGGTTAGCAAATCCAGTTTGTCAGGCTGTTTAATCAGGAGTGGAGGAGAGGGTGGAATGTCGAAGGGGAATCCAAGAAGCAAAAGAACAGGGATTATCCAGAAGAAAAATTGAGTGAAAGGGAGGAACTCCGAGCTGGAGTTAGCTGGAAAGGGATCTCAGCTGTGAGTGGTACACAATCTGTGGCCGGGCATCCTGCTTCTCTCTAGGCCTTTCGAGGGTTGGAAAGCATCCTGTCCCAGTATACCTGGAAGCCCTAATGATGCAGACAGACGTGGTATAGGAAGAGGAGAGAGAAATTACATCTTGCTGGTAGCAGCTTCATTTAGGAAGCTTCTGCATGGCAGGTGGGTAGTACTCCTATCCATTGCACAGGACATAGGACCATGAGATTGGCTGTGGGACACAGGGAAGAAATAGGGAGGGATGGAAACTAACATTTCCTAAGTAGCTTCTGTGTTACAGGCACAAACGAGTCCAATATGGCCAGTATTTTCCTTATTTGAAAGATGAGGGTCATGGCTTAGAGAGTTACAGTAATTTGCCCAAATCATATTGTGGCTAAACTCAGTTTTTATCCCTAATTCCCATGGCTTAAAAACCCATGTTCTTTCTCATATACTCTGGTGACTTCTTAAAGATTTTAGTAATGGCTTTTTTTTGAAATGGAGTCTTTCTCTGTTGCCCAGGCTGTAGTGCGGTGGTGCGATCTCAGCTCACTGCAACCTCCACCTCCTGAGTTCAAGCAAGTCTCCTGCCTCAGTCTCCTGAGTAGCTGGGATTACAGGCATGTACCACCATATCCAGCTAATTTTTGTATTTTTAGTAGAGATAGGGTTTCACCATGTTGGCCAGGTTGGTCTCGAACTCCTAACCTCAAATGATCCACCCGCTTCGGCCTCCAATAGTGCTAGGATTACAGGCGTGAGCCACCACCCCCAGCCAGTAATGACTCTTTTTTTTTTCACTGCTGTGCCTGAAGAGAAATAGACCCTTCTCAGTTATGTGCCATATTGGTAGATTCAAAATCTATACTAGAAACAGTTATCCCTATTTTTAGATTTGTTGGCTTGTGAGAAATTTATTAACATAAATATAAAATGTTGCATTTTAGGCTAACGGCATATAATCTCTGATTGTCAACAATGACTCAGAATTTGAAATGTCCAAGTTCTATATGGCATGCCTGTGAGGGTCAAAAACTGCAAGAATTGGGCCGGGAATGGTGGCTCACACCTGTAATCCCAGCACTTTGGGAGATGGAGGCAGGAGGATCACTTAAGCCCAGGAGTTCAAGACTAGACTGGGCAACATAGTGAGACCCTATTTCTACAACAAATTTGAAATATCAGCTGGGCATAGTGGCAAGAACCTGTAGTCCTATCTACTCAGGAGGCTGAGGAAGGAGAATCACTTGAGCCCAGGAGGTCAAGGCTGCAGTGAGCTATGATTGTGCCACTGTACCATGGCCTGGGTGACAGAGTGAGACCCTTTATCAAAAAAGAAAAAAAAAAAATTGCAAGAATTGTCATCTTGATTTTATATCAAAGGATACAAACTTATGGGGAGGGTTTTTGGTCAAAGTGTTAATCAAGTGAATACCAGTGTAGGGAATAGGATCTCTGCTCCTGGATCATAAGCCAAAATTAGAAGCACCATAAAGCGGGTTAAAGAATTTCTGAATCATGGGTCATGCTTGTAATCCCGGCACTTTGGGAGGCCAAGGTAGATGGACTACTTGAGTCCAGGAGTTCAAGACCAGCCTGGGCAACATGGCAAGACCCCGTCTTTACAAAAAATACAAAGAATTATCCAGGCATGGTGGTGCATGCCTGCAGTTCCAGCTACTTGGGGGGCTGAGGTGGGAGCATTGCTTGAGGCTGCCTGGAAGGTGGAGGTTGAAGTGAGCCGAGATCGTGCCACTCCAGCTTGGGCAACAGAACAAGACCTTGTCAAAAAAAATGATTTCTGACCTGGAATATAACTATCAGAGAAGAAACATTCTTGTGAAATCCTCTAAGAGAGGATTTCTCAATAGAAAACAAATCCACCCTATTGTAGGTATTGACTATAGCATGACTTGAACACTCCAGTCCAAGTCAGTCTTTAGCAAAAGTTAATCTTCCTGATTAGCAAATTGAGTATAAGATCGAGGTCTCAGAGCCTGGGACTTTGGGTGGAGGGGCAACAACGTTGTGGAAACTGAAAACTGTGGTTTTTTTTTTTTTTTGAAACGGAGTTTTGCTCTTGTTGCCCAGGCTGGAGTGCAATGGCACGACCTCACCTCATTGCAACCTCTGCCTCCTGGGTTCAAGCGATTCTCTTGCCTCAACCTCTCAAGTAACTGGGATTACAGGCACCCCCCACCGCCACACATGGCTAATTTTGTATTTTTAGTAGTGACAGAGTTTTACCATGTTGGCCAGGCTGGTCTTGAACTCCTGATCTCAGGTGATCCACCCGCCTCGGCCTCCCAAAGTGCTGGGATTACAGGCGCGAGCCACCGCGCCAGGCCTGGAAACCGAAAACTGTTGAAGTCAAGGGGAAACAAGGCACACTTCCTCTGTTATCTAGTAGCAAAGGAAGAACATCTTGGAACTGAACATGTGTCAGAATTTTGGCAGGGAGAAACGTGATTTTATCAAAAAGTAAATAATGCTGAGGAAGAAAATACATTCTTCTCATTGCAAAGAAAAGACTGTGAGGGAAAAGCAGGGTTTTGTTTTGTTTTGTTTTTTTGTATGGTTGTTTTTTCTTAGACCAAAACCATTTGATCTAGGGAAGTTGGCCTAAAAAGTTTGTTCTTTTTTTCCTTTTAGGAGGTGATGGAAGGCATCAAGGTGGGCCTTTCACCCATTAATCTCTCCATTTTCCCCTCCAGAAATGATTTAGATTCTATCATCTGTGTTGACTTGCCCATGTTCACTAGAGATTTGGCTTGGGCAGTTATTAATGATGACAATGATCACTCTCCTTTATGGCATTTCATGCTTAAAAGAATTCTTCAGACTGCCTCCAAACAACGAAACGAGTTCTGAACAGTCATTGCCAGACTCACTTAATGTTCCTTTGGGCATCCACTGCATATCAGACTTCTGTCCAGCACTGCATTTGATTTGAGGCATGTACAGTACTCTCAAGGAGTCGAAGACAAACAAATGGGTTCTTTCCCTCAAGTGAATAAACATTTGTTTAGAACTCAGACATATTTCCCCATTAATTAAGACCAGGTTCCAAGGCCCTCCCATTAAACCTTTTGAATCCATAATGAACCATCCTATAAAACTAGTAGCCTCGCCCTGAATTCTGGGTCCTAGGTCATATCCTAATAGGCTATGACCACATGGAGGTGATGGAAGATCCAAGAAGAAGAGAGAATATGGCATTCGAAGATTTAGTTAAATTTCTAGTTTATGAAATTCAAGATGCTTGTCCCACAAAGTGACACTAGAGGGCAGTGCATACAGCAAAACCTTGCAATGGAACAAGACTGTATTCCCATTTCCAATTAATGCTTTTTAAAATTCAAATGTCAGCTCTGAAGTCTTTTCATTTCATTCCATAGATAAAGGGAAAATATATTTAAATTATATGTCATCATAAAAAATATCTTGAGGATGAAGAATTTTGTTAATATTTATCAAATTAATAATTTGATAATTTTAAAAATTAAATAGTATTAACATTTCTTTCATAAAAAGGAAGTTCTTGTCCCTTCTTCTTCCCACCTGTCTTTCCTATAGTTTCTTCTGAATTTACGTTTGTATTTCTATTTAATATGAACATACATATATTTTTTCTTTTTTTAAATTTAATTTTCTCTTTTTTTAAACTGACAAATAATTTTACATATTCATGGGATACGTAGTGATGTTTTGATACATATAATGTGATTAGATCAGGGTAATTAGCAAATCTATCATCTCAAACATTTATCTTTTTTTTTGTGTTGGGAATGTTCAATATCCTTCTGGCTGTTTAAAACTGTATAATATATTATCGTTAACTATAGTCATCTTAGAGTGGTTTAGAACATGAGAACTTATTCCTTCTATCTAGCTGTAATTGTCATACTTATATTTCTTGAGGCAAGTGATTATTTGGTTTGTTTTTAATGAATTTCCCCGGATACATTTTTCTGCTCCCCCAAATCTATCTAATGTAGTCCAATTTTATTACATCAGAAATCATTATTTACAATGAGATGTTATAATTGAAACTTTTCATTTTGGCAATTTTCTTATGCAAACAACAGATAGAATGATATAAAGAATGCCCATTTAGTCTTCATCTAGCTTCAACAACCATCAGTTTTCTCATTCGTGTTTAATTATTCCCACATTATCTCTTCCTCCTCTCAATTATTTTAAACAAATTTTAAACCTTGTCATTTCACCAGCATTGTTCATATTACTATGACTTTGAAAATATTGCTCAACGTAGAACCAGCAATTACATTTTTTTGTATATTTTATTTGTCTAAAGCTAATAATTCTCTCTTAAATTTTTGTTAGTTTTTATTAATTACTTAACATTAATTTTATTTTAACAGTGTTCCATTAGATATATGAGACATACACATATATGTAATAAATAAGTACATACATTTTATTTATTTATTTATTTTTTGAGACAGGGTCTCAGTTTGTTGCCCAGGCTAGAGTACAGTGGCGTGATCATGGCTCACTGCAGTCTTGACCTCCCTGGGTTCAGGTGATCCTCCCACCTCAGCTTCGAGAGAGGCTGGGATTGCAGGAGTATGCCACCACACCTGGCTAATTTTTGTATCTTTTGTAGAGACGGGGTTTCACCATGTTGACCAGGCTGGCTTTGAACTCCTAGTCTCAAGGGATCTGTCTGCCTTGGCCTCACAAAGTGCTGGGATTACAGGCTGAGCCACCATGCCTGGCCATAAACTTTAAATAAATAAATGAAGTTTAAATAAATAAATGAAGTTTAAATAAATGACCTAACATATTACATAATGTATCAACTTTATTTTTCCCCCAGAAAACATTGTTGTGCAGTCCCCATCCTCCTTCTTTTCTTTTTATTGATACATAATATTTGTACCCATTTATAAGGAACATGTAATATTTTGTTACATGCATAGAATGTATAATGATCAAGTCAGGGAGTCATGGCATTTAAGGGAGGGGTCCCCAACGTCAGGGCCTGTCCGTGGCCCGTTAGGAACCAGGCTGCACAGCAGGAGGCGAGTGGCGGGTGAGCCAGCATTACCACCTGAGCTCTGCCTCCAGTCAGCTCAGCAGCAGCATTAGATTCTCATAGGAGCATGAACCCTATTGTCAACTGCACATGCAAAGGATTTAGATTACTTGCTCCTTGTGAGTGTCTATCTAATGCCTGATGATCTAAGGTGGAACAGTTTTATCTTAAAACCAATCCCCCACCACCCCAGTCTGTGGAAAAATTGTCTTCCATGAAACCAGTCCCTGGTGCCAAAAAGGTTGGAGACTGCTGATTTAAGATATCTATCACCTCTACTATTCTATGTGTTAGGTACATTTCAAGTCTTCTAGTCTAGCTGTTTCAAAATATACAATAATTTGTTGCTAACTGTAGTCACCCTACTCTGCTATCAAACACTAGAATTTATTATTTCTACCTCACTGTGTGTTTGTACCCATTAAACAGCCTCTCTTTATCCACCCCACTCCCAACCTTCCCAGCCTCTGGTAGCTACCATTCTACTCTCTACCTCCATGAGATCAACTTTTTTAGTTCCCACATATAAGTGAGAACGTGTAATATTTGTCTTTCTGTGCCTGGCTTATTTCACTTAACCTAATAACCTCCAGTTCCATCCATGTTGCTGCAAATGACAGGATTTCATCCTTTTTAATGGCTGAATAGTATTATATTGTGTATATGTACCATATTTGCTTTCTCTGGTCATCCATTGGATACTTAGATTGATTCCATATCTTGGCTATTATGAATAGTGTTGCAGTAAAGATGGGGGTGCAGGTGTTGCTTTGACATACTGAGTCCCCTTCTTCTGGAAAGATACTCAGCAGTGGGATTGCTGGATCATATGGTAGCTCTGTTTTTAGTTTTTGAAGAAATCTCCATATTGTTTTTGATAGTGGCTGTACTCACATTTCCACCAACAGTGTATAAAAGTTCCCTTTTCAGCTGGGCTTGGTGACTCACGCCTGTAATCCCAGCACTTTGAGAGGCCGAGGTGGGCAGATCACCTGAGGCCAGGAGTTCAAGACCAGCCCAGCCAACATGGTGAAACCCTGTCTCTACTAAAAATACAAAAATTAGCTGGGCGTGGTGGTGCATGCCTATAATCCCAGCTACTTGGGAGGCTGAGGCAGGAGAATCACTTGAACCCAGGAGGTAGAGGTTGCAGTGAGCCGAGATCACGCCACTGCACTCCAGCATGGGCAACAAGAGCAGCAAAACTCCATCTCAAAAAAAAAAAAAAAAAGAGTTCCCTTTTTTCCCACATTATCACCAGCATCTGTTATTTTTTGTCTCTTTAATCTTAGCTGTTGTAACTGGCATAACATGATACACATTGTGGTTTTGATTTGCATTTTGTCCTCCAGTTGGGTGAAAGTGCATGGAGGCTCTGCTGTGGGGCAGCGGTGATGGTGGTGGGGCCAGTGGGATCATTGTCTGTGGCTCATGCTTTGGCCCCAGGGCAGCAGCCAGCAAGGGGGATATCACTGGGGTGCCACAAATATGGAACTGCAGGGGCTGTTGGGTTCCAGTGTTGGATGCAGTCTGCTTGGAGCTGGGGGCTCAAAATGGTGCGTTGCTGTAGCCACTTAGGTTTGGGCATGGGTTGGACCCTGGTGTGAGCTCCCTCTCTGAAACAGTGTGGTCGTACAGTCTCCAGGCAGCTCCTAGTGTTAGTATCAGGGCACGTGAGGGTGAGGTGCTGTCGCGTGGCTAGGATTGTGGGAGTTCAGAGTGGGAATGTGGACCCCTGGGGGTCTCTCCGCAACTCCTTCCTTGCACTGGGAAGCCTCTCTGGGCTTCCGGCTGATCCTGGCTGAGCAGGCTGCCTGCCTTCCTTCTCCTTCCTTGCCTTAGACGTTTCCTGTCACTTCTCTGTTCTCTCCTAGATGATCTATTTGAAGTGTGATTATCTACTTGCTATTTTGATTCTTGGTGGAGGAGGCGAGTACCAGATGCTTCTTATTCAGCCTTCTTGAAGCCCCCACCCCTCCTCCTTCTTTAACTTGGACTTGTTGTTCCCTAACCCTGCTGAATATTCTCATCGTGGAGCTTCAGATATCCTAAGGATTTATTTTATTTTACTTTTTGCTGCTTTACAGTGGAGTCCCTGTTTCCCAGTTCCCACATTTTCCTCTCTCTTGATTTGCTCTGCTGAGTGGCTGTAGCTCATCTTCTAATTCAGGAGTCCCCAACCATTTTGGCACTAGGGACTGGTTTCACCAACAACAATTTTTCCACAGACTGTGGGGCGGGGAGGGGAAGATGGTTTCGGGATGATTCAAGGGCATTACATGTATTGTACACTTTATATCTGTTATTATTACATTGTAATATATAATGAAATAATGATACAACTCACCATAATGTAGAATCAGTGGAACCCTGAGTTTGTTTTCCTCCAACTAGACGGTCCCATCTGGGGGTGATGGGAGACAGTGACAGTTCATCAGGCATCAGGTTCTCATAAGGAGCGTGCAACCTGGATCCCTCACATGCGCAGTTCACAGTAGGGTTCATGCTCCTGTGAGAATGTAGTGCTGCTGCTGATCTGACAGGAGGCGGAGCTCAGACGGTAATACCAGCGCTGGGGAGTGGCTGTAAATACAGATGAAGTTTCTCTCACTCCCGCCCCTCACCTCCTACTGTCTGGCTGGGTTCCTAACAGGGTACGGATGGATACTGGCCTATGGCCTTGGGGTTGGGGACCCCTGTTCTAACTGTTTCCCAAGTAGAGTAATAAAGGAAGATTGGAATTTGAGGCCAAACATCCTCTTCTCTCGGAACTATTTTTTCTTTTCTTTTTCTTTTTTTTTTTTTTTTTTTTGTCGCCCAGGCTGGAGTGCAGTGGTGTGATCTCAGCTCACTGCAACCTCTGCCTCCTGGGTTCAAGTGATTCTCCTGCCTTAGCCTCCAGAGTAGCTGGGATTACAGGCATGCGCCACCATACCCAGCTAATTTTTGTATTTTTAGTAGAGACTGGGTTTCACCATGTTGGTCAGGTTGGTCTTGAATTCCTGACCTCAAATGATCCTCCTGCCTTGGCCTCTCAAAGTTCTGGGATCACAATCGTGCACCCCCACACGTGGCTAATTTTTGTATTTTTAGTAGAGATGGGGTTTATCCATGTTGGCCAGGCTGGTCTCGAACTCCTGGCCTCAAGTGATCCTCCCGCCTTGGCCTCCCAAAGAGCTGGGATTACAGGCCTGCGCCACCATATCTGGCTAATTTTTGTATTTGGCCAGGCTGGTCTCGAACTCCTGGCCTCAAGTGATCCGCCTGCCTCCGCCTCCCAAAGTGCTGGGATTACAGGTGTGAGCCACTGCGCCTGGCCCATACTGTTTTCTGAATCACGTCCACCTGTGTGATTTTATTCTTAAAATGACTACTAGGTGGATATCCACTTTCCTGGATTAATTCTCTGCATTAATTATTACAAATATTTTCCATACTTTGCCATTTTATTCTGCTTTCCAGGTTTCCATTTTATTTCTGTTCCTTCTGTTACACTTAAACATTTTGTTATATTGCTCTTAATTTTGTTTCTTTGATTGTTTTTGTTTTGTGGATGCAATAATGCAACATTTCTTTGATTAAATAAATTTTAATACTTAAATCCTGCTTTTTAATAGTTCTACTTTTGTTTATTCTTTGTAATTTGTGTTGGAGGTTTACCTTACATTGACTAATGATTTTTGATTGTTTTTATTTTAGAGTAAGGCACTAAAAAAACTGTTCGGGAGTTCTGAGGGAGAGAAGCTTATAGACATATGGCTTCTAGGGGGAGGCTGATGAAACCCGCTTTTCCCTTGGGGGACCATTAAATATTAGTACAGTTAATGCGGGTCATTTCTGTGGGCTGCTCAGTTTCTGAAGGGAAGTGTTTGAGTAACATAAGCCTTGCTGTTAATACTCTGGGAGCTGATGGGGATAGGTCCTGGGACTTTAATCCTATTTTCCCTTTATCCTCCTATTTACAGTTCAGGATCTCTCTCTACCCTTTATTATGCTGGATGAAACCAAGTCTGAAGATTTTTATCTCAAAACTATGGGGAGAATAAATCTGTCACCTGGCTGGGAGTGTATTGATCACAGGCTGCATGTATGAGGGTGGGGACCTGGTACTTGACTGCTCTGTAATTAGATTTTCCATTAAATCCCGATATTTTCACCTCTACACCTCCTTCATAGTCCCTGTCAGTGTCTGGTCCTGCACTTTTCAAGTGTCCCTTGGGTTCTCTTGGTTCCCTTCTCCTCCAAAGCAGCTTCTCCACTGGGTCCACCAGCTCCACATCTTTCAAAAAGGAATTTAAGTCCCTCATCGGATTCAGACTTTTCTCTAATTATTTGTCCTTGTAGGTTTATTTATTTATTTACTTATTTATTTATTTTTTTGAGGCAGAGTCTCACTGTGTTGCCCAGGCTGGAATGCAGTGACATGATCTTGGCTCACTGCAAGCTCTGCCTCCTGGGTTCAAGTGATTCTTCTGCCTCAGCCCCCTGAGTAACTGGGCCTACAGGCACATGCCACCACAGCCAGCTAGTTTTTGTATTTTTTGTAGAGACGGGGTTTCACCATGTTGGCCAGCCTGACCTCGAACTCCTGGACTCAGGTGATCTGCTCACCTCGGCCTCCCAAAGTGCTGGGATTACAGACGTGAGCCACCGCATCTGGCCTTTCTTTTTTTTTTTTCTTTGTGGTTCATTTAGTGGGGTTTGGTGATGGGGGAAGAGATGAACTAGCATTTAGCTGAGATATTGAAGAATGATTAACATAATGAGCCAGGCACTGAGCTCAGTGCTCTCCTTATCCTGCCTGTGAGTTTAGGTGTCCAAGTCAACTCTTGGGAGTTTTTCAATAAACAGAGAAGGAAATAAGGCAGTGTGTTGTTTGGAAATAAAAGAAGGAAGATTATCACAAAATTAAGGGAGATTAGATTGTTAAATTTGAGCTAATAACCACAGAACTTTATGCTATTTGAAGGTGTAGGGGAGACGGAAAAGCATTCTCTCTGCTCACTGAGGGTTTGTTGAATGATGGACAACAGATAGATTAATAGGGAGAAAAAAGCCATGGTAAATTTATTAACATGTATATAGACAAGGGAGTCCCATAGATATGAGACTCAAAGAAAGGCCAGATGGTTGAAGCTTAAATACTCTCTTCATAGGGCAGAGAGGGGTGAGGGGGCTGTAGGTAAGTTTTTAGAGGGGTAGTAAATGATATTTAGGTGGAATGAATGAGCTGAAAGAACAATGGTCTGGGACAGAGTTCCTCTGAGCTCTGCGGGAGGTGGTGGAAAGGTGAGGGACAGAAGTTCACTGTGAACAAAGTTTGTTTTATTATGCAGATAAAGTCTCCCAGGCAATCTCTGAGTTGCTCTCAGAAAAATAGATTACAAAACCTATTTGGGCTTGGTAATGGACTTTTAATCTCTTCTTGGTGGTTAATCTTTTCTGGTTATTCAACGAGATTCCTACAGAGGGGAATCTTAAGACAATTGTATTTCTTTTGGAAATAAGTTTCCTTAGTCAGATAAGAAGCCCCTCCCTGCACTGGGGGTGGAGTTGACGGGGGGACAGAGGAGATTAGAGTCTTTGGTTCTGAGGTAGCTTCTAAGGCCTTCCTATTTTAGTTCGAAGTGTTCAGCATACCAGAGCGCCAAACCTTTGGGTATCATTTTCTGAGCCCCAGCAAAGGAGAGATACTTACAGATAATAAGTCAAAATTGGGTTCATCTTTATATCCAATTATTCTAGTTAGCTCATTTTGGAGGGTGAAATGCACTTATGGTATATGTATCTTCATTATATGTGTTGCAGTTAGTCATTATATATATTATTTTGATGGGCTATTATGGCAGAAGGCACTGTGATAGCTTCATCCAGCATCCTTGGCACACTGCTCACTTGAATTCCCACTTAGTTGGTGCAATAAGGACATTTGCTAGAGTGACTAGAGAAGGACAGAGATGGCAGAGGAGGAGAAGAGAGTTGTTGAATAATGTTTCCAAGATATGAGTGTGTCTTCGTCAGTTTGGGCTGCTATAACAAGTTACTCAAGATGGGTGGCTTAAAGACACACTCATTTCTCAGTTTTGGAGGTAGGGATAGTCCAATCAAGGTGTCTGCAAATCTCATGTCTCGTAGGGCTGGCTTCTTGGTTTGCAGACTGCCATCTTCTGGCTGTGTCCTTACATGGCAGAGTGAGCAAGAGAGGGAGAGTTAGAGAGAGAGAGAGAAAGAGAGAGAGTGAGTGGGCAAGCAAGTGAGCACCCGTGAGAGCTCTAGTCTCTTCCTCTTGTTAGAAGAGCACTAATCCTATCATAAGGGCTCCACTGTCATGACCTCATCAAAACCTAATTACCTCCCAAAGACTCTCCCTCTCAGTACAAAGACGTTAGGGCTACAGCTTGTGAATTTTCAGGGGACATAAACGTTTAGTCTTTAGCAAAGTGCTAGCACTTGTTTTTGTTTTTGAAAATAAATATATGTGAAAGGAACAGGTAGGAAGAAAAAGAAGTGAATAAATAAAAAAACGAAATGAACACAACTATCATGGTCTTGTATACCTAGAAAGTGAAATTTTGTGTGTTTGTGTGTGTGTGCTTTTTCATTTTCTTATGCATAGACCCATTACTGCAATGCCTCGGTGCCCAGGGTCTCTTAAGATGGCAAAGCAGTCCAAGTGCAGTGGCTCATGCCTGTAATCCCAGCACTTTGGGAGGCCAAGGTGGGCAGATCACTTGAGGCCAGGAGTTCGAGACCAGCCTGGCCAAAATGGCAAAACCCTGTTTCTACTAAAAATACAAAAATTAGCCGGGTATGGTGGTGCACGCCTGTAATCCCAGCTGCTCAGGAGGATGAGGCAGGAGAATCATTTGAACCCAGGAGGCAGAGGTTGCAGTGAGCCGAGATTGTGCCACTGCACTCCAGCCTGGGCAACAGAGTGAGACTCCATCTCAAACAACGATAACAACAACAACAAAAGATGGCAAAGCAGAGATGCAATGACTGATATGGGAGCTTTTCGCTTGAATAAAGAGTACTTCCTAGTAGTCAGCTGGACAGGCTTCATACCAGTGGATCCACTCAGACACAGGGCAAAAATCACAGCCCAGGCCTCAGCATTTCCCTGTGCTGTACCTGCAGCTAGGCTGATGACTGGTGAAGGAGCGCAGTCATTTTAGATCTTGCCTCCTTGGTGGTGCAGTAGTTGAAGAATGAATTGAATGGATCAAATTCCAATTCTAGCTGTATTGTCATTGCTGAGTCTTGTCTTGGAGGCCTTTTTCTGCTTTTGCTTTGACTTACTATTAATTCCCAATGCTTCACTTTTGGTTTCCTTCACCCTGTATTTAATGTCTTTGAAGATATGTGAGGCCTTATTAAAACAACTAACTTGATCATGTTGATTTCAAAGCCCATGAGTTTTACTTACATTGAGGATTTTCCGTCCCAGTTCTTTAGACTAAAGAAGATGAAAATGTGTGTTCAGTAAATACAAAGCCTTGTTATTTAATCGGTGTTCATATGTTAACTCTGTCAAGTGGTTTGCATTGCTTGTGTGATGTGCATAAGGAAACGTGACTCTCAATGTGCAACCTGTGAATGAAAACTCAGGAACTGTCAAATGCCTGTTCTGAGCTGTGAATGGTGAACCCCTGGGCAAGTACAGTGAAGAGCCTTTGAGTGTCAGAGTTCTCTGGCGCTGCCCAGTGAAATTCCCAGGTACTTGATTTGGAGCTAGTCCTAAGACCGTGTTGTAGATGACTCCCTCTAGGTTTGGCAGATTATCATTATTATTTTTATTTTTTATTTTTTTTGAGATGGAGTTTCACTCTTTTTGCCCAGGCTGGGGTGCAATGGCACCATCTCGGCTCACTGCAACCTCCACCTCCTGGGTTCAAGTGATTCTCGTGCCTCAGCCTCCAAGTAGCTGGGATTACAGGCATGTGTCACCCACACCTGGCTAATTTTTGTATTTTTAGTAGAGATGGGGTTTCACCATGTTGGCCAGGCTGGTCTCGAACTCCTGACCTCAGGTGATCACCGACTTTGGCCTCCCAAAGTGCTGGGATTACAGGCATGAGCCACGGCGCCCGGCCCGTGTTGTCATTTTAAATACAAATGAAGATTTTTTAAAAAATTCAGAATCTATTTTCTTAGGAACTAATGGTGCCATGTATTTTTCCTTTTGAGATAGAGGAATTCAATAAAGTTGAAACCAGCACATCCTTTTCAGCAGGTCTGCTAGGGAGCAGATTAATGGAAAATAAAACTAAGACTCCCTGGTTCATTTTGGGCTCATTCCAGCTGTGCTGTAGATTAAAACGACTTTAGCATTGCCCTGTCTCACCCCTCCATCCTGATTTTGTGTTATTCGATCTTAATTTTCGTATGTACCTTGGATCAGTGAATTTGCTATTTTTCTCATAACGTCATTCACCAATTCTAATCCTCTAATTCCTTTCATGCAAGCTCAACAGTATCTCTGTGGTGCCATTATTTTTCTTGAGCACTAGCTCCAAGTTACTGGGGGAGGATTTATTTTCAAGGTTTGGCATCTGAATGGCCCAGACCATAACACCCAGTGGCTTTCTCCAGCTCATTATTAGACAGAGGGGACTTGATGGTATGGTAGGAAACACGAGTGAGTGGCTGTTAGGGGTGGTGATCAGGAACAGGCAGCCTGCCTGGAGGGTCTGGCCTGGGCAGACAGCACTATGTTGGGGCCCCCACGTACCCGCTCTGCTTTCAGGTTGCAGAGGAGAGAATTGGCTCTGCTCTTTTACTGGGCCAGGAACTCAGCTCTGCACTTGACTTCATTACATACCATCAGATGGAAGAGTCAACCCAATAACTTTCCATTTCCCAACCGGGAAATAATTCTGGGAAGATGTTTGGCTCTATCGGTGCAATGCAAAGGGCTGTGTTGCTGGCTAATAGGAACCAGCAGACATTTGGCACGTGGTGACATACACACATGCACACACCCAAACGCCCATGAGTCTCATCCCTTGCCAAATGTGTATTGAGTGGGAGACTTCTGGCTTTTCACTTGAGAAATGTTCAGTGCAAACGTCCCTATGGGCTGTTTAAGGGTTGACCTGCTTTCCTGTCTCACAGTCACCACCAGTAGGCAGCTCCTCCTCCCCTGTGGGTGCTACACTCCTATCTCGGGGCTGCCCGGCGACACCGGCCCGGATGCCAGCTATTTGCAGTGCATACCAATCTGCTGGGCAGCATTAGAATCACAGAAGATGTGAGGAACTGAAAAGTGATCATTTCCTTGGATCAGGTCAAGCTAACACTCTAACAATCAAAGATGCAAGGACTGCATCCCTTGGAAGGGTCACTGGACGCATCAAAGGACATCTCTTTGGGTCCTCTGGTCCCCTCCCTGGTACTTGCATCTTTCCATCCTGGAAGCCTATTCCCTAGGATCTAGTCAACTCTTGGACACTTCCTTGTAATAAGTAAATAAGGCCTCCAGATCAGAATGGAGTTCACCTCCTGACCCAAAGCCACGTCACACATCTTTATTAGATTAAGTTTCCACAGCTGGGATTATCCCTGTGCTAGAAGCTATTGATGTTGGGCTGCTCTATTGCATTATTCAAAGGCACTGACATCTGTGCCACCTCCTTTTCTACTGTGCGTCTTGTCTTCTAGTCTTTGATTAGTTGATAGTTGTTGTTTTTTTGAGGCAAAGTCTTGCTTTGTCGCCCAGGCTGCAATGCAGTGGCGCAATCTCCGCTCACTGCAAGCTCCGCCTCACGGGTTCACGCCATTCTCCTGCCTCAGCCTCCTGAGTAGCTGGGATTACAGGCACCCACCACCACGCCCGGCTAATTTTTTGTATTTTTAGTACAGACAGGGTTTCACCGTGTTAGCCAGGATGGTCTCAATCTCTTGACCTCGTGATCTACCCGCCTTGGCCTCCCAAAGTGCTGGGATTACAGGCGTGAGCCACTGCGCCCGGCCAGATGAGTTCATAGTTAAAGCAGCAACAAAACAACACGAAATGGGGGAACATTAGCTGTACTTTTCTTTAGATATTTCCAGAGAAGGAATCTGTACATTTTCCAGTGATGGAGGACTGCACAAATTCCAATGAATTTTAACTTTATTTTAGATAAGGGAGTGGAGTAATGTGGTGCCCTTTTAGAATCCTATAAATGAGAGTTGAAAATGACCACAGATCAGGCCAGGTGCAGTGGCTCATGCCTGTAATCCTAGCACTTTGGGAGGCCAAGGCGAGTGGATCACCTGAGGTCAGGGGTTTGAGACCAGCCTGGCCAACATGGCAAAACCCCGTCTCTACTAAAAATACAAAAATGGGCATGGTGGTGCATGCCTGTAATCCCAGCTACTTGGGAGGCTGAGGCAGGAGAATTGCTTGAACCCGGGAGTCAGAGGTTGCAGTGAGCCAAGATTGTGACACTACACACCAGCCTGGGCAATAAAAGCAAAACTCTGTCTCAATAAATAAATAAATAAATAAATAAATAAATAAATAAATAAAAATAAAGAAAATGACCATAGATCTTTGATATGCCTCCAGCCTATATCTAACTCAGAAATCCCACCAACGACATCCCTAAAAGATATTGCTTAATCTGTCCTGAATCTTTTTTTGTGATGGAGGATCTCACATCTCTTTTTAAAACCAACACTTTAAAGGTTAAGTTTACTTAAAATGCACACATTTTAAGTGTGCAGTTGGTGAGTTCTGACAAGTGTATCATGTAAACACCATCCCAATTAAGATATAGAACATTTCCCTTACTCCAGAAAGTTCCCTGGTTCCCCTCTGTGCGTTTACCCCCAACTCTCCACCCCCAAAAAACACTGACCTGATTTCTATCACTGCAGGTTAGTTTTGCCAGTTTAGAGATGTTATATAAACTGAATTGCACACTATGTTCTCTTTTTTGTCTGGCATCTTTTGCACAGCATGTTTCTGAGGTTCCTCTATTTTCCAATCAGGAGACTAAAATCAAGAGATTTCCAGCCTTTGTTGCACACTTATATGACATGGAGTAAGACCAGGCTGAGCATCATTCCATGCTTCTTGTGCCCATGCTGAGGCGATTGAAGGTCCTGAACATTTTTCTTCTTTGATAGGAGTGTGTCCAGGAAGTGACTAACTGCCCTGAGTTGCCTAGGATTCAGGGAGTTTCCTTGATATGAGATTTTTCAGTGGTAAACTGGACAGATCCCAGGCAAATTGAGACAGATTGGTTACCTGTCCTCCTCTAGGAAGTACCATAAAGAACATCAGACACCAGGGTAGAAACTTTTTTTTTTTTTTTTTTTTTTTTTAAGAGACAGAGTCTCGCTGGAGTGCAGTGGTGTGATCATAGCTCACTGCAACCTTGAATTCCTGTGCTCAAGTGATCCGCTGCTTCAGCCTCCAAGTAGCTGGGACTACAGGCATGCACCACCACCCCCAAATAATTTTTACATTTTTTTGGTAGAGATAGAGTCTTGCTATATTGCCTAGGGTGGTCTCAAACTCCTGACCTCAAGTGATCCTCCCACCTCAGCCTCCCAAATTACTGGGATTAGAGGTGTGAGCCATTGTTCCCTGCCGGATTTTATGTTTTTTTCTTTCTTTTCTTTTTTTTTTTTGAGACAGAGTCTTGCTGTGTTGCCCAGGATGGAGTGCAGTGGTGCCATCTCAGCTCCCTGCAACCTCCACCTCCTAGGTTCAGGCCGATCCCGAGTAGCTGTGACTACAGGTGTGTGCCACCATGCCTGGCTAATTTTTGTATTTTTAGTAGAGACAGGGTTTCACCATGTTGCCCGGGCTGGTCTCAAACTCCTGACCTCAGGTGATCTGCCTACCTTGGCATCCCAAAGTGCTGGGATTACAGGCGTGAGCCACTGCACCTGCCTTATGTTTCTTTAACTTAAGGCTCTCAGCTACAAAGGACCCAACTTTGGGAGGTCCCTGTGGAAACTACATCCAGCTGGAGGGTTTGCTGAGGGCTTGCATTACTTACCTGATTTCAACTGAGATAAAATTTTTTTTAACATTCTTTATAATTTGGTTTTCTATTTTATTAAGGACATATTATGTTTTATTACTTTTCTACCTTCCAAAAATACTATTTTTAGAGCTTTAACATCACCAGCATTTAATGCTCTTAAATGTAATGAAGTTTGTGAAGTATGTATTTGAAAGCACTAAGATTAACAAATTAATAATTATTGTGATTTCGAGCTGCTTGATTTGATGGACTCCAGCTTGATTACTTTGAAGTCAGTTTAATTTTTCAAATCCAGCCAGTTTTTCAGCTGAATTAGAAGGCATTGTTCTATCAGGGCCTCTCAGAGGATGTGTCCTAATCTCCCATTTATAGCTGAAGTAATTCATTAGCTGGATGTTAGCAGAACACATTCTCCTGTTGATGTTCAAATAAAATATAATCTGCCAGCTTTCCTTTTGGGGTAGATGAAATCTCTGGCATTTTACCGTGCCACATAATTTTCCATATAAATTTTGAAATATCATCCTCTTATAAGCAGGTAGGATTCCAAGGGAAGTATTTCCTAAGTATCATGGGGGATAATGTGATGGTTTTGAAGTTTATCCGTGAACTTTTACATATTACACAAGGTTTATGAGGCCTTTTTATGCTTGACTTCAAAGAAATGCCTATGCTCTTCTTGTTAGTTTTTTTGATTTTTAAAAATTACACAAAGAATGAATGAACGTATCACTATGTCAAAATTTAAACAAAAAGAAGTCTACCAGGGACCAGGGACAGTGGCTCATGCCTGTAATCACTTTGGCGAGCTGAGGTGGGAGGATTGCTTGAACCCAGGAGTTTGCCCTCAGCCTGGGTAACATGGCAAGACCTCCGTCTCTACAAAAAATAAAAATTAGCTGGATGTGGTGGTGCATACCTGCAGTTCCAGGTACTTGGGAGGCTGAGGCAGGAGGATTGTTTGAGTGCAGGAGTTCAAAACCAGCCTGGGCAACATGGTGACACACCCTTCTCTAAAAAAAAAAAATAAAAATTAGCCAGGCGTGATAGTGCACCTGTGGTCCCAACTCTGGAGGCTGAGGCAAGAGGATTGCTTGAGCCCGGGAGGTCAAGGCTGCAGTGAGCCGTGATCTTGCCACTGCACTCCAGCCTGGGCTGGAGTGAGACCCTGTCTCAAAAAATAAAAAAGAAGTATACCAGTAAATGGTATACTTCATGGTAAGTGAAAATCAGTCTTTACCATGTCAAGCCCTATCCCAGTCAGATTAAGGGCTATCCTTCCAGAATTTTTATGTACAATTGAATTCGGCCTGTAATTTTATGTATTTTTTTAACTGAATCATACCATAGATATATATTTGTTTTTCCATTTAGGTGGATTTTAAAGACTTTTTTTTCATGTTAGAATATATCTATTGACTTCATTATTTTTAAAGCTATGTTGATTCTATAGTATGGCTATAACTAAAATTATTTAACCATTCCACTGTTGATAGTTTTTTTAGGCTACTTCTGTTTTTTGTTGTGTTACTATGAGCGTATTTATCTGTCTCTCCTCATATGTGCGATTATTCCTCTATCTAATATCTAGAAATTTGAGTTGCTGTGTTAATAGGTGAATTAAATTAAAAATTTGGTACATACTACTAAATTGGTCTCTGAAAAAGCTATACCAGTTTTCCCTCCAAGTTTGAACTTTTTTAATGGGAAAAATTGGAAACAAAGTAAACATAGTTAATTAAATTTTGTAAGCTCAAACCACAAACTGGGAATTTGCTCCACTTTTAACAAAATTTTATTTATTATTTGCTTATACATTTGATTGGCATAAAACTTCTCAGAAAAGCTTAGGACACTTGGCTTGTTGATTTATTTGGCAGTTATAATTTCATAGACTTCACATGAGCTCTGAGTTAGAATGAATCTGAGTGTTTCTCCATGACTGACTGATAAGATGTTTCTATATAATAAACACTAATGAAAATGTGATCAGCTTGGAATAATCAAGAAATTACCTCCAACTAAAAGATCTCTTTCATACCAAAGGTCAGGTTAAAAGTTGAGTTCTTTAGTATTTCCTTAATATTTCATTCCCATTCTTACAACTCACTAATTTCTCGAATCATCGACTATTTTTTTTTTGTAAAGAATAACTGAATGCCAAAGTGTTGCTAAGACTTCATCATTTTTTAATGAGGTGGTAGTGCCACTTACTAGTCTACCATCATAAGTAATTAAAACTGCCATACTTGTCTGAGTAAATGAGGCAGGAGAAAGTTCGTGAGACGATGTAGTGGTTTTGTGATCAATTTGCTTCACCTATTTTTCCTTTTTTTTTTTTGAGACGGAGTCTTGCTCTGTTGTCCAGGCTGGAGTGCAGTGGCACAATCTTGGCTCACTGCAACCTCTGCCTCCTGGGTTCAAGCGATTCTCCTGCCAAGGAGAATTTTGTGGGCCAAGATGAACAAGACATGGATGATAGGAGGGCTTCCAATCTGGTGGGGAGCTAGACAGGTGCACACATAATTGCAGTTGAGTATGATCAGTATTATAGTTCAGATCCATACAAAAAGCCACGAGATCACTGGATAGGGAGCAACATGAAGACTTGAGCAATTTGGAAATTCTTCCTGCAAAAGTATTCACTTTCCAGAGTCCTATTGACAGTAGCAAATTATCATGTATAGAAAAAAGAGCAGGAAAGGTCTCATCTACAACTCTGCTTCTTTTTTTGTTGTTGTGATGAAACTTTAAATTTCATTTGTATAAATTTATGGGGCGCAAGTGTAGTTTTGTTACATACAAGTCAGGGCTTTAGGTTTTCCATCGCCTTAATGACATACATTGTACCCATTAGGTACTTTCTCATATTTGATGCTATTTAATGGAATAGTTTTCTTTTCTTTTCTTTTCTTTTTAACACCAGTGTGTAGACTTTCCAAACGTGATGAGACCTGCCATTGTCATTTAAATGCATTAGGCTGCATCCATCAAGAACTTGACCCAAAGCGGCTTAGAAATAAAGGCATTTATTTATTAAATTAGTCAGAAATCTGGGGCAGGCAGACCTGTTTTGTTCAGCAGTTCAACTTGTTACTGAAGATGTCCTTTTACTCTGCTGTTTCTCCACATGGTGGGGAAGCCTTTCCATGTGGTGGTATGAAGGCTGTAGCAGCTGAAAGATTTGTGAACTCACCTATCCAAGCACATCCCACACTCCCAAACTTTGTATAATGAGACTCCTCTCTGAGAACCCGAATTTTCTTTTTCTCCTTATTTTTTTTTTTTGAGACAGAGCCTTACTCTGTCACCCAGGCTGGAGTGCAGTGGTGTGATCTTGGCTCACTGCAGCCTCCGCTTCCCGGGTTCAAGTGATTCTTGTGCCTCAGCCTCTCAAGTAACTGGGATTACAGGCATGCACCACCACGCCAGGGTAATTTTTGTAGTTTTAGTCAAGACGTGGTTTCGCCATGTTGGCCAGGCTGGTCTCGAACTCCTGACCTCAGGTGATCTGCCTGCCTCGGCCTCCCAAAGTGCTGGGATTACAGGTATGAGCCACCGCACCCGGCCTGAGAACCTTCATTTTCTTACCCATGTTGTGTTTTTGTTCCTGTGCTCCTGTGCTTGTCTGCTGTGCTGAGCTGTAGATGTGTCCTGCCACAGCTTTGCAGGACAGGGATAAGTTGAGACATGAAGCAAGAAGCCTTGCCTGTCAGGCTGCCCTTGGCATGACTAGAGTGTATGTGGGGATTTTCACCTCTTATTTTGGGGTCCATTCTGTTCCTTCTTTGAACCGTAGTCTCTACAGGATAGGGTGTTTTGGGACAGATTTCGTCTTACTTTAGATATAAATAATATAAAATTAACCCACTATAAATTTATTTTTTATTAAAAAAATTTTTTAAAAGACAGGCTCTCACTCTCCCACACAGGCTGGAATGTGATGGTATAGTCATAGCTCACTGCAGCCGTGAACTCTTGGGCTCAAGCCATCATCCCACCTCACACTCTCTCCCCAGTAGCTGGGACTACAGGCATGCACTGCCACACCTGGCTAACTTCAAAAATTTTTTTGTAGAGACAGGGTGTCACTCTGTTGCCCAGGCTGGTCTTGAACTTCTGGCCTCAAGTGATTCTCCTGCCTCGGCTTCCCAAAGTACTGGGATTACAGGTGTGAGCCACCACAGTCTGCCAATTACTTCTTTTTCTCAGGACATATCAGTAGTGACTTCACTACTAATCAGTAATGATAGACTTCACTACTCATCAGTAGTGAGCTGAAATCAGTATTTTCTTAGTCCCATACACACACAGTCCACACACTGTCTCTCATACACACACACACACACACACACGCCATACAAACATGCACACATATGGAAAAAAACCCTGATGATGAGCATTGCTTTTCTTTGGGAATATGGGTGATGATTCTTCTCTTTTTTTCTTTCTTTCTACCCGCTTTCCTTCTTTTATGTATTTGAGCTCAATAGAATTTCTCGTTACTGAGTATATATTATTAGTAGAAATTTGATGAAAACAGTTTTTTTTGTTTTTTTTTTTTGAGACACGGTTTCACTCTGTCATGGGCTGGAGTGCAGGGGTGCTGTCTCGGCTCACTGTAACCTCTGCCTCCTGGGCTTAAGTGGTTCTTCCACCACAGCCTCCTGAGTAGCTGGCACTATAGGTACACACCACCGCACCTGGCTGATTTTTAAAAAATTATTTATAGAGACGGGTCTCCCTATGTTGCCCAGGCTGATCTCAAACTTCTGGGCTTAAGTGACCTTCCTGCCTTAACCTCCCAAAGTGCTAGGATTACAGGCATGAGCCACCGCGTCTGGCTAATAATTTAAATAAAAGAAAAATTATTGGAAAATATTTATGTCCTTTGCTTTACGCTTTTACTGTCTCATTCTTTTTCGACTGCCATAGGAGAATTGCATCTTATTTGTTTACAGTATTAGACCTGGGCATATAAAATACAATTTATACATTGTATTACTAGGGATTCTTAATGTGGACCAAAAATCCTGGACCAAGTTTTTTGCTGTTTGGAGGACAGTGCTTTATTCTGTGCTGTTTCCCTCTTGGGTAGAGAGATACTCTAAGAAGATTAAATGGAGTGGAACACTGCAGGTTTTGAGAATAAAGAGTTTATTTCTCCAGGTCATAGCTTCTAACTGAGGTCAAATGTATCCCAAAGGCTAAGTGGAGTAAAATGATTTGGCAGTTTCCATATCTACCTGGTAGATAGGCTTGCTTTCAAAAAAAGCTTTCGGTTGGTATCTTGATCATTAGTTTCAGAGGATAAACCTTTGATTTAATTAATTTGGAGATTGATTGCTATATTCAGTATTGACTTCTGTAAAATGTCCCTCCAGCCAAGGGTCTGGGGCAGACACATGGACAATATGCTCTGAAATTCTAGTTGCTTTTGAAGATATCAGCAATTACTGAGTGCCTTAGGATGTAATGCACCTAACTTAGAAAAATAGCTGCTTCTTAACCCATTTTTCTTTTTCTTTCTTTTTTTTTGGAGACAGGATCTCGCTCTGTCGCCTAGGCTGGAGTGCGGTGGTGTGATCTCGGCTCACAGAACCTCTGCCTCTTGGGTTCAAGGGATTCTTGTGTCTCAGCCTCTGAGTAGCTGGGACTACAGATGTGTGCCACCACACCCGCCTTATTTTTGTATTTTTAGTAGAGACAGGGTTTTGCCATGTTGGCCAGGCTGATCTCAAACTCCTGACCTCAAGTGATTCACCCGCCTCAGCCTCCCAAAATGCGGGGATTACAGGTGAGCCACCGCGCCTGGCCTTAACCCACTTTTCATAATTTGCATTTTGCACCACAAAGTGGAATAATTGGAAGAATATTGGACTGACTGCATATACACAACAGAATAATACCATGTGACCATTCTTGAAAATAGGGTAGCTTTATATGTACCAATATTGAAGTATTTCCATGGTACTTACACGGATAATACCAGGTTTCTAACAGTGTATATGTTTTCATGTATGTGAAAAGATTTTCCTTAATTATAAAAATATTTATTTTCTTTTTAAATTTGAATGTCTCTGAAATCGACATGTATTTTGCAATTGATAGCCTCCTGCCTGTCTTTGTCAGCTGGGCAGCAGCAGTGGTGTAGTATGAATGCCTGCATGGACATGAACTGGGTTGCTCTTCCACCTGGAATGATGGGGCAACTACAGCCCTTTGATGCTTCCGTCAACACACCATTTAATGACCATTTGACAAAAGAATATGAGTCTAGGCCAGGCGTAGTGGCTCATGCCTGTAATCCCAGCACTTTGGGAGGCTGAGGTGGGCAGATCACCTGAGGTCAGGAGTTTGAGACCAGCTGCCTGGACAACAAAGTGAAACCCTGTCTCTAGTAAAAATACAAAAATTAGCTGGGCATGGTGCCATGCACCTGTAATCCCAGCTACTCGGGTGGCTGAGGCAGGAGAATCACTTGAACCCAGGAGGCAGAGGTTGCAGTGAGCCAAGATCGTGCCACTGTACTCCAGCTTGGGTGACAAAGTGAGATTCCAACTCAAAAAACAAAAACAAAAAAACAGAACAAAAAGAATATGAGTCTAGTTGGTGTCTGAAAACTTTCTTTGACAACTTTGGTAATATTAAGAAAGCATCAACATTAAAACTTGGCGATGTCAGTAGCTTGGAGGCAAATCTCAGAGACAATAGTAGAGCACTCTTTTAAGCAATGCTGTATTGCTTGTGGTCTTAATGTTAACAAGCAAAATATTGTATAGAAATACACAGACATCAAAGATCAAAAAGTGATTCAAAAGAGACTCTGAAGAAGTTTTGATACTTAAACCAATTTAACTTATATTTTTTCTAAGTATTCACAAGAGTGATAAATAATAAAAATCTACATTTAAGTAAATTTAAAAGAGCTCTTTCACTAATTATAAATACAAAGTCTAGGTATAAGAAAGCATTATATCATAGTTTAATTGGATATACTTTCCCTCCCTCCTTTCCTTTCTTCCTTTATCCCGCATTCCTTACTTCATCCGTCTATCCACCCCTCCATTTATTTTATATTTTATTTTTATTTATTTATTTATTTTTTGAAGACAGATTTTCACTTTGTCACCCAGGCTGGAGTGCAGTGGAGCGATCTTGCCTCACTGCAACCTCTGCCTTCTGGGTTCAAGTGATTCTCGTGCCTCAGCTTCCCGAGTAGCTGGGATTACAGGAGTGTACCACTACATGAAATGAAGTTTTTCTGTTTTTAGTAGAGACAGGGTTTCACCATCTTGGCCAGGCTGGTCTCAAGCTCTTGGCCTCAGGTGATCTGCCTGCCTTGGTATCCCAAAGTGCTGGGATTACAGGCGTGAGCCACCACGCCTGGCCCCCCCCCAACCATCTTTTTTTTTTTTTTTTTTTTTTTTTTAATGAACTTAACAAAGGGAACTTTAATAAAGGGAAGGGACCTAGATGGCTGGGGTGTGGGGAAGAAGACTTACTTTTCCCATATAATCTTTTGTTCACTTTACTTTTATTTTTATCAAAGCTATATATGCTCCACGTTTCAATAGCAAATGGGTATCTTCTCAGATTACTACTTTTAGGCTGGGCTCAGTGGCTCAAGCCTCTAATCCCAGCACTTTGGGAGGCCGAGATGGGCGGGTCACCTGAGGTCAGGAGTTCAAGACCAGCCTGACGAACATGGTGAAACCCCGTCTCTACAAAAAATACAAAAATTAGCCGGGCGTGGTGGTGCACGTCTGTAGTCCCAGTTACTGGGGAGGCTGAGGTGGGAGGAATGCTTGAACCCAGTAGGGGAGGTTGCAGTGAGCTGAGATTGCGCCTCTGTATTCCAGCCTGGGCAATAGAGTGAGACTCCGTCTCAAAAATAAATAAATAAATAAAAGATGACTACTTTCAATAGTTTTTTCTGACCCTTGGTTGTTATCATCAGATCTCTGAATAACATGCTGATATTAGTATTTCATGATGTTTTGCTATTAAGCATTATCATTGACTCCCTGTCTTGGAAGATGAGGAATCACTCTTTTACCCTCTCCTGTTCAACACATATACACTCATCCTTCCTATATCCCCCGTCCACTTACAGTTATATTATCATGTTTGGTGGATCAATATTCCCTCTTTACATTATTATGACTATGTAAATAATATTCATAGGTAAACCAGAGAGCACAAGGATTACTTTTCTTTTTTGCCCTGAGTTAATAATTGGATAATTGTACAGTAAGATTTTAACACACTTCTCCTAGTAATTGAAAGAATAAGTACATGTTTTCAGAAATGAATAGAAAATGTGATTAAAACCTTTGAACTAATTGACATGTATAGGGCACAGTACAGAATACATAGCCTTTTAAGTATTGAGGGAACATGAAAAGAAAATGGCTATATGCTGGCATTAAGGTAAATCTAAATAAATTTCAAACTTTGGCAATATACAGATTATGTTCTCCAACTACAATGCAAATAAGATAGAAACAACAACAACAACAACAACAAAACTAGAAAAAGCCCTTCTTTTGGAAAAGTAGACATACTTCACAACATCCCATGGTTTAAAGATAGCAAAATTGAAATTTGAGAAATCTCAAACTGAATGAAAATGAAAATATTGCAGATCAAAATTTGTGGAAAAAAGTGCCAGCACATAAGAAGGCCCATAGCCCTACCCTACCTCCTCACATCATCCTTATCTTTTTCTTTGTACTCAATTTACAAGAGAAGAAAATACAGATGAGATCTATATCTGAGATCATCTTCAGTGTTATGAAAGGGAGCTTAGGGAAGGAGGAAAAGATCTTTTAATTTTAACTTTTATTTTAGGTTTGGGGGTACATGTGCAGGTTTGTTATATAGGTAAATTTGTGTCACAGGGGATTGTTGTACAGATTATTTTGTCACTCAGGTACTAAGCCTAGTACTCAATAGTTATTTTTTCTGCTCTTCTCCCTGGGAAGAGGAAAGGATCTTGACCATGTATTTCCAAAAAGCAGAAATAGAATAAATGGCTAGAAATGCAAGAAAGGCAGATTTTTGCTCAGTGTAAGAGAAAATGTGGTTATTATTTGTTTTGATGTATTAGGAGATAATGAGTTCCCTATCACTGGAAATACACAAACGATTCAATGTGGATCCCAGCAGGAGGTGGGGGATTTGACTAGTCATCTGTGTTTAAAAACAGTGTTAACATGTTACATGAAAATATGACAGTTTTAATAATTTTTGAATCTGAATGGTGGGTGTTCCATGTTAATTGTACTGTACAGTTAACTTTTCTCTAAGCTTGACAATGTTGATGATGAAAAATTGAAAAACAAAACAAAAAAATAATAATTGGGTAATTGTGTCTTAATTTTCTTAATTGCTGGGTTTTCTGTGTACTTATCAGTAATTCAGCCCCAAACTCTTTGACCAGTCAGAAATAATTACTCCTTTCTCCCACCATGGCCATTTGCATTTTTGTTAGTCTAGATTGAATATCGGCTAATGGTTTAACATTTACATTCATAATCATAATATCCCTTGGGACTTATTTTGTTCATCTTTGAAGTCCCAGAATTCTCAGCTTAATGTTTTTCAAATAATAGAACTCAGTAAAACCTTGCTTTTTAGAAATGCCTATGCTTCTCTCAGTTAGTAATGTCTTCTGTCTTCAGATATGTTGACTGCAGTAGAAAGCACTTTAGGAGCTCAAGGTGGGAGGCATCACTTGAGCTCAGGAGGTTGAGAGCAGCCTGGGGAACATAGTGAAGAACCTGTCCCAATCAATCAATCAATCAGTCAGTCCAGTTTTAGTAACTGACCAACTAACCAGAGTGTGATACATCTGTATGTGGCCTTTAATAACTAAGAATAAGAGGTAGCAACAAACCCTCTACAAGTTATGTAGCCTCATCATGAAAGTTTCATGTCAGAGTTCTGCAGAACATTCTGGGACTCCAAACTGACTTTGCCAACCCCTTAAGGCCATCTCAGCCCCTGTTTCCCTGAGTGAAGGGCAGTGCCTTAAACTGTTACTCCTCCTCTGTTTTCAGTGATAAGATCAGCTGTAGCATCAAGGAGTAGCGGCAATGGTGACATGAGCTGGGCAGACAGTGGTGACAGCGATAGTGGCAATGACAATAACTTGGGAGTGCTGGCTAGAGAGTTCTTGCCCGGTTAACTCACTCACAACAGCAGAGCCTCAGAGACCCACGGACCTACACTCTGGACAATGCTCTTCCCAAAACCTCTCCTCTTCCCAACACCTAATTCTCACTTTTTCTTATTATTGAAAGAAACTGAATTTTGTTTTGTGCTTGGATATTGAAGTTGTCAGAAGTACTTTAATTTACTTTAAGCTTATTCTAGGGAGTTCTAATAGGGAAGTAGCACTATTCATAGTTATCTCAAACACTAGAAGTTGTTTGAGTTTTGTGAAACAAGCGATTTAATCCAAAGCAGAAAATGAGAAAAAACTCAGGTCACTGCAAGTTTAGTTACAGCTGAGGTGATTAACAATAGTTGTAATTTATGAACTATTGCTATTCCTACAATAGTCATATTTTGCCAATTGTTTCATGAGCTTTAACATCTTTTGGCCATAGTTTTCCCTTCAGATGGGTAAAAGACTCTGTAGTAAAATCTTTTAGCAAGAAGAAAGTCTTTATCTCTGTTTAATTAGGTGTCAAGAACCCAGTGGAGAGGATTTGTCATTTGTGATAAAATTAGAATGTAGTCAAACAGTGTTACTGGAGACCTTCACCCCAACCTGATTATTCTTTGTGGTTACCTGGGTCTCAGTATTCTGTATATTTTAATTCTTAGCTCAGAGAAGGAATTTACAGCACAGTACCTGAATGGGGAGTGTGTTTTTGGTTTCAAGTATTTTGATGGTTTCTTTCTTAAAAGGAGTCTTATCTTCTGATATTATATTTTTCCTTCTCAAATAAAAGGCTTGCATTTTTCTTTTACATTATCACCAGATGGATGAAGAGAAGGGAAAATAGAAGCCTAGGATGGTGGTAACAAGGGGATAGAAACAAGAAACATAGTATTTTTAGAAAAATCAAGGAGCAAGACAGCAAGAGAAAACTTGCAGCAGAACTTGGAATAATCAGTTGTGATCAGGTGGAAGTTCCAAGCTTTTGAAATGGACCTCTGTATTAATCATATTCTGATAGGAAAACAAATTATTCTAGGTATTTCAAACAGTGGGAATGTATTACAAGAACTGGTTACAAAGGGACTGAAGGGCTGGTGGAGCAAAATACAGAAAGAGAAGGTTATACAGAATGAATAACTGCAGGAAATCCCTGCTACGCTTCGACTGGAGAGGCACAGGAGGGGTAGCGTTGCCCAGAGTGTGGGCCAGTGGGTCTCTGAGGCTCTACTGTTGGGGGTGAGTTAACCGGGCAAGAACTCTATAGCCAGCACTCCCAGGTTATTGTCACTGCTACTATCGCTATCACCACTGTCTGCTTAGCTCGTGTCACCACTGCCACTACTCCTTGATGCTACAGCTGATCTTATCACAGTCAGGAGTGCTAATACTTGCTCTGCTACATGAGAATTGGAAGAGGTTCCTTCTCTCTTCCTTCTGAGACAGGATAGTTCCCGTGACCCCCTTGCGGGCCTTGCGACAGGGGTGGCTTGTTTACTCAGCCACCATGCTCAAACCCCTTGCAGGAAGGGGAGCACGCAGGTGAGCGGGTGCAGGAGCCCGGGCAAGTGCTTTTGGGCGCCAGCAGGAACAAACCGCATACCAGCCCACGGCAGTGTCTAGGGGTTGCCTGTGACTTCTGAAGCCCGAGAGGGCATGTGTTACAATCAGTGCTCTTTTAGCAGTTGTCATCCGTGGATGGCTAAGTGTTAAACAGCTCAGTGGAGAGTCAGTTTGACAGCCTCTTGCACCTACACTCAGGTCCTTATCCAGTGCCCAAGAGGAATGACGTCAAATGGACTTGAAGGATGGTGAATGTGGAGATTTTATTGAGTGGTGGAAGTGGCTCTCAGTGGGATGGGGAGCTGGAAAGGGGATAGAGCGGGAAGATGATCTTCCCCTGGAGTTTGGCTGGGGATGGCCAAACTCCTCTCTGACTGTCCCTGGCCAAACTCCTCTCCGATCATCCCCGGCTGAACTCCTCTCTGACTATAATCTCTGATGTCCAGCTGCCTCTTCTCTCCATGTTCAGATGCTCCTTCTCTTCTCCTTTTCTGCCGCGCCACTCTGCTCCTTTGCCAGTGGAGTTTGGGGTTTTTTATGGGCACAGGATAGGTGGTGGAGCAGGCCAAAAGGCAACATTTGGGCGGGAAAACGGGGATGTAAATTTCTCATTTAGGGCCAAGGGTCCAGGCTTGAGGGTAGAACCCTCGCCAGGGACCCCATCCTCTTCTATCCAGTATTTCCCTGCCTCCTGTCTGTATCGTTCCCACCTTCAGTCTTCCTACAGTGCTCCTAGTTGTAACACCTAATGGCAAGCCAGTTGTCCAGGGAGCCTGAGGAGTGAAGTTTTCAGGGTTTCAGTCCCATGCAATAAGGAGCATAGCATAGAAGTTTGGACATGGAGCTGAGCAACTGACAAGCCAATGACTCATGCAGCCTCCTCTTAGAAAAAATTACTAAGCTGACTCTGTGCTCTTTATGCACCTGGGTTTGGCTGAGAGTACTGTAATCTTGGGCAAAAGACTGTTGTACTAATAAGGCTAGTGTTTTAAATCCCAAAGGCAGGTGTGTTGGGGGACATTGGTGTATCTGGAAGAAATTTTTCTCCACTGGAAAGGAGGTCTCTGCTTTAAATTCTGTGCTTTAGAGATGGGTTTACATGAGCACTGGCACATTGACCCATTATGGTGAAGATTTTTTTTTTTTAAATTTTTAAGAGCAAAACCTTTCATGTATATCATGTTTTGTTTCTTATAAGAATTTTGCATTGGTATATTTGAAATCATTCCAGGAAAAATATGGATGTGAAAAACAACTTTATCTGCTGGCTTACAGTGTTGGTTCAGCATGTGAAAGATTAAGGGGCTACTCAGATCTGGGGCAGTGTTGCTAAGTGGCAGGTCCTTATGTGATCTGGAGTCAGTCTGGACATTGTGGGTAAAGAGGGGCAAGACTTGGAACAGGATATGAGTGAACTTCCACCCTTACTCCAAAGAAGAAGAGGAAATGAGTGGTTCACTTGTGGGGGTCCTGAGTGGATGGATGGGAAGGTTTGAGGAATTAGGTGAGGGTCAGTTAGCAAGCAAGGGAGAGTCCTCTCTTTCCCCCTTTTTACCTCATGCCAGTCCCCATGAAGAATCACCACCTTTGGCAGAAAATGATGGTAATTTTTATTTTATTTTATTTGTATTTTTTTGAGACAAGATCTTGCTCTGTCACCCAGGCTGGAGTGCAGTGGCATGATCACGGTGCACTGCAGCCTCAACTTCTTGGGCTCAAGCGATCCTCCTACCTCAGCCTCCTGAATATCTGGGACTATAGGTGTGCACCATCACATCCAGCTAATTTTTTACTTATGGACAGGGTCTCACTATGTTACCCAGGTTGGCCTTGAACTCCTGGGCTCAAGCAATCCTCCTTCCTCAGTCTCCCAAAAGGACACAACAGGTTTATGGTAGAGATTATTTTTTAAAACAGATTACCTTTGGAGAGCATTCTGCAGGAGCACTTCTCTTTTCCAAATTAAGGCAGGCTGGGCTTTCCACATCATTAGTGTGCTAAAGCTGGCTAACATTTCTGTGGGTGTAATTGCAAGTACCAAGAATGTCATGGAATCAACATTGCAGCAGGGCCCGTCATCCCTCTGGTCCTTTCCTATTTGCTGGTCTGACGTTCTTGTCCCCACCCGGGGTTTTCAGCTCTAGATGAGTGATTCACGCTTTGTTAGTAAAGTGAGGTTAATAATGTATGTTGCCTTCTGTTTTCACCAGTTTGTGTGGGAGTAATGAAAGAAGAGGCCATGCTCCTGCAGAAGGAGAGGGGCACATAAACACGTCCCATAAAGTATGTCACTCTCAGGCTCCTCTGCTGTTTCAGATCCAGTCTCCATAGTCAGCAATCTGCCACCCTTTGCCAGCATTCATTTTATTCCATTTGTATTCCAAGTTGCAATTCCCTTTACAGTGCACATTAGTGCAAAAGATCTATTTAGCTGTTGTTTAAAGAAACGAATAGGTTTGTCAGAATTCAGTAAACACGAAATAACCCAGAGGAATGAAAGTTTGAATCTGAAGTTGTTAAATGTAAGAGCAGTGAACATGACTAGAAAACTAGTGAGCCAATTGCACATACGTTAGTCACATTTTTGTGGATATACCATAGGTTAATTGATTTTCATTTCTCTATAGACTCCAGTTCCAACTCTTGTTACAGTAGGCATTGTGCTGGAGTTGGGGGGAGCTAAATAACTCAGTTTTTTTATGAGCCACATCTAATACCTTTTAGAAATTGTTCAATATTGATACTTATGTTCTAGGTCATGATATCCCCAGTGAAGTAGTTTAGGTTGGTCATGGTTCTTTTTTTGTTTTGTTTGTTTTGTTTTTGAGACAGAGTCTCACTCTGTCACCCAGGTGGGAATGCAGTGGTGCAATCTCGGGTCGCTGAAACCTCTGCCTCCCAAGTTCAAGTGATTCTCCTTCTCAGCGTCGAGTAGCTGGTATTATAGGCATGCACCACCACGCCCAGCTAATTTTTGAATTTTTAGTAGAAACAGGGTTTCACCATGTTGGCCAGGCTGATCTTGAACTCCTGACCTCAGGTGATCCACACACCTCAGCCCCACAACGTGCTGGGATTACAGGTGTGAGCCACCATGCCTGGCCAGGTTGGTCATGGTTCTAATTTCAGTATTCTTCAGCACTTACCATCTGAAGCTCTAGGCTTAGGAGAGATGCTTGCAGGGCAAAATGACGTGTTTTTATTTATTTATTTATTTTTTAATTTTTGAGACAGAATCTCACTCTGTCGCCCAGGCTGAAGTATAGTGACGTGATCTCAGCTCACTGCAACCTCTGCCTCTCCAGTTCATGCAATTCTTCTGCCTCAGCCTCCCAAGTAGCTGGGATTACTACTACCATGTGCCACCATGCCTGGCTAATTTTTGTATTTTTAGTAGAGATGAGGTTTCACCATGTTGGCCAGGCTGGTCTCGAACTCCTGACCTCAAGTAATCTGCCTGCCTCGGCCTCCCAAAGTGCTGGGATTATAGGTGTGAGCCATTGTGCCCTGCCAAAATGACCTATTTTTAATCTTCTCCAGAGAAGTTTAGTTTGAAAGCATCTGACAATCTTACAGAAAACCTATATTAGCATGATTGCACACATGCACACGCATGTGTGGTTGTGTTTTGTGTGGATGTATCTCAGGGAAGTTACCGGGAAATGCTTTTATAGATAGCAAACATGGGAAATATTTCTGGAACGCTAGGTCCCTTTAACTTTCCTCTCTATTCAGAAGCATCTACCACTATTAAAGGCAGCTGCACCCCTGCAGACTAAACATAATTCAGATGAATGCAGGAGACCTTCTCATTTTCATTTTTAAAATGGCCTGTTGCTTCTTCATGCATGCGTATGAATAGATTCTGCAGGCATTTTTGGCCACTATAGATTGTATGCAAGAGGGATCTCAGCCTCTTCTCCCCTTCCTTCCCACATGGAGATTCTCATATCAGCACAGCTATGAGTGAGCCTGTAAGCCTGCATCTCCTAGTTGTCATGAATGACAGGCTCATTATACCTAGTGCAGCTTTGGGGTCCTGTTCCTATTAGCAACACAGCCTGAGTGGATCTACATAGTGGCCACAAGAGTCTAGACACAGCTGCCTTCAGCTTTTTCTCGTCTTTCTTGAAGTAGACCAGCAGAGATGGGACTTGAGCCCTGTCCATTCTCTGAAGCACCCGAGGCAGGCTTTGTGTCTTTCTGCTTCCCAGCTCTGCATCTGGTATTTTTGCTGAGGTGCACCCATGCTGAGCCAGGTTAAGAATCTTCCATGTGCCACCTAGCAGGTGGCAGCAGACAGTGACTGGTGTTTGGGTCACTCACTCAAATCCCCTGTGCCTGATCCCCCCAGTTAATTCTGGACCCACTTTTGTTTTAATCATATCCTCTTTAATCTCTCTCTCATCTCATACCTTGAATTCCTGCTTCTGATTCCTGTGGACTGGATTCTAGTACTTTCTCTCCCAGGTAAATGGCCTTGATTCTCTGTTATGCCTTAGGCGGCAACTTTGTGTTCTAACTCAATTTTATAGGTTCTGGTTCCTATCATTGGCCACTCGACCAGCTTAGACCCTTTTTGAGCAGCAACTGTTGTACTTCAATGCAATCAGTTGCCTTTCTTCTCACATTCTCTTTCATATCCTTTCATATCTCTTTCATATCCTCTGTCTTAATGATTATTAACCTTTGCCAGCCATCCAACTCTGTACACCATTAGATTTCAGGTATATGGGTGAGTGTTCTTTTTGAAGCCTAAGGTCAAATATAGCAAATACCAATAAACAAGGACAAGCCCATTTTTACGTTAGTACGTCATTGCCGAAGATTGAGAATAAAAGCCTGTTATCAAAACAGAGGCACTTTCTTCAGCAATTTCTCTGTGCTTAGTATATGTCCTGTGACATAATCTTATCTGATCTTTGTTTAAAAGCCTTTCTTGATTAATTGATTTCTCATTGATGTAGTGTTGGCACTGAACAGTTTATCTTTATTTGTGGGAGTGTACACTGGCATTAAATAATTAATTTGTATGAGCTCTGCCAGAAAATGTTGATAAAGTTTTATTTTGGCGTAAATATATATTTGGTATTTTCTTTTCCAGTGGGTATTGCAAGATGAATTTTTTCCCATTTCCTTATATTTATTTTTAAAAAACTCAAGGGTCTACAAAATTATCCATGTCAAGAATACTTCAGAAATTGTATATTACCTATTGTGTTATTGTCTTAGTTCTTCTTTCTCAGTTATTGAAATAAGTTCTTCCTGATTGGATCTCCACCCATGCAGTCAGGAAACAATCGCTTACCACATCCATCACTTCTGTCTGCACATCATCATGTTTCAGAGGTTTTTCAATTAATCCTGTGGATGCTAGGGTCACTCATACTTGTAATCCTGTTAGGCCTTCTTTATTTCTCGATGCGCTTGTTAATTCCTGTCCATCTTGCAGTGGTCTGTAACATAGTGCTATTATCAGCTCTTTCGTCTTTAAAAGCCTCTTGTCTACCATTTTGACTAAGATTGATTAACTGCACTTTGCTGAAATCGATCATTTTGGATTAAAAAAATCTATCCTCTATATTTCTTCTGGCTACTTTTGCACGGTTTCACTTTTTTTTTTTGCAATTAATCAACCTGCTGACCTGGTTGCTTTCCTTTTTTGGCTTCCTTTCTCTTGCTCTTTTCTTTTTAAAGGACTATCTTCATCTCTTTATTTCTCCTATTTTCTTGTAGGTAACTTTCAGGAAGAAAAGCCCATTGCAGGAGGCAGTGGAATAAATTCTCCTTTAGAACCTGGCCAGACATGACTCCTGTTTCCTTTTTCATAAAATGAGAAACGATAGTCCCCCTCTTTGGTGATCCTCTCCCTGAGTAGTTTCTGGGGTGAAAACCTTGTGACTGATTGCCAGGCACTTTGCAGTGACACTGTAACATGCTTCATATGTGTGTATGTGTGTGTGTATGTATGTGTGTATGTGTGTGTATGTATATGTATGTGTATATACACTCACACACACCCACTCTTGCTCTGTCACCCAGAGCACACAATTGCTCTGTCACCCAGGCTGGAGTGCAGTGGCTCAATCTTCGCCTCCCGGGTTCAAGTGATTCTCCTGCCTCAGCTTCCCAGGTAGCTGGGATTACAGGCAATGTGCCACCACGCCCAGCTAATTTTTGTATTTTTAGTAGAGACAGGGTTTCACCATGTTGGCAAGGCTGGTCTTGAACTCCTGACCTCAAGTGATCCATCTGCCTTGGCCTCCTAAAGTGCTGGGATTACAGGCGTGAGCCACCGTGCCTGACCACATGCTTCTTATTCATAGCCTCAGACTCCTCTGTATTCTAATCTTACCAGGTAGACCCAAACTTAGCAACATTCTTTTGGAAATACTAACTAATATCTCATTTTCTTCTCCTAGGTACTGACTTTAACATAGATAGCTTACCTCTGCCTCGGAAAGCCCATCATGACTGGGCTCTTTTTCACGAAGAGTCCCCGAAAAACAATTATAAGCTCTTTCATAAACCAGTGATCACCTTATTCAACTACACTGCCACGTTCAGCAGGCATTCCCACTTGCCACTAACTACCCAATACTTGGAGAGCATTGAAGTCCTGAAGTCACTCCGATACCTAGTTCCTTTGCAGTCCAAAAACAAGCTTAGAAAAAGACTTGCTCCACTGGTGTATGTACAGTCAGACTGTGACCCACCATCAGACAGGGACAGCTATGTTCGCGAGCTGATGACTTACATCGAGGTTGATTCCTATGGTGAATGTTTACGAAACAAAGACCTCCCTCAGCAGCTGAAAAATCCAGCCTCTATGGATGCCGATGGCTTTTATAGGATCATTGCACAGTATAAGTTTATCCTAGCTTTTGAGAATGCAGTTTGTGATGACTACATCACTGAGAAGTTCTGGAGGCCACTGAAACTGGGGGTAGTCCCTGTATATTACGGATCCCCCAGCATCACAGACTGGCTTCCAAGTAACAAAAGTGCTATTCTTGTATCAGAATTTTCTCACCCCAGGGAACTGGCAAGTTACATCAGACGACTGGATTCTGATGACAGATTGTATGAGGGCTATGTAGAATGGAAGCTGAAGGGTGAGATCTCTAACCAGCGACTTCTGACAGCTCTCAGGGAACGGAAATGGGGAGTGCAAGACGTCAACCAGGACAATTACATCGATGCATTTGAGTGTATGGTGTGCACCAAGGTGTGGGATAATATCAGGCTTCAGGAAAAGGTAAGCAAATCAAAGGTGGGCATAGAGCCAGCAAGTTGGCCATCTTGATGTTCTCTGCTCTCCTGTGTTTCCTTCTATTATTGCTACCTCATCAGTGTTCTTCATTCCTATCAGAGAGACCGGGCTCTGCAGGAAGGTTGAATATTCCATTACTACGTTTTGGTACCGTCATGAAGTTTACAAGCCCCGGACAGGCCTTCATTCCTGAAAGCCTTCATTCTCCTTTATTGTTTCTTCTGGAGGATCCCGTGCTGCAGGTGCTGGGCAGTGACACAGAAAGCTGCAGAAAAGGGGAAGAGTCCCAAACATAAAAAATTAAGAGTTCTTGCCAGACATGGTGGCTCATGCCTGTAATTGGAGCACTTTGGGAGGTTAAGGTGGGTGGATCACTTGAGCCCAGGAGTTTGAGACCAGCCTGGGCAACATGGCAACCCCCATGTCTACTAAAAATATAAAAATTAGCTGGGCATGGTGACATGCACTTGTAATCCCAGCTACTTGAGAGGCTGAAGTGGGAGAATTGCTGGAATCCAGGATGCAGAGGTTGCAGTGAGCCAAGATCATGCCACTGTACTACAGCCTGGGTGACAGAGCAAGACTCTGTCGCAAAAAAAAAAAAAACAAACAAAAAGAAACACAAAAGAGTTCTGCTTATCCACATGCCACACGGTCAATCCTTTAGCCTCTCCATCAATGCCGTGGCGAAGGAGTATGATAATTTCTGCCAGACCTCTCACACTGACACTCCACAGCCTCCACTTTCAAACTCATTTTCATTTTGCTTGCTGCTCTAATATTTACTCTTTCTCTTTCTGGCAAATATGTGCTTATTAATATAGAGAGAAACTACTGAAATAATGATGGGGATAATCCTTATAAAAACTTTCTTAAATTATTATGAACTTCTTAGTAATGTCTTCAAATTTCTAGATTGTGCTTGGTGTTTGTTTGCTTACTTTATTTATAATGGGAATGAACCTACTTTATGTGTAACTGAATTTGTTCAAAGGAAATTTGTTGAAAGAAAAAGAAAGATTACTTTCAACTTCTCCTGAAATTTTTACAGAATGAGGTGGCCCACACATAGCACTTGCCGATCACCCATCATTGCTGTGCCAGACTCTCATAGATGTGTAAGGTTTTATCTAAAAATTTTCTTCTTCTTCTTCTTCTTTTTTTTTTTTTTTTTGAGACCGAGTCTCACTCTGTTGCTCAGGCTGGAGTGCAGTGGCACCATCTCAGCTCACTGCACCCTCCACCTCCCAGGTTCAAGCAATTCTCGTATCTCAGCATCCTGAGTAACTGGGACTACAGGCATGAATCACCACACCTGACTAATTTTTGTATTTTTAGTAGAGACGGGGTTTCACCATGTTGGTCAGGCTGGTCTCGAACTCCTGACCTCAGGTGATCTGCCTGTCTCAGCCTCCCAAAGTGCTGGGATTACAGGTGTGAGCCACCACGTCTGGCCTTATCTAAATTTTCCGAAGGCCAACAACTTTTCTTAAATATTTACATGCTTACTTTATTATATGAATTTTAGGTCAAACATAAACCTAAACAGTATGTCAAATTATCTTTAGGTATTGTATGTATACCATATGGGGCTCTCAGATACTAACTCTGTATATGGTAGACAGATTTAAAATATTCAAAATATATTTTTTAAGATTTTAAGAATTATGAAAATTTAAATTCTTCTTTCTTGTTTTGTATAACTGTTCAACTCATAAAATCACTTATTTTATGCTGGCTGTCTTGGTCCGCAACACGAACACTAAATATTACATCATTCTTCCCAGAGAATGCATCCTGATTTCTGATGGCTTCCTGTATGATCTAATTTATAGGGCCATAAGCAAAAAATTAAATACACACACACACACACACACCCATGTGAAAACATGAGAGAGTAGAGACCACATTAATTGCCCATGCTATACTAATTATTTATTCTCAAAATATATCAAGGTAGAAAACAGAATTTCTGAGGGTGATGATGTGCTTGGGCTAGGTTTCAAGATCATTTCAAGGCTTCAAGATTATATTCACAGAAAACTGAAATATGCAAACCCTAACTGCTTCTGTACCTCACAAAAACCCTATTGAGATAATTATTGGGAACTGGAAGAGAGGGTATGCTGGCATTGGTAAATAGCTTTTTTTAAAAAAATTTTTTTTTTGAGATGGACTCTCGCTCTGTCGCCCAGGCTGGAGTGCAGTGGCGTGATCTCGGCTCACTGTAAGCTCCGCCTCCCGGGTTCACGCCTTTCTCCTGCCTCAGCTTCTCGAGTAGCTGGGACTAGAAGCGCCCGCCACCATGCCCAGCTAATTTTTTGTATTTTTAGTAGAGACGGGGTTTCACCATGTTAGCCAGGATGGTCTTGATCTCCCAACCTTATGATCCTCCCACCTCGGCCTCCCAAAGTGCTGGGATTACAGGCGTGAGCCACCGCGCCCAGTGGGTAAGTAGCTTTAAAGAAGATGTGGGAGATCATTCCTGCAGTTCTAACAGAAACAGCTAACTGAATATGGCATTTCAGAATGCCCAAAGGTGGTGTGATCGAATGTTCTTCTCTCTGGACTCATTGAGGAAATTAGAGTAGGTTTTTCTCCAGCGTGCTCTGATTCCTCCCAGAGAGGTCAGTGAAGATGATTAGGAGGCTTTGCTTGCATTTTAATGAAGTAGTTCCAATTCCAAAATGCTAATGTGCTTATTATTGAAAAGCAGAATAAAACATTCTATGAAAGTAAATGAAAAGGTATTAGACCACTTATTTATTTATTTATTTATTTTTTTTGAGATGGAGCCTTGCTCTGTTGCCCAGGCTGGAGTGCAGAGGCTCGATCTCAGCTCGCTGCAACCTCTGCTTCCTAGGCTCAAGCGATTCTTGTGCCTCAGCCTCCCGAGCAGCTGGGATTACAGGCGCATGCCACCACAGCCGGCTAATTTTTGTATTTTCAGTAGAGACAGAGTTTCTGCCATGTTGACCAGGCTGGTCTCGAACTCCTGACCTCAGGTGATCCACCCGCCTCGGCCTCCCAAAGCTCTGGGATTACAGGCATGAGCCATGGCGCCCAGCCACCAGTTTTCATTTGCACTTATTTTACGGGAATTGTTCTATATGGCACAATATAAAGTAAGCTACTTAAGTATGTTTCATATTTTTTTCCCCTCTTTCAGCCAGAGCAATTCTCCTGCCTCAGCCTCCTGAGAAGCTGGGATTACAGGCATCTGCCACCATGCCCAGCTAATTTTTTTTTTGTATTTTTAGTAGAGATGGGTTTTCACCATGTTGGCCAGGCTGGTCTCAAACTCCTGAACTCAGGTGGTCCACCCACCTTGGCCTCCCAAAGTGCTGGGATTACAGGTGTGAGCCACTGCACCCAGCCTTCCTTCACTCTTGGCCAGTGATTTGACTATTCTGGGCTGCTTGCCTGATAGGGTGACTCAGACCCTCTTCCCTTAGGAGCCTGTGGTTGCCTTGCCCCTCTGAGACTGTGATCATGGCAGTTACACTTTCCCCTATTCATCATGGGGCATGGACAAGGCCCCGTCCTGGACAGACCCTGTTTGCTTCCACTGTGTAGCGGGAATGTCATCTCCTCGTGAGTCCATTACCATGACCAGTACAACAATTTCTTCATTTTCCTGCTTGCACAATGAATTCAAAGTGACCAGGTAGCAGTTACAGTTCTGTAGATTCAAGTTCAGTGGGAACCTTCCTGTGCCCCTACTGGAAAAGAATGCCCCTTCCCCCACCACCCGGGAACCAGGAACCTGGAAAGCCTAGGGTTGCAGGGATGAGAACCACAAAATAAGCAAGTGGGTCACTGGGAATGAGGGTGACATTAGTCAGTTCTACTTCAATGGGTTGGTTCCTGCATCTAGTCTAGGTATTTGGAGCACAGTCCCATGTATGGACTACTGGTGTCTTAAACCCAGAGACTATTGTCGTTGAGCTAAGCTATTTATAGGCTATTCCATAGTTCTTTGAGGCTGGCTTCTGAGTGATGGAGTACCTGGTAAAACCGGTGACTGCTGTGCCCACTGTCACATTGTTGTCACGGTGTCATGTGTCCATTTTGGTACCTCCCTCACCATGCAATGGGTCCCTGAGTCTGAGTTAGTGTTGTACAAGATACCGTGTTGCTGAAGAAGGTATTCTTTTTTTTTTTTTTTTAGGCAGATTCTCACTGTCACCCAGGCTGGAGTGCAGTGGCACGAACTTGGCTCACTGCAACCTCTGCCTCCCGGGTTCAAATGATTCTCCTGCGTTAGCCTCCTGAGTAGTTAGGATTACAGGTGCACACCACTATGCCTGGCTAATTTTTTGTATTTTTAGTAGAGATAAAATACAATTTATATTTCACCATGTTGGTCAGGCTGGTCTTGAACACCTGACGTCAGGTGATCCACCCACCTTGGCCTCCCATAGTGCTGGGATTACAGGTGTGAGCCACCATGCCCAGCCTGAAGAAGGCATTCTGTAACCCCTGAGTGATACAGTAGGCAGAGGTATGGGGGACAAGGAAGTTCCCCATGAGTGTATCCAAGGTAGGTGTCAATTTCAGCAAGGACTAATTGCTATTCCTTCTCGAGTAAAAGGATTTTAGCCTGTCACTGGGAGACTAGAGATTAGACATTCTTCTCAAGGAATTGTGCCTTATCAGAAGCTTCAGCATTGATCATTGTTGCTGGTAGGTCAGGTCTTCAACAGTGGCAGTGATAAATTCTGCCTTTGAGTGAGAGCCAAAGCTCTTCTGTTCATGCATAGCCTCCATCATTCCTACAATGTCCTGTTCATGGGTCAGTGGAACCAGTATTGGGGTAACAAAGGGACAGGCCAGCTGAAATCCAATGATAACTCATAATATCTACCTGCTTGTTGTGAGCTTTCTCTCAGTGGCTGCTTACTGGTGTGCATCAATATCAGATACTGATTGGAGCCATATTGATCCTGTATAAATGCCAGTTTCAGCAAGGCAGCTGCATTTGGAACTACTGTCAGGTTAAGTTCCTGATGTCCCCTATCATCTGCCATGATTTATCTATTTTTTTTTTTCAGGGGTCAGAACGGTGAATTAAATGGTGGTGGTGGGGATTATGATGGGGAAAACTCCTTGGTCTTATGGGGCATTGACCTCTACAGTTTTTCCAAGACAATGGTGTTGCTTCAGACTTGCTATCCTGTCTGAGGGGGCAGTTGTTTTTTGAGACAGAGTCTCACTCTGTCACCCAGGCTGGAGTGCAGTGGTGTAATTTCGGCTCACTGCAACCTCTGCCTCTCGGATTCAAGCGATTCGCCTGCCTTAGCCTCCTGAGTAGCTGGGATTACAGGTGTGCACCACCACGCCCAGCTAATTTTTGTATATTTAGTAGAGATGGGAGTTTCAACATGTTGGCCAGGCTGGTCTTGAACTCCTGACTTCAAGTGATCCTCCAACCTCAGCCTCCCAAAGTGCTGGGATTACAGGTATGAGCCACTGCACCTGGCCACTTACCCAGTTCTTGACAGTACACCCTAGCCTTTGCTGCTTTTCTTGGTATATGAGCTATTTCTTCCCAGAGTAGGGCCTCTGTTTCTCACTTAGGTGATGAGTGCTGGTGATAAAGCAGGTGATATTAATTTTAATGGGGCTTTCCCACCAGCAATGGGGCTTTTATTGCCATCAGGTGAATAATGCTCTTTAGCGTCACTCCTGGTACCAACGATCTTAACCTGGCTTCCACAGAAAACAGAAATGGAAACACAGGCATCTGTGCCGTGATTCTGTTAGGGAGTGCAGTCCTAGAGGGTTGGAGGGAGGAGCAGGGAAGGAAGGAGGGCAATTCGAGGATGTTACTGAGCTGAGTGTTAAGTGGGAGTGGTTGGTTCATCCTCAGGACCCTGCCCCTGAGAAGCACATACTGCACTCGGAATCATTACTTCCAGGTAAGGAAGGGGAGAAAATTGATCCATGGGCCCTGCTTTCTCTGTGGTCCAAAATTTGCCCCACTGGTCCTAACTTGCTCCACCTTTTGGGTTGCACGTGTGTGATATGGGTGCTGAGAAGAGTTCCACAGTGACTCCAACAGTTAAATTCTAGAGCAGGAAGTCACATGGAAGGAGGTGAGGTGTACTGTTGGTCAGAGCCCTGTGCAGGTGGGGCAAGGGATAGATGAAGTTGAGAAGTTCAGGAATCTGCTAGAGGGAGGTACTCTTACCCTCGTTCATGCCTACTCTCCCCTAGTCTAATGATCTACTGTTAAGTTTCTTTGGACAATACTCAGCTGCTGCTGGGGTAGGAGAACGTCGGTTTCTTGCTTGTGCACAGTGATGATTTGGGTCTTCAGTTGCCTCCTACAAAACCGGCATCCACTTCCCTTTCAGCCTCTTCTTTATACCCACTGCCAGAGGTTCTGTGCGCCACCAAATTCTGCAGCATCTTGTGCACGCTGCAGTGAACATTGAGTTGCTTTTCTGCTTTCCCGCTGCTTCTTAGAACTCAGCTTTCTCACATCAACTAAGTCATTTGCCACCCATCTGTTAACTTTGCAACTTCCAAAATTTTTTGTTTTCTTTATCATTTTGTTTTTCTTCAGGAATCTATGCCATAAAAAACAAACAAACAAACAAAAAACAACTTGCTGTCATTTTATGGGATTTCAGGAGGGAATGAAATTAAAAGTGTGTATCTAGTCAACCATTTTTATTTGGAAATCTCCATTTGATTGATTGATTGTTTGAGACAGGGTCTCTATCACCCAGGCTGGAGTACGGTGGTGTGATCTCGGCTCACTGCAACCTCCAGCTCCAGGCTTGAGTGGTCCTCCCACCTCAGACTCCCGAGTAGCTGGGACTGTAGGCGCAGCCACCATGCCTGGCAAATTTTTGTACTTTTTGTAGAGATGGAGTTTTGCCATGTTGCCCAGGCTGGTCTTGAAGTCCTTAGCTCAAGCAATGTGCCCGTCTCAGCCTCCCAAAGTGCTGGGATTGCGTGTGTTAGCCACTGTGCCCAGCCTATTTTATTTATTAAACAAACTAGTTGAAAAAAATTGTATTGAAAGTGCACTCTGATTCGGGCATTATTGTGCTAGATAATGGTAAGCAAGAAAAGACATGGTCCCTTGTCATAGGGCTTACAATTTAGATGAGACATTATTAAAGGAATAAGCTTTGTGCACTGTGAAGGAAAAATTCTCTAAAATGGGAGATCTGGATACTTTTGGTAAAGATTCTACAAGAGTCTTCCAAAAGGCCAACTTAATCGCTGGCAGCCAGCTGTTAGTACTACCGCCACAGTATCAGAATACAGCTGTTACAGAGATTCCATTAACTACCACGCTAAGATGATGAACTCATAACAAACGCTGCATTTAAGTGCACTCTCTTCATTTTAAAGCTTTCTAGCATAAGACATCCTTTGGTACTAAATCACCACCAGAAGTAATAACCCTAAGTCATCAAATGGGCACTTACCAGGAGAGCTTGAACTACCTTACAAGTCCTTTCTTTGAACAAACTTTTATCTACTATCTATGAAGGGTAAGACCTTGCACTTCCTGTATCACCTTTCTTTGAACAAACTTTTATCTACTGTCTACGAAGGGTAAGATCTTATACTTCCTGTATCACAATGTCAGTTGTTCAAAGGTAGATGTACCTTAGGTCAAAATTTTTCTTCCTACAGATTAAACGTGGTTTTAAATAGTTTGGATTTCTTTTTAAGTTAGAATGATAAAGTATAAAAATGGGGGAAGGCTTCTAGGAAAATAGGATTTAGTATGAAAGGACTAAAAGACAAGATAATTTGGTGATTTCCTATCTGTATTTAAACTGAACAAAACAGACAATCTGTCTTAAGGTTAATAGAATTTACTTTTTAACTGGAGTTGCCTGTAGTAATTTTCCATTGCTTTATATATTTATATGTATACATATATAAATTTGATTGATTGAGACAGGGTCTTGCTCTGTTGCCCAGGCTGAAGTGCAGTGGTGTGGTCATGGTTCACTATAGCTTCCACTTCCTGGGCTCAAGTGATCCTTCCATCTCAGTCTCCTGGGTAGCTAAGATTACAGGTGCATGTCACCATGCCTGGTTAATTTTTTAAAGTTTTTCTGTAAAGTTGGAGTCTCACTATGTTGCCCATGCTGGTCTCAAACTCCTGGGGTCAAGCCATCCTCCTGCTTTGGCTCTCCAAAGTGCTGGTTTTACAGGTGTGAGCCACAGTGCCTGGCCTTTTTAAATTTTTTTTGAGACAGGGTCTCATTCTATCACCCAGGCTGGAGCGCAGTGGTGCGATCATAGCTCACTGGAGTCTTGAACTGCTGGACTCAAGCAATCCTCCTGCCTCAGCCTCCTGAGTAGCCAGTACTACAGCATGTGCCACCATGTCTAATTTTTTAACTTTTATTTTTGTAGAGACAGGGTCTTGCTATGTTGCCCAGGCTTGTTTTAAACTTCTGACCTCAAGCAATCCTCCCACCTTGGCCTCCCAAAGTGCTGGGATTATAGGCATGAACCATTGTACCTGGTCACTTTTTGTGTTTTAAATTGAAGATGAGAAGGAACAATTCCAAGTGGGAGATTATTAGTTATCTCATGTTTTCTACACCTAAACTATCCATTTTCTTATCGTTTATCTTCTCTTACCTTCTTGAAGTGGTGGTCTTAGAGTCATACAATGTCAGAATTGAAAGTAGCTTAGGAATCACCTAATTCACCATCTCTTTAGCTGCAGAAACCTAGCATTTCCATTTGACTCCTGTTTTATATTACATCTCCCTGCTGAAATTACCCTTATGTTCATGCATATCATGCATATTGTCTCCCTTTTCTACTATGTATATATATATATATATATTTTTTTTTTAGACAGAGTCTTGCTCTGTTGCCCAGGCTGGAGTGCAGTGGTGTGATCTCGGCTCACTGCAACCTCTGCCTCCTGGATTCCAGCAATTATCCTGCCTCAGCATCCTGACTAGCTGGAACTACAGGTGCATGCCACCACGCCTGGCTAATTTTTGTATTTTTAGTAGAGACAGGGTTTCACCATGTTGGCCAGGCTGGCCTAGAACTCCTGACCTCGTGATCCACCTGCCTCAGCCTCCCAAAGTGCTGAGATTACAGGCGTGAGCCACCGTGCCCAGCCTTCTACTATATTCTTTAACATATTAATGGTAATTTAAAGTTCCTTCTGATAGTTCCAACATCTGAGTCATTTGTGAGTCTGGTTCTGTTGATGGCTTTATCTTTTGATAGTGTTTGTTTTTTGTTTTTTCTCTTTTTATGTGTTTCATGATTTTTTTTTTTTTTTTGATTCCTGGACATTATGTACAAAAGCAGAGAGACCGAGATCAATGTTTATGTATGGCAATGGACATGCCTCTTTTCTGTCAAGGCTGTTAATGTGTGTGGGTGGGGGAGAAGGGACGTGTATTACTCCATTTTCCCACTGTTTATAAAGAACCAACCAAGACTGGGTAATTTATAAGGAAAGAGGTTTAATTGACTCACAGTTCTGCGTGGCGAGGGAGGCCTTGGGAAACTTACAATTGTGGCGGAAAGCAAAATGGGGAAGCAAACACATCTTACCACGACAAAGCAGGAGGGGAGGGAGGGGGAGAGAGAGAGAGAGAGGAAATGCCACACATTTAAACCATCAGATCTCGTGAGAACTCACTATCACGACAACAGCATGGGGGAGATCACCCCCATGATCCAGTCACTTCCCACCAGTTCCCTCCCTTGACACATGGGGATTACAATTCAAGATGACATTTGGGTGGGGACACAAAGCCAAATCACATTAGGGAGGTAGAGTCAGGTTAGTCAAGAGTTGAGCTAGATTTGGATTTTGTGTTGCTATTGTTACCTTTTGTGCTCCTCAGGTTTCAAACGTTTCCAGTAATAATAATTATCCAGTGACTAAGCACTGCTATTGCCTATGTTTAAAGTGGGGCCTGGGGTGTTAAAGAGTTTTTCTCAGTATTTCTCCTCCACCCTCAGCTTTTAGCAATTCCTGCATTGCTATGCCACAGATGAAGTCTATTTCAATATTCTTGCTTCTCCCCACCAGCAAACTCCTGTTACTCATTCCTTAGCAGTAAACTTATGTTGGGAGTAGGGCAGGTTCTTTGTTGTCTTCACAGCCTCAGGCTTAGGCAGGTTCTGGATTCCTGGGTCTCAGGGGTGAAGCTTTTCCAGTGTCCTTGCCTCTTCTCTTGGCAGCCAAGCTCTGCCTCGTATCTGTGGTTAGTTTGGAGGGAGAGTTTATGCCCCTCCCCAGTGGTGTAACTTCTGGTATCATGATAGGATTCTAGGCCCAAAATGGTTTCCATCCTGCCCCCAACCATGAGAAAGAGGAGTTTTGCTTCTCTCTCTCCCCCAGAAGTAATAGATTTTTCCCTTGGATCTGGAAGCAGAAGGGTTTGCTACTGCTCCCCCAGTGGCTTAAGGCCTTTACATTTATGAGGAAAAGGTCTGGGGAGGGTGGAGAGGCTTCCTGAATTCCCCTAGCAGAAGAAGATCATCCACCATGCTGTGCCAAGGAGGGAGACCCTTTACAATCCTGTGCTGCCCCCAGTCTTCCTTCTGAGCATTTGATGGAGGTCCACAGAAAAGAGCTTTTGATGAGTTTGAACTCTTTTTTGTATCTGGGCATCCAGGCTATTCCAGCTGATATGGTTACTCCACTTCTAAGAATTTATTAAAATTTTAACTGATTTCTTGTTACCTGTTTGTATGGTGATCACCTCTCTCTCCTGTGTTCTGCCAAAGGTGAAACAGATTATCCATCTTTCCTCAAAGGGGCTTTGTCACCCTCTGGAACTCAGTTCCCTGATGGGCTCAAGAAGTTATGAATTTGAGGATTATCTGCATTTTCCTCATTGCTAGGAACCACGTTCTCTTTGGAAACAAAATCTTTTAAAATCATACTTTAGAAACAGCTGGTTTTTCTGCACAAGACCTCAGCTGGAAAGGGATACTGAAACTTAAGTTACTTCTAAAACTGTCATAACTACTTCATCAGGCACACTTCCTTTGGGTCATACTGTGAAATATTTCTGGCAGAATGTTAGAGTGAAAAGAGTTCATTTCATAAGATTCTTTTCTCTGTGATGTCACGTTGAGTTGGAACTTTATCCTACCCTTGATGGGCTCCTCTCCTGAGTGGGAAGGCAAGGAAATAGGGTAATATTACTGACTTTCTCATATAAACCATTATGCAAGGTCAGGGTTGGGAAGACCATGGAAGGTTATGTGATCCGTACAATTACCAGCTGACTGGTGACTCGAGTATCATGAACAAGCCATCCATTAATTTGTGCTAGGGCATTTTCAGTGTTGGTGATTTCATTATTTTTAAAGGTAGCTTATTTTATCTTTTGTTTGTTTTGACAAACAAAAGATAAAATGTTTCCAGAACATTTGGTTCTTTGTATTGAACTGAAACTTCCCCTTTTATAGTCAATTCTTTTTTTTTTTTTTGAGACAGAGTCTTGCACTGTTGCCTGGGCTGGAATGCAATGGTGTGATCTCAGCTTACTGCAACCTTAGCCTCCTGAGTAGCTGGGATTACAGGCATATGCCACCATGCCCAGCTTATTTGTTATATTTTCAGCAGAGATGGGGTTTCACTATGTTGGTCAGGCTGGTCTCGAACTCTTGACCTCATGATCCACCCGCCTCGGCCTAATTGCTGAGATTACAGGTGTGAGCCACTGTGCCCAGCCTTTATAGTCAATTCTTAGCTACCTGCTCTGATTCCTCAGTTTGGCAGGATACAGTCTGGCATCTGTACTACCAGCCAATAGAGGTGAACAGTGGCCTCTCAAAAGTTGAAAGTTGTTTTGCATCTCCTTACTTGATTTTGTTCTGCTCTTGCTTCGAATCCAGTCTCTATCCAACCATGAACTCTGTAATCACAATTTTGAGCTTACCTTTGGTCCTTTGAACTTGATATTCATAGATTTCCCAGATTTTAAGTCTTAACATTCCTAATGGTTTGCAATTTCAATTTGCACTCTGGTTCTCTGTGCTTGGTAAAGAATCCCTGCTCAAGTTCTAGGCCCTTGGAAGTCAGACTTCATGATAATCCATCAGTGGTTCCCAAGAGAAAGGAGGACTTGACAATCTCTATCCTTCACATTTTACCAAACAAGTTAATTCACACTTCCACTTATATAGTCCCTTCACTTGAAGGGACTTCTTTGCTTGAAGACAAACTCTGTTCACTCAAAGTCATCACCTCTTCACACTAAATACTCCTAGTATCTCCTCATATATTTCCTATGGGAGTTTTAAAGAAAAGAAAATATGTTGAGCCAATCATAACTAGCACCCACATTTTTATATTTCCAGCTGGTTTTTCTGCTATGCTTTCTAAATTTGGAATGGAGGAAGATTGTAATAATTATAAACCTGACACATAATGGACTGTCTTCCCATTAAGACAGTTTTTTTTAAGAAAAATATATACATGCATATAGGTTGAAGAATCAAATATTTCTACGAAGTTAATTAACAAAAACAGCAGTCTTCCACTTCTTTTCCCTTTTCTGTCCTTCCCAGAAGCAACCACAATATTTAGCTAATTATTTAATTATTTTGGTATTTACCCAATGTTTCTTTTTCTTTTCCTGTTTTTTTTTTTTTTTTTTTTTTTTGAGATGGAGTCTGACTCTGTCACCCAGGCTGGTGTGCAGTGGCATGATCTTGGCTCACTGTAACCTCTGTCTCCTGGGTTCAAGCGATTCTCCTGCCTCATCCTCCTGAGTAGCTGGGATTACAGGCACACGCCACCACACCCGGCTAATTTTTGTATTTTTGGTAGAGACAGGGTTTCACCATGTTGGCCAGGCTGGTCTCTAACTCCTGACCTCTAGTGATCCACCTGCTTTGGCCTCTGAAAGTGCTGGGATTACAGGAGTGAGCCACCACACCTGGCCTATTTACTCTATGTTTCTAAGTAACACATTTACATACTATTTTTTTTTATATTTAGTGTTTGAATATAACTGTGTGACTGTAATTAAAAATAAACCATGTAGTACACTATCATTTCCCCCTTATATATACAGTTTTTTGTTTCTTTCCCAGGTAATAATTGCCTTCTTATTTGATTATTTTTCCATGTACCTGTCAGTCATTCAGTCTTTGTTGATTGTTTAACTCTCCTCTGAAGATGTTGAGATATGGCAGGCGTCCAGCTCTCTTGATCTTGTGGAAGGGATCTCTCCTGGAGCCTCCGACCCACTCCCATCTGTGCTCATTGTCCTTTACCTTAGTGTGGAGCAGCAACCTGAGATGTCACTTCCCCAGCAGTCTTTTCTTTTTTTCCCTTCCGTTGACATCTGTTTCCTGCATGCTATGTCTCCTGTTTTCTTAGTTTATTCTCTTGTTTTGGTTGATCATACTCTCTAGTTGCTTCCTGAGAAGAGGTACATGCGAGAATGTGTGAAAATGTCTTCATTTCAGCTGAGCACAGTGGCTCGCGCCTGTACTCCCAGTACTTTGGGAGGCTGAGGCAGGTGGATCACCTGAGGTCAGGATTTCGAGACCAGCCTGACCAACATGGTGAAACCCCGTCTCTACTAAAAATAAAAAAAAAATTAGCTGGACATAGTGGCAGACACCTGTAATCTCAGCTACTTGGGAGGCTGAGGCAGGAGAATCACTAGAACCCAGGAGGTGGAGGTTGCAGTGAGCTGAGATCATGCCACTGCACTCCAGCCTGGGGGACAGAGCGAGATTCCGTCTCAAAAAAAAAAAAGAAAGAAAAGAAAATGTCTTCATTCTACCCTAAATTTAAGCAATAGGTTAGCTGACTGTAAACCACTAAAATGGACATTCATTTTTCTCAGAATTTTAAAGGCATTTTGCCATTGTCTTTTACTAAAAAAACTTTTAATTTTGTTTACAGAACATTTTAAAGATAGTTCAGAGTTCTGTATGCCTTTTCCCTGGCTTCCCCTCATGCTATCGTTTTACGTAACTGTGGTACATTTGTCACCAATAAAAAATTCATATTGGCACATTACTGCTTGCTAAACTGCAGAGTCTAGTCATACTTCTCTTTAGTCATATTTGGCCATATTTCTGTAACATCCTCTGTCTGCGCTAGGATCAAATCTGGGATACCAGGCTGTAATTAAGCCATCACGTTTCATTAGCCTCCTCCAATCTGTGACGGTTGCTGAAGCTTTTTCTTATTTTTAATAACTTTTGAAGAGTACTGGTCAGTATTTTGTAGAATGTCCCTTCATACGGTTTGTCTCTAATGTCTTCTCATGTTAACACTTGGGTTATGGATTTTGGGGAATAATACCACAGAGGTAAACGTGTTCTCATTGCATCCTATTAGGGCAGCTGTTCCCAACCTTTTTGGCACCAGAGACCTATTTTGTGGAAGACAATTTTTCCACAGACCGGTAGGTGGGTGGGGGATTAGATGCTTATAAGGAGTGAGCAAGCTGGATTCCTCGCATGTGCAGTTCACAATAAGGTTCACCCTTTTAGGAGAATCTAATGTCACTGATGATCTGACAGGAGGCAGAGCTCAGGCGGCAGTGCTCACATGCGTGCTGCTCACCTCCTGCTCTGCAGCCTGGTTCCTAACAGGCCACGGAACAGTACTGGTTCATGACCTGGGAGGTGAGGACCCCTGTATCAGGGGATGCATTATACCAACATAACGTATAACTGGTAATGTTAACTTTGATTGCTTGATTCAGGTGGTATGTGCTAGGTTTTCCCACTGTGAAGTTGCTAATTTTCCTATTCTTCTATGTTTTGTTACTCTTCTGCCCTCTTCCATTCTCCCAATTCTTTCAGGTTAATGCCTTTCAAGAACAGTCGTTTTACTCTCATTTAAATGGTGTTTCTGGAGGAAATGAAATTGGATATGTGTGTTCACTCTGTTATCCTGGAGTTTTTCTGTCTCCCCTCTTTCTCTTTTACCTCTTTTTTTCTTTTCTCCCTTTCTCCCTTCTAAATTATTGGAAGGTCAAATCCTGAACATGTAGGCCATTTTAAAGACTTGGACTTGAACTTGGAATGAGAAGAGCTGCTGAGTGTAGCCTGCAGAGGATCAGAAGTGGAATCAAGGGGTTAGTTAGGAGACCATGGAAATAAGCCATGACTGAGCGTGGACCAAGCTCATGGTGGCATTTTGAAGCTGGGAGGTATTATGCAAAGGTCAGGTATCATTATTGTTGGGTGGAAACATCTTAGTACTGGGGACAGTTGAGTGCAGTGCAGTGGGAATATATTAAAAACTAGGGATTAGTTGTAACATGTGACAACATAGATAGATGTAAAAACAATGCTTGGTGAAAAAGTAGCAAACAAATGAGATATATGATAGCATATAAGTATATTAAAAATAAATGCCCAGAGATTGAGAACACATTTTGCAATGAGTATTCGAATACACTTTCATGCAAATACAAAGAACTGTGTTAAACATCTTAAAATATTTGCCTATGGGGAGGAGAATAGGGGTGGGATAACAGGGGGAAAAGGAATAAACAAATCAACAGATAAATAACCAGAGGGAGGGGAAGGCTTTAGAATCTAAAGAGAACTATATTCGATCTTAAGTATATACTGTTTGGGGCAATTTATGTAACTTTTTTGTGGTTTAGTTTCCACTCCTGTAAAATGGGGTAGTAGCACCTATTTAATATGCTTACTGTAAGAATTAAGTAAGGCAATATGTGAGATGCTTTCTTTCCCCTTTAACTCCATGGGGTAAAGCTGTTGCTTTAAGGAAAGTCTGTGCTGTGTTCCATTTTTGTGAGATGGGAACACGGGAATTGTGCTTTGTTATCATATGTTTTTAATTCATTTCTCTCTTCTCTTCCTGCAGGGCTTACCACCCAAAAGATGGGAGGCAGAAGATACCCACCTGAGTTGTCCAGAGCCCACAGTGTTTGCTTTCTCACCACTCCGGGCTCCGCCTTTGAGCTCTTTGCGAGAGATGTGGATATCCAGCTTTGAACAATCCAAGAAAGAAGCCCAGGCACTAAGGTGGCTGGTTGATAGGAATCAAAACTTTTCATCTCAAGAGTTTTGGGGCCTAGTATTCAAGGACTGATTTCAAAAATGATCAGAATGAAACAGACTAGAGCCTTCTTGAGGTTTATTTTCTAGGTTGCCTTAATATTTGAACGTAATAGCTATTCTGTTGATTATTCATCAGGATAATAATTAGTTGCTGCAGTACTCATAATGAGCCCTTTCAAAGAATAGATGCAAATTACACTTAGGGGTTGCCTCTATATTTTTTATACTAAAAAAGGAAATATTTCTTATGGACACTGGTTGTCTTCCATGTCCATGTCTGCGGACCCACATACTTACTGCCTTTTGTGGAAATTCACCTAGAGTGAGTACTTTCCTTGTGCAATGGAGGGAGATGATCTAGATGTAGATTCTTGATACTCACCTCACTCTCAACAGCTTATTGGTATTTGGCAAACCTGGTGTCCTGCAGCCGAGCATGAAGATGAAATACATTAGAACTTGGCAATGAGAGATCCCGTCTGTTGGTTCCAGGGATGTAAGTGAGTAATAAAAGCTGTTTCAAGTTTATCCGCTATCCCCTCTTTAAGTGAAAAGAATTTATGTGTGTCTACCTTCTTCTCCATGCCCTGAGCCACCTCTCTCACTTTCTTTAGTTATGCCTTGCCCTATCGCCTCCCATTTTCCCTTCAAAGTAGAATGTCTTGTAAAGACACAGTAACTCCTGTGTGTTTTGATTAGTGAGATGTTACCACTTATCCCTTCTGCTGCGCAGAATAATATTAAGAATTGCTATGATTATGATTCAGGCTGGACAGCCTGGACATTTTGAGTAGTGTGAGAGTAGAAGTGAATACCCCCAGGAACTCCAATTGTGCTGAAGCTGATTTGTCTGTTCGTAGGATGATGTGCAACCTGTCATGGTGGCAGCTACAGACATTCAGTTTGTGAGCATTTCCTGTCATTTCGGATCCTGCTATAGGGAAGGTTCAGCTGTCCTGTCTGGGGCATCTACTGGAGCATCTCAGAAGACAAGGAGGAAAACACTGGCTCACGTTTTCTTTCCATGTGAGGGAGGGGAGGCTTCTAGATGATACTAAAAGCCTGTTGCCACTGTTGTGTCATGGTTTCCATTCTTCATCATGGAAAGCCACAAGCCTCAGAAGGCAGCCAGAAGACAGGCAGAGTCTGTGATGCTCATGTCTGTGTCATGGCATGAGGGAGAGTTGATGAGTGCTTCCTTAGCATCAGCTCCCATTGTATTGAAGGCTGTGCCCTTGGTGTGCTTAGCTGTGAGCAGTGTCTTCATTAGGAAGCTCTGGCTGGGCTTTGTCAGCCAGCATGTGAGAAAGGAGAACCAAAACCAGTACCTCCTTATAGAAGCCAGAAGGATCACATTGGGTGAGAGAAGGTGTCTATAACTGGGTTCTTCCCAATCCCAGCTCTTTCATTAACTAAATATGATCTTGGACATATCTCTTAACCTCCATGGGCCTTAGTTTTTGCATCCAAAAAGAAGTGATTGGGCTGGCTTTGGGAGGTTTTTTCTTTTTTTTTCCCCTGTGTAACATTCTTAATTGTTCATCAACATTTAAGAAATTTAATTTTGTTGATGTTTTTACTAAAGAGGGTAACAAACTATTTTGGAACCACTGTATATTATTCAAGGGAAGCACGCTGTTTGGATGAAGGAGCATACTTAATGGGTAGTATTGAGGATGAAAGGGAATTTCTTGCTCTGCCATTGTATTTGATAATATTAAAGAAATAAAGACTGGAAAGGGGGATTCCTTGTTAAAGGTCAGATTTTAAATTGCATATAAAATGAAGTGAGTTGTGTTTTTTTGAACCCTCAAAAGAAAGCCTGAGAGGTGATTTATGCCTCTGGCAAGATATTATCATGATAACTTCAGTTCTTCCCCATAAATGCCTTAAGCAAATACCCAGTGCTTATGTGCTGTGTGTATGTCTTAAACCTTAACTTTTCATGAAATCTCGTTCCATCTTAGTTCTTCATCAAGTCCATAGATAAAATCCTCTCTAAGCATTTCTGAAGTATTTATCCCTGAACAAGTTTAGTGAAATAAAATCATTAATCTGTGTTGATCCCATTTTGCCATACCTTTCCCTTTACCTCACTGTCTCCGTTTGTGAAATATTTTAAGAAAGGAACCTCCCTCACAGGACTGTTGTGAGGAATGCCTCATGGCTGTGAAGGAGTTTGTACAATGCAACATTTTGCTTAGTCCTTCAGTACATTTTACTTGGATTGTTTTCAAGAACTTCATTTTTTTTTGAGACGAAGTCGTGCTGTATCACATAGGCTGGAGTGCAGTGGTGCGATCTCAGTTCACTGCAACCTCCACCTCCTGGGTTCAAGTGATTCTCCTGCCTCAGCCTCCCAAGTAGCTGGGATTACAGGCGCCTGCCACCGGGCCCGGCCAATTTTTGTATTTTTTTTTTTTTTTTTTTTTTTTTTAGTAGAGATGGGGTTTCAGCATATTGGCTAGGCTGGTCTTGAACTCCTGCCCTTAAGTGACCCACCCACCTCGGCCTCCCAAAGTGCTGGGATTATAGGCATGAGCCACTGTGCCTGGCCATTCAAAGACTAATTTTTTAAAGCAATATGACAAAATGGTCAGAAGCCTTTTCAGAAATGTTGGAGAAAATGATCACTAATGCTAGTTAATAGTCTTCACCTAAAAATGACTGCAACTTTGACCCTTGATCATATAGCAAATATATTTTGGAAGCTGAATGCTGACTGGCTTCTTTGTTGCTGTTAAGGACTAGATTCTAGTAACCAGAATATCAGTTGGGGTCATTATCATTGTTAGTAACAGATTGGAAACATATAGTGTTCTATGCATTACTCAGAAATAAAAGACATAAGCAAAAATGAACATCATTCCTTTGGCCACACATTGTATATTACACTTAGAAGAACCTGCTCAATATCTATAAAAGACTGTATGAATCCAAGCACAGTGCCGACCTGCCCAGTAAAATGCCCAGTAAAATGTGCATTAAAAAAGTCATTGATAGGACATAAGTCCTGCTAAAGATGACAATTCATTAGGAGCTCAGGCTGCTATAACAGAATACAATAGACTGAGTGGCTTATAAGCAACAGAAGTTTATTGCTCATAGTTCTGGAGGCTGGGAAGTACAAGATCAAGGTGCTAGCAGATTTATTGTCTGGGAGAGCCCACTTCCTGGTTCATAGATGGCTATCTTCTTGCTGTGTGGCAGAAGGGGTGACAGAGCTCTCGGAAGTCTCCACCATTATGACCTCACTCTCCAAAGTCTCCTCCTCCTAATGCCATCACATTGGGGGTTAGAATTTTAACATGAATGTTGGGGAAACACAGAATTCAGTCTGTAGCATCAGTATAGAGTTAATTTTCAGTGAATTATGTTTATTACCCTTAAAGCAAGAGTACAACTTTGGATAAGTGACATATATCTTCCTTGGAATCTTCAAAGTATACCATTTAGAAATTAATAGACCAAGAATAGTGATGGTTAGTTTGTTTCAAGTAATTTTGCAATCCTGAATGTTTTACAAATAATTTTCTTTAGGAAATTTCTTTCAATTTTTATTGTTAATGGTAATATCTTTACTGTGTAATTCTAATATCAGCATATATCTTGTTGTCTTTGATTACAGACATAAAAATGCCTGAAAAACTCAAAGGGGATATGGAATGATGACTCTAAGAAATATCTAGTTTTAGTTGCTACTCTGCAACATACTGTCTTTATTATCTTGGTCAAGTTATTTGGCCTTTCTAAGATTCAGTTTGCTTATCTGTAAAATGGATGTTATAATATCCAACCTCCTTGTGAGGTTATTGTGATGATTAAATAAGCTAGTGTTCAGTTAGCTCAACAGATGCTTGTTGTAGTGGTTACAGCTATCTGTGGTCATTACCGTTTTGTGTTTGAAGAGCTTGATTGAGATTTGTCCAGAAAAAGGGAATCATTGATGATAGTACCTGGGGTGGTACACATTTATTGTGTTACAAAATAGGCATTGTACTAGGTGCCATTGCTAATAGGAATAAGACACAGGAGAGAGAGGTGTGAAGGGTTTTGAGGAGGGCTTTTTGATATTTTGATGGTATTAAAACCAAGGACTGAGGAATGCTTAAATTATTCTCTGACTCTTCCCACCCTCCGTGGGATTTCTGGTGGAGTTTTGCACAAAGCTCTCAATAGGATAATGAGACTCAAATAGCCTCTTTATAGTAGCTTTGCAAACCACATAAATGCAGTACACTGATTTCTTGTATAAGCTGGATCTGAGCATATTATTTAGATTTGAAGTGTAACTAGGAGAGGATCTTTTACTGCTTTTCCATTTCCCAATTCTGAATCTTGGGACTAGTCTATTCAATGTGCTTACAATAAGAAAGAGGAGAGAAAATTGCCTAGGTCTGTAGGTCTTGACCCTGCTTGCTCATACTGAAGATCAACTGAAGAAGGAGAAGAAGAGGAACCTGAGCAGCCTTTCTCCTAGGAGACAAGCCCTCTCTTGCTCTCCATGTGATATGGATGCAAGAATATGGAGTACAATGCATGGGAGCTTACTTTTAAGTCATATTAACCTTTCTCACTAGTAAAATGTGGCCTCATCAATATCCTGGAATTCAACCAATTAATTTAGCAACACCATTGGTGCTGGTAGTAGGCCCAATTAAGGAGATCGGCAAAGGGCAGAGGTGTTTGAGGAGAAGCGACTCTTTAGGATTATTGTCCTCTTGAGTCATTGGGCTTAACAGCCAAGGCTCTGGTCAGTCAGAGGTGTGGCTGTATCCCAAAGAGGATATGACCAGTCATGACCAGCAGAGACTTTCTTTTATCTTCCTGAGGCTTCTTCTCTGCTATATACCCTTGCCCCTTTGTATCCTCCTGGAACAGTGACACGAGCAGTTAAATTACTGTCTCTAAGCCTCTGAAATGAGTCAGAACTGGAATTGATTAATGCCTCCAAGGGCATTTTGAGCATTAGGTCAAAAATTTATTGTTCATTTTATTTCCCATACAAACCGTAACCACATCATCCAACCCAGTTTACCAGAGAAGATGATTCAACTAGCCCAAATAGGCCATTATGAATATTTGAAATTTTATGCTTCTAAATTAAAAAAAAAACTGATTATGAAAGTAATTATATTTAAAAACCATTACTGTAGATAGGGGGTAATAGTAATACTTTTGGGTCAGGATATTATCCCAAGAGCTTTTGGAATGAATGTAACGTAAGTTGCTTCTTATATAAACGGAGTAAATTCATCTCATGAGTCTGCTCATGGGGGAAAAAAAAAGCCAGTTTTACCTAAGAATGCCCTCAGTGAAGCAATAAAAATATGAATTTTATTAAATCTTGACCTTTAAGTGCATGTCTTTTATTTATTTATTTACTTATTTATTTATTTATTTATTTATTTACCAAGACCAGCTCGGTTGGGGAGACCTAACCCAGCGGCGCTAGAGGAATTAAAGACACACACACAGAAATATAGAGGTGTGAAGTGGGAAATCAGGGGTCTCACAGCCGTCAGAGCTGAAAGCCCCGAACAGAGATTTACCCATGTATTTATTAATAGCAAGCCAGTCATTAGCATTGTTTCTATAGATATTAAATTAACTAAAAGTATCCCTTATGGGAAATGAAGGGATGGGCCGAATTAAAGAAATAGGTTAGGGTAGTTAACTGCAGCAGGAGCATGTCCTTAAGGCACAGATCGCTCATGCTATTGTTTGTGGCTTAAGAATGGCTTTAAGCGGTTTTCTGCCCTGGGCGGGCCAGGTGTTACTTGCCCTCATTCCGGTAAGCCCACCACCTTCCAGCGTGGGTGTCGTGGCCATCACAAACATGTCACAGTGCTGCAGAGATTTTGTTTATGGCCAGTTTTGGGACCAGTTTATGTCCAGATTTTGGGGGACTTGTTCCCAACATTTATTTATCTATCTATCTATCTATCTATTTATTTATTTTTATTTTTTGGTAGAGACAGGGTTTCTCCTTGTTGGCCAGGCTGGTCTCAACCTCCTGACCTCAGGTGATCCACCCACCTTGGCCTCCCAAAGTACTAGGATTACAGGCAGGAGCCACCATGCTCGGCCAGTACATGTCTTTTTAATATTCTGTGTGACAAAAATAAGAGTAAAACACTTGTGCTACACATCATAGTGTAACAGGAGTTTCACAGTGCTTGTGTGATTGAGTTGTGAGCTGAACTCGCTGCTTTTTCCATGGAATACTATTTTTAAAATCTGACAAACTATGCTTACTCGGTCTTGTGTTTTTGTCAATAATTTTCGTGAAAACAAAGTGAGCCTGTCACTTTCAGAGACAGAATTTGTTGCCAATGATAAAAATCTCAGCTTGCAAGTGAAAAGTGAAATTTTGGAAAATGAATATCCACCACATTGAGCTTGACAACTTCGCAATACTTAAAAGACTTTCCTGAGGAGATTGGTGATAATATTAACAAATGTTACTGTTGACACTGAATAAATGCAGAAATAATGACGTGGAATAATGTTTTTAGTTTGTTTATCATTTGTTTTTATAATTCTGAAGAAGGAAGTGTTAAGTACCGGAGACAGCAATTTTTACAAGTTAAATACTTTTTTTTTTTAGTTGAAAAGTTCTATAAGTGAAGTTTTTAAAATATACTTTGAGTTCTAGGGTACATGTACATGATGTGCAGGTTTGATACATAGGTATACATGTGCCATGTTGGTTTGCTGCACCCATCAACTCATCATTTACACTAGATATTTCTCCTAATGCTATCCCTCCCACAGCCTCCCACCCCCCACAGGCCCTGGTGTGTGATGTTCCCCGCCCTGTGTCTAAGTGATCTCATTGCTCAATTCTCACCTATGGGTGAGAACATGCGGTGTTTGGTTTTCTGTCCTTGTGATAGTTGCTGAGAATGATGGTTTCCAGCTTTGTCCATGTCCCTGCAAAGGACATAGACTCATCCTTTTTTATGGCTGCATAGCATTCCATGGTGTATATGTGCCACAGTTTCTTAATCCGTCTATCATTGAGGGACATTTGGGTTGGTTCCAAGTCTTTGCTATTGTGAATAGTGCCACAATAAACATACATGTGCATGTGTCTTTATAGTAGCATGATTTATAATCCTTTGGGTATATATGCAGTAACGGGATGGCTGGGTCAAATGGCAATTCTAGTTCTAGATCCTTGAGGAATTGCCACACTGTCTTCCACAATGGTTGAACTAATTTACACTCCCACCAACAGTGTAAAAGCATTCCTATTTCTCCACATCCTCTCTAGCATCTGTTGTTTCCTGACTTTTTAATGATCGCCATTCTAACTAGCATGAGATGGTATCTCATTGTGGTTTTCATTTGCATTTCTCTGATGACCAGTGATGATGAGCATTTTTTCATGTGTCTGTTGGCTGCATAGATGTCTTCTATTGAGAAGCGTCTGTTCATATCCTTTGTCCACATTTGATGGGGTTGTTTTTTTCTTGTAAATTTGTTTGAGTTCTTTATAGATTCTGGATATTCGCCCTTTGTCAGAAGGGTAGATTGCAAAAATTTTCTCCCATTCTGTAGGTTGCCTGTTCACTCTGATGGTAGTTTCTTTTGCCATGCAGAAGCTCTTTAGTTTAATTAGATTCCATTTGTCTATTTTGGCTTTTGTTGCCATTGCTTTTAGTGTTTTAGTCATGAAGTCCTTGCCCATGCGTATGTCCTGAATGGTATTGCTTAGGTTTTTTTCTAGGGTTTTTATGATTTTAGGTCTAACATTTAAGTCTTCAATCCATCTTGAATTAATTTTTGTATAAGGTGTAAGGAAGGGATCCAGTTTCAGCTTTCTACATATAGCTAGCCAGTTTTCCCAGCACCATTTATTAAATAGGAAATCCTTTCCTCATTGCTTGTTTTTGTCAGGTTTGTCAAAGATCAGATGATTGTAGATGTGTGGTGTTATTTCTGAGGCCTCTGTTTTGTTCCATTGGTCTATAGATCTGTTTTGGTACCAGTACCATGCTGTTTTGGTTACTATAGCCTTGTAGTATAGTTTGAAGTCGGGTGGCGTGATGCCTCCAGCTTTGTTCTTTTGGCTTAGGATTGTCTTGGCAGTGCGGGCTCTTTTTGGTTCCATGTGAACTTTAAAGTAGTTTTTTCCAATTCTGTGAAGAAAGTCATTGGTAGCTTGATGGGGATGGCATTGAATCTATAAATTACTTTGGGCGGCCATTTTCATGATATTGATTCTTCCTATCCATGAGCATGGAATATTCTTCCATTTGTTTGTGTCCTCTTTTATTTCGTTGAGCAGTGGTTTATAGTTCTCCTTGAAGAGGTCCTTCACATCCCTTGTAAGTTGGATTCCTAGGTATTTTTTTCTCTTTGTAGCAATTGTGAATGGGAGTTCACTCATGATTTGGCTCTCTGTTTGTCTGTTAATGGTGTGTAGGAATGCTTCTGATTTTTGCACATTGATTTTGTATCCTGAGACTTTGCTGAAGTTGCTTATGAGCTTAAAGAGATTTTGGGCTGAAACGATAGGGTTTTCTAAATATACAATCATGTCATCTGCAAACAGGGACAATTTGACTTCCTCATTTCCTAATTGAATACCCTTTATTTCTTTCTCTTGCCTGATTGCCCTGGCCAGAACTTCCAACACTATATTGAATAGGAATGGTGAGAGAGGGCATCCTTGTCTTGTGCCCATTTTCAAAGGGAATGCTTCCAGTTTTTGCCCATTCAGTATGATATTGGCTGTGGGTTTGTCATAAATAGCTCTTATTATTTTGAGATACATTCCCTCAATACCTAGTTTATTGAGAGTTTTTAGCATGAACGGTTGTTGAATTTTGCCAAAGGCCTTTTCTGCATCTATTGCAATAATCATGTGGTTTTTGTCATTGGTTCTGTTTATGTGATGGATTATGTTTATTGATTTGTGTATGTTGAACCAGCCTAGCATCCCAGGGATGAAGCCCACTTGATCATGGTGGATAAGCTTTTTGATGTGCTGCTGGATTCAGTTTGCCAGTATTTTATTGAGGATTTTCGCATTGATGTTCATCAGGGATATTGGTCCAAAATTCTCTTTTTTTAGTGTGTCTCTGCCAGGCTTTGGTATCAGGATGATGTTAGCTTCATAAAATGAGTTAGGGAGGATTCCATCTTTTTCTATTGATTGGAATAGTTTCAGAAGGAATGGTACTAACTCCTCCTTGTACCTCTGGTAGAATTCGGCTGTGAATCCGTCTGGTCCTGGACTTTTTTTGGTTGGTAGGCTATTAATTATTGCCTCAATTTCACAGCCTGTTAATGGTCTATTCAGAGATTCAACTTCTTCCTGGTTTAGTCTTAGGAGGGTGTATGTGTCCAGGAATTTATCCATTTCTTCTAGATTTTCTAGTTTATTTACATAGAGGTGTTTATAGTATTCTCTGATGTTAGTTTGTATTTCTGTGGGATCGGTGGTGATATCCCCTTTATCATTTTTTATTGCGTCTATTTGATTCTTCTCTCTTTTCTTCTTTATTAGTCTTGCTAGTGGTCTATCAATTTTGTTGATCTTTTCAAAAAACCGGCTCCTGGATTCATTGATTTTTTAAGGGTTTTTTGTGTCTCTATCTTCTTCAGTTCTGCTCTGATTTTAGTTATTTCTTGCCTTCTGCTAGTTTTTGAATTTGTTTGTTCTTGCTTCTCTAGTTCTTTTAATTGTGATGTTAGGGTGTTGATTTTAGATCTTTCCTGCTTTCTCTTGTGGGCATTTAGTGATATAAATTTCCCTCTACACACTGCTTTAAATGTGTCCCAGAGATTCTGGTACGTTGTGTCTTTGTTCTCATTGGTTTCCAAGAACATCTTTATTTCTCCCTTCATTTTGTTATTTAACCAGTAGTCATTCAGGAGCAGATTGTTCAGTTTCCATGTAGTTGTGTGGTTTTGAGTGAGTTTCTTAATCCTGAGTTCTAATTTGATTGCACTGTGGTCTGAGAGACAGTTTGTTGTGATTTCTGTTCTTTTAAATTTGTTGAGGAGCTTTACTTCCAATTATGTGGTCAATTTTAGAATAAGTGTGATGTGGTGCTGAGAAGAATGTATATTCTGTTGATTTGGGGTGGAGACTTCTGTAGATTTCTATTAGGTCTGCTTGGTGCAGAGCTGAGTTCAAGTCCTGGATATCCTTGTTAACCTTCTGTCTCGTTGATCTGTCTAATATTGAGAGTGGGGTGTTAAAGTCTCCCATTATTATTGTGTGGGAGTCTAAGTCTCTTCTTAGGTCTCTAAGGACTTGCTTTATGAATCTGGGTGCTCCTGTATTGGGTGCATATATATTTAGGATAGTTAGCTCTTCTTGTTGAATTGATGCCTTGACCATTATGTAATGGCCTTCTTTGTCTCTTTTGATCTCTGTTGGTTTAAAGTCTGTTTTGTCAGATAGGATTGCAACCCCTGCTTTTTTTTTTGCTCTCCATTTTCTTGGTAGATCTTCTTCCATCCCTTTATTTTGAGTCCATATGCATCTTTGCACGTGAGATGAATCTCCTGAATACAGCACACTGATGGGTCTTGACTCTATCCAATTTGCCAGTCTGTGTCTTTTAATGGGGGCATTTAGCCCATTTACATTTAAGGTTAATATTGTTATGTGTAAATTTGATCCTGTCATTATGATGTTCGCTGGTTATTTTGCCTGTTAATTGGTACAGTTTCTTCATAGCATCAATGGTCTTTACAATTTGGCCTGTTTCTGCCGTGGCTTGTACGGGTTGTTTCTTTCCATGTTTAGTGCTTCCTTCAGGAGCTCTTGTAAGGCAGGCCTGGTGGTGACAAAATCTCTCAGCATTTGCTTGTCTGTAAACAACTTTATTTATCCTACACTTATGAAACTTAGTTTGGCTGGATATGAAATTCTGGGTTGAAAATTCTTTTCTTTAAGAATGTTGAATATTGGCTCCTACTCTCTTCTGGCTTGTAGGGTTTCTGCCGATAGATCCGCTGTTAGTCTGACGGGCTTCCCTTTGTGTGTAACTCGACCTTTCTCTCTGGCTGCCCTTAACACTTTTTCCTTCATTTCAAGCTTGGTGAATCTGACAATTACGTGTCTTGGGATTGCTCTTAAGTGAAGATTTTAAAAATCATTTTTTTTTAATTTGAAAATTGGAATAAGATAAAAGATAACCAGAGCTATCAATCAATGAGTGAAAAGAAGCCTTGGTTTTTCAATTGGGAAACACGGAAAAAAATGTATTCAGGAACATGAAAAATGCCTTAAAATCCTAACAAGGAAACTATGATTATTTTGCATTACTCAGAATATTAAACTGCCTGAAATTTATTAACGTATTCAATATATTTTTATTGAGCATTTACTATGTGCCAGGAATTATTTTGGGCAAATGGGATATAGCAATGAATGGAAGTCGCAAAACTGCTGCCACCACAGAGCTTACATTTTAATTATAGCGGGGAATTAGAACAGAAATGCTTTAGCAAAATGTAAACCACATCAAGGAAGCTTTTATTTCTCTGTTTTGTGGATGCCTCATAAGATAAAATTTATCTCCTGAATCTCTGTCACTCTATTTGAAACATGAAATGTGATACAAATGGATTCTATTTATAGAGTATATTAAATGGGCTATATTATTAATGAGATGTGTTAAAAGTACTAAAAGTTCACATTTGAAGTGAGCTGGCAAGTCCAGAATAAGTCCTTTTAATTTTTATACCAGTGTTTATTCCTGTTCCCCGGGAGAGGAGGCATTTTTTTCTGTCAACACTGGACGATTTAAGAACTGACTTGGGGGATGAAAATAACTATGGTGAGCCCACAGGAGCAAGCAGTTCTGCTCCAGCCAATCCACATCTGTTCACCTTAAGTAGAGAGGCTGGGGTGAGTCAATATTTACTCAGCCTTAGTGCCTCAGAAAAGGTGATGGATTTTATCTTATGAGCTGCTTTCAGTCATCATGTATATAGTTCACACACCATTAATAAGAAGACTCATTCACCATGGAAATAATCTGCTAGTCTGAGAGAATGTTGGTCCCTACGACAAGCATCTTGAAGTATCAAAGTTTCATCACAGATGTTTACTACTTCATGTTTCTGTGGTCTAAAATTCACCTCAAATGTGTAGTTAACCTGTAAGTGATGAACCACTTCCATCACTTCCGCAATAAAATTAAAACGTGTCTGCTGGGGCACCCCCTCCCCATTTGTTTGCTTGTGTGTTTATTTTTGCAGTGACTCTAAGGCTGCCATTGAAGACACATTTTGGTAGCCTTTATTCAGAAAGACCATGCAGCTCTCTGTGCCTTTTAGCAGGATACGTTTTCTGGAAAGAATAAAACAGTAGATAGAGGGACCTTATAATTTATTATCCAAGTTGGGGCACTCTGAGAGTGGAAGAGGCACTATTGGTTAAGCCAGAACAATAGGCATAAACTGGGATGTGTGGTCATTTGAGCTATAGGGGTTGTAGGGGAGGAAAAGGTGTTTCAGTACCACTATATTCAGAAACATTCTCTGGTGATGGGATCCTTGGATAAGAAAAAAGTTTCCTGATATTTATTTATTTATTTTATTTTTATTTTTATTTTTTTTTGAGACAGAGTCTCACTCTATTACCCAGGCTGTAGTGCAGTGGCGCCATCTCGGCTCACTGCAAGCTCCGCCTCCTGGGTTCAAGCGATTCTCCTGCGTTAGCCTCCCAAGTAGCTGGGACTACAGGCACCCGCCACCAGGCCCGGCTAATTATTTTTGTATTTTTAGCAGAGATGGGGTTTCACCGTGTTAGCCAGAATGGTCTCGATCTCCTGACCTCACGATCCACCCGCCTCGGCCTCCCAAAGTGGTGGGATTACAGGTGTGAGCCACCACATCCGGCTGGTTACTGATATTTATTAAGGGTCCCCTGTGTGCCGGGTACTTTGCTGGATTCTGTCATATATAACGGCACTTATCTGACACAATAACCATTTGAGGTAGATTGTTTTGTTTTTGTTTTTGTTTTGTTTGTTTGTTTGGTTTGTTTTTTTTGAGATGGTGTCTTGCTCTGTTGTCCAGGCTGGAGTGCAGTGGTGTGATCTCGGCTCACTGCAACCTCCGCCTCCCGGGTGTAAGCAATTCTCTTGTCTTGGCCTCCCGAGGAACTGGGATTACAGGTGTGTGCCACCAAGCCCGGCTAATTTTTGTATTTTTAGTAGAGATGGGGTTTCACCATGTTGGCCAGGCTGGTCTCGAACTCCTGACCTCAGGTGATCTGCCCGCCTCGGCCTCCCAAAGTGCTGGGATTATAGGTGTAAGCCACTGTGCCTGGCTGAGGTAGATAGTTTTTGATTTTCTTGCTTTTATAATACTAAACAAAATAAAACTAAAATAATATAGCTATGGTGGGGTGAAATTTTAAACTTCTTTTCATTGTGAGAAGTCAATAGTTAAGATTTGCCAATAGTTTCTTTTTGTGGTGGTAGAGCAAATCCAAAGCCTCCTGGTGGAGATGATCTGAACTCTAGCTGGAACCTCTTGTGCAAGCCCTTTACATATGGTGATTTAAGGCACTGAGGCTCCCTTTGTTCTATAGGGTGGGAGTAATTTTCTGTGTTTGGAAAACATAGTGCCTTCACCAAACATCTTAGTTATGGAAAAGTCAAAAGTCAATTATAGGAAGAAGTGGCAATTTGAGAATAGATGTCATAAACTCTTGGAAAGCAAATGATTGAGACTTAGAGATCCTTCTTCATCGCCTTACAAAACCCATTTTCCCACAACATCTTATTTTGAAGAAGTTTAAGAAGTACAAAAAAGATGTAAGAATACTATAAATAACACTTGAATGTTCTTCAGTTAGATTCACCAATTGGCAATATTTTGCCACATTTGCATTATCTCTTTTAATTTCTCTTTATTTTTTTGCTGTTTGAAAGTAAGTTGCAGCCATTGTAACAATTCACCCCTCCATCTTCTGTGATTTGTCTTAGTTCATTCAGGCTGCTATAACAAAATGTCATATACTGGGTGGCTTATAAAGAAAAGAAACTTATTTTCCACAGTTCTAGAGGCTGGGAAGCCCAAAATCAAGGTGCCAGCTGATGTGGTGTCTGGTGCAGGACTGCTTCCTGGTTCATAAACAACCCTCTTTTTGCTATAACCTCACATTGCAAAATGAGTGAGAGTTTCTCTGGAGTCTCCCGCTCTCTTTTTTTTTTTAGAGATGGGGTCTTGCCATGTCGCCCAGGCTGGTTTCAAACTTCTGAGCTCAGGCAATCTACCTGCTTCAGCCTTCCAAAGTGCTGGGATTACAGAGCTAGCCCAGCACTCTGGGTCTCTTTTATAAGGACACTAATCACTAATCCCATTCATGAGAGCGCCATCCTCATTACTTAATCACCTCCTAGAGGCCACACCTCCTAATACCATCATCTTGCAGGTTAGAATTTCAACATGAACTTTGGAGGGAGGGGAACAAATATTCTGACCATAGTAACATTCTTCTAAGTAATCACAAGAGCATTATTGCACCTAATAAATTGAACACTGATACAATACTATTATTTAAAACACAGTCCATATTTACAGTTTTCTAATTTCCCCAGTGATGATTTGCTATGTTTCTTTTTTCTTTCCAGTTGAGAATTGCATGTATTTTTTACACATCCCTCTGTTAATCTAGACCAGTTCTCCTGTTTTATTTTGTGTCACTTTGGTTTTGGTCTTTTATGACACTGACATTTCTGAAGAGTCAAAAACATTTATCTTACAGAATATCCCTTTTTAAAATTTATTACTTATTTATTTTTGAGACAGCGTTTTGCTCTGTTGCCCAGGCTGGAGTGCAATGGCGCCATCCTGGCTCACTGCAGCCTACACCTCCTGGGCTCAGGTGATCCTCTCACCTCAGCCTCCCAGGTAGCTGGGACTACAGAAACACACCACAACACCTGGCTAATTTTTTTGTATTTTTTATATAGAGAGATGGGGTTTTGCCATGTTGCCTAGGCTGGCCTTGAACTCCTGGACTCAAGTGATCTGCCCACCTCGGCCTCCCAACGTGTTGGGATTACAGGCGTGAGCCACTGTGCCCAGCCTTGTCTTGTAGAATATCCCATAATGTAGATTTATCTGATTGCCTTCTCATGATTAGATTCATGGACCCCCTTCTTTTCTGAGGTTCAACAGTATTAGAACATCTCTAATGGACTAAAGAGACCCTGATTGAGGCTGCCTGTTAGAGAGGAGACCAGTTGCCTATGAGTGGAGATTCTTTGGGAAAACAGAGTCTGGAGTGGTGACTCAGGCTTTAACTCCCAGGTCTACAGGACAGTTTTTTATGTAGTTCTGCATGTGTGTGTGCACGTGTATGTGCATGCACAACAAATTTTTGGGACTGAGAGAATTAAGAGAAGGAGAAAAATAGGAGGAAAAGGAATAGGGGAAAACAAAAGAAAACTTAAGAGGTATATACAGAGAGAAATATATACACACACACATATATGTATTTACACACACACACACACACACACACATATATATATATTTCCAAGAGGATAATGGTGGTAGAGAATGGGGTCTTCTAACGTACCGATTAATTTTTTCAGTTTTCTCTCTGTAACCAAGAACAACTCCTTGGGCTAATAGGCCCCTAAAATTCTTAGATTTATTAGAACAGTTAGAAAAGAAGATCAGAACCTTTTGGAGATAGGAAAGATAGAAGCTCATATTAAAATAAATGTGATGTTATTGTCTGAGATGATGAAGCAGGACATGTCAATATAAATATAACATCCCAGGTTATATAACTAACAAATGGCAGATCCAAATTTCAAACCCAAGTTGGTTTATGATAATGCATGATGGTTAATTTTATATCATCTTGACTGGACTAAGGGATGCCTAGGTAGCTGGTAAAACATTATTTTTAGGTGTGTCTTTGAGGGAGTTTTCAGAACAGATCAGCATTTAAATCGATCGATGAAGGCTGCTGCAATTTTTTTTGCAATACTCCTGAAAAAGCTGTTCATTTTCCACATTGATATGGAAAAACCCAGTTGTACTCTTATAACCTTTAATATAAATATGAGCTCTTTACAAGTGGAAGGGAGCCTCTGTCAGCACTTATAAGTGAGCCTGTTTTTCCCTTCTTTAGAAAGGAAGATATAATATTGATGTTGGAATATAAATAATCTGGTTTGCACATATTAAACACTTGGAAAATCCTGCAGCAGCTGTGTTAGCCTTAAAAGATACTCCCATTGATAAGAAAGCCTAGGTGTGGTGGTCTCTCACCTGATTTGTTTGCAGGTTGCCATTGTAATTCTGCATCCAAAAGTATTTCCATTTCTCCATTGTGGGTACTGGCAGAATAAGGCTCACAAAGGACTGTGAAGTAAAGATCACATATTTGTGTAAACAACAAAAGTTCAGAAAGAAGTACTGTTGGGATTTTGGAAGTGCCACTATGGTAAACCATGATCATAGTTATGGGAAATGACCATAAAGTTCAAAGAAAAATAGCATATGATGTCATCCCCCATGCCCTACTTGTTATGCTCTTCCCCATATGAGTCTCAGATCTAAGAAACAAAGATGCCATTAGTCAAGTCTGTTATTCTCCTTAATTTGATTCTTATCCAAAATTTCCTTTATTTTTGCAATTATAGAAGATAACATGTGATGGTTAATTTTATATGCCAACTTGACTGGGCTAAGGGATGCTCAGGTTGCTGGTAAAATATTATTTCTGGGTGTGTCTGTGAGAGTGTTTCCAGAATAGATCAGCATTTGACTCAGTAGACTGAGTAAAAAAGATTGCCAATGAAAACAGGCATTATTTAATCCAGAGGGCTTAGATAGAACAAAAAGGCCAAGAAGAGTGAATTATCTCTCTATTCTTGAGCTGGAACATCCATCTTCTGCCTTCATGCATTGTTATTCCAGGTTCTTGGGCCTTCAGTCTCAGATTGGGAATTATCCTCCTACTGCCCTCAGACTCAAACCCGGGCTTACATCATCAGCTCCTCTGGTTCTTGGGCCTTTGGACTTACAGGGAATTACACCACCAACCCTCCTTGTTCTCCAGATTGTGGAACAGATGGTAGGACTTCTTGACCTTCATAACTGAATGAGCCAATTCCCATAATAAATCTTCTTATCTGTATGTAATCTGCTATCGGTTCTGTTTCTCTGAAGAACCCTGACAAATATGATGTGGTTCTCCAAAATTCATATTCTGCCTATCTTTTGAAACACCAACAACACACCAAACAAATTTTACTATAATAAGAGGCTTTCAAATTTTCAAAAAATCGGCGGGTGGGGAGGGGCATGACAATAACAAGTAACAGCTGTATGGATAAGGAAGAAAGAGAGTAAAAAATGCACTTTCTGAGGAGATGTAAAAATAGCGTTAAGTTGGTGAAGCAGAATTGTACAGTGGAGCTGATGCACAAAGCATAATTCCAGAAAAAGAGGCTTTCTATTGGTTTCTTTACCGAGGCCAAAGTCTTAGTTTTGATTTCAGGAAATCCCCAAACAGGAAATAAGATGTTGCAAGCTTTGGGCTTTTGGGACAGACTCAGGAGAGAGATAAATTCTAAAAACCTAAAAATTGCTCAGTGATTTCTTGGCTTCTGAGGGCATGTCACCGAGCCAAGGTGAAGCCACCCTTTCTCCCTCTGACTGCAGCTGGCTCAGGTGCCAGATCTCACCACCAAGCACCCCAAAACTAGTGATTGCTCAACATAACCACATCCCCCATGTCCTCACAGGGGCTCTGTTAAAGTTGCACAATCCTTTAGCAAACTTAAGGGGTCATTCATGAAGGGCACGAAAAACAAGGAGAAAACAACTTCTAATCTTGTGCAGACAAGAAAGAATCTGTTTTGGCAATAGCAAGGAGGGGGATGGCTGTAGAACTCCGGGGTTTCTGCAGTGATCTCAGTGCTGGCAGCCTCTAGGATGACCTTGGAAAAGACTTTTAGTCTGTGTCAACTTGATCAGAATCTCCAGACAAAACATGCATGCGTTCAGCCAAACTGACTGTTTCCAACATTTGCCTGTTTGACATCATATAGGCACAGTCTTCATTGCACTGGGCTTTAATTTTACTCTCATAAAAGATGTTGGGAAGGGATCCCTGTCTACTTCCATTCCCTCTTTGTCTAACACCCCTGCAAGCAAATTATAGGGAAACATTCAACAATGAAGATCTACAAAGCTATTGCACCATTCATGTGTTAACCAGAATATGGTGGAATTGAGTTTAGATGAATTTGGAGATGGCTGGAAAGTGACACTGGGGACTACAAATCTGAATGTGTTCAGTGGGATTTACAAAGCTTTTGAAATGTTGCTCTCCTCATATGGGCATGCTGCTTCCCAATTAAACAGAAAACTTGGTCTCAGGCTGTGCACAGCTTCTCTCATGTTTACATGTGTCCCATATGTCCTCAGGGCACTGCCCACTGGGATAATTGATTAATCTGAGGTGGTCATTAATTGTTTGATGTCTGTTGTAGAGAAGGATAGGGTGGTCCCAGGGTAATCTGATTTGAGGATAGCCAGTGGTGAATGACAGTATCTCTATTCTCTCATGTCCTGCCAAGTCCCGACATTCAAAGTGAGCTTGGCAATTATCTAACAAAGAAAAGAGCGACATGTGGCTTTTCCCAATGGGGACTTTCATTGTCCGTTTGTGTCCCTTTGTTTACTGCCTCTCAAAGAAACCATGACAACCATATTTGTCTCTATATCCTCTCCCCTAGATGTCTCTGATTCCATCTGTTAGATACTCACTGATGAAGTCAACTTTTTTGTCTTTCTCATTATAAGTGAAAATACACTTATGTGGGTTCATTTAAAAAAAAAAGAATTAAAAATAAAAATGAGATACTTGGCTTGATACATTGTTAAATAATTTCTCCACACTTTCTTAGTTTTCACTAGCCTGTGGACATATTCATTTATCTGATTTGTCAGAAAGTGCCTGTGCAGTGTGAAGAAATGCATCATCGCACGGGGAAATAAAGCCCCGTTTAAGGTATTTGTGTAACAGAAAAGTGGCCCCTTCGTTCTCTGGCCAAGTGGTGCACGTTTTGTTTCTAACTCCAAAATCTCAGGTAGTGACAGCCAGGAACACCTCTTCTACCTCATAAGGTGGTTTTGCTTTCTAAGGCTTTTTATAAGTGTGTGGAATTGCATGGCTATTTGATGAATACTAGACACAGAAAGCAGTGACTGTGGCTTCACCCTCAGCAAGACACAAGAGGGGTTTCTTTTTGTGTAAAGTGTCATTTACACCTTGGTCCCACTGACAGCCGTTCAACACACAGCCATCCCAGGCCTGGGAGTCCTGGCTTATATCTAGTTTTGTCTTTGTTATTAAATCTTTATGACCTTGAGCAAAACATTTTGTCTCAATGTGAACCCCAGCTCCTTCATATGTAGAATGAAGTGAAACTAGGTGACATATAAATTCCCAAACAGCTTTAAAATGATATAATTCTGTCATGGCTAACCACTGGCTAATGATTCTGCTAGTTTTTATCTTCTACCTATTATATACAGTTATAGCCTCTATCCTTTTTTTATCTCACTCTAATGTTTCTCATCTGTCTTGCCTGTTTTATGTTTTCCACTGTCATCTGTTTCAATTTACTGTTTTAGTCCTTTTGTGTTGCTATAAAGAAATATCGGAGGCTGGGTAAGAGGTTTATTTGGCTCACAGTTCTTCAGGCTGTACAAGAAGCATGGTGCCAGCATCTGCATATAATGAAGGCTTTAGGCTGCTTCCACTCTTGGTGGGAGAGGAAGTGGAGCTGGTGCATGTGGAGATCACATGGCAAGGGAGGAAGAGGTTAGGGCGGGAGGTGCAGGGCTCTTTTTTAACAACCAGCTCTCGAGAATAATAGAGCAAGAACTCACTCACACCTCCTGCCCCCCGCCGACTCCCCATCACCAGGAAGGGCATTAATCTGTCATGAGAGATCTGCTCCTATGACCAAACCCCTTTCATTAGGCCCCATCTCCAACACTGGGGACCAAATTTCAACATAAGGTTTGGAGGGATCAAACATCCAAACTATAGCATACACTTATGACTTTAAAACATATTTAAAAATGAGCTTTAGGCCTGGTGCAGTGGCTCATGCCTGTAACCCCAGCACTTTTGGAAGGATGAGGTGGGTTGATCACCTGAGGGCAGGAGTTTGTGAATAGCCTGGCCAACATGGTGAAACCCCGTCTCTACTAAGAAAATAAAAACTAGCCGGGTGTGGCGGTGCACACCTGTAATCCCAGGTACTTGGGAGGCTGAGGCAGGTTGCAGTGGGCAGTGAGCCGAGATCATGCCACTGCACTCCAGCCTGGGCAACAGAGTGAGACTCTGTCCCAAAAAATAAAAATAAAAATAAATAACTTTATTGCATTATAATTATATAAAACACAGTGCACCCATTTCACATTTAGTGAATTTTTTCAAATGTTTATAAATGTATTTATACCACCACAATTAACATTTAGAACGTTCATCCACCCCAATAAGTCCCTTAGTTTCTCTTTGCAGTCAATACTCCCTTTTTCCTGGCCTGAGGCAATCACTGATCTCCTTTCTGACACCAAACATATTTTTCTCTTCAAAGCCATGCTCCTAATCGTGATGCAAATATATATATGATCAGTTTCCCACTGGGAAACTTGACTTAGATGCATGCAAGCCCCTTGACCTTAAAACAATGGAAATCAGGATCTTTTTCTATCATTAAAATTGTATGTCTGAGAATCATCCTGTATTTCTTTCTTGCCTCCTCTTCCCATGTCAATCAATCCCACTCAATAGTCCACTTCCTTAATATATTCACATCTGTCCCTTCCTTCTGCTACTATTTTTGTGCAGGATCTAACTAACCACAGTCTAGTCTTACCAAGTTCAGGAGCTGGCTGTGGATTTTCACATCCACTCATCCTTGTCCCTTAGGGTGTCAAGGACACCACCCTCTGTTTCAGGGAGGAGACAAGGCCTGGGAAAAGGATGTGGGTCATTTTAGATGGGGCTTAACATACCCTCAGCCAAGATGAATCTCTCTTACAGATGATCCACAGTCTATACGCAAGAAGCTGTTAATAAAAAGCTTCTGCACAGCAAAAGAAAATAATCAGCAGAGGAAACAGATGACCCAGAGAATAGTAGAAAATACTTGCAAACTATGTATCTGACAAAGGACTAATATCCAGAATCTACAAGGAACTCATCAAAAAGTGGGCAAAAAACACGAATAGACAATTCTCAAACAAATATATACAAATGGCCAGCAAACATATGAAAAAATGCTCAACATAACTAAATATCAGGGAAATGCAAATTAAAACTATAACGAAATACTACCTTACTCCTGTAAGAATGTCCATAATTTTTACCATAATTTAAAAATTAAAAAAATTAGATGTTGGTGGGGATGTGGTGAAAAAGGAACACTTTTACCCTGCTGGTGGGAATGTAAACTAGTACAACTACTATGGAAAACAGTATGGAGATTCCTGAAAGAACTGAAAGTAGATCTACCATTTGATCCAGCAATCCCACTATTAGGTACCTGCCCAAAGGAAAAGAAGTCATTATATGAAAAAGATACTTGCACATGCATGTTTATGGCAGCACAATTCACAATTGCAAAAATATGGAACTAGCCTAAATGCCAATCGACCAATGAGTGGATAAAGAAAATATGGTATATATACACCATGGACTACTACTCAGCCATAAAAAGGAACCAAATAATGGCATTTGCAGCTGCTTGTATGGAGTTGGAGGCCATTATCCTAAGTGAAGTAACTCAGGAGTGGAAAACCAAACATCATATGTTCTCACTTAAAAGTGAGAGCTAAGCTATGAGGATGCAAAGGCATAAGAATGTTACAATGGACTTTGGGGTCTCAGGGGGAAGGGTAGGAGGGGTGCGAAGGATAAAAGACTACACACTGGGCACAGCGTACACTGGTCAGGGATGGGTGCACCAAAATCTCAGAAATTACTACTAAAGAACTCATCTATGTAACAAAAAGCCACGTGTTCCCCCAAAACTATCAAAAAAATTTTTTTAATGGCACTTGTGAAAAAAGCAAGGAGAAGAGGAGCTGGCATGGCTACTTGCCCAGGAAAAGGGCTACATTCATGAATGGGGACAAATGTCTGTGGCCACTGGCTTGACTCCTACAGCTATCTGGCACTGGTAGCCAATACAACAGGTAAGACCCTTGACACGGAACCACTCCTTTCCATGAGGCTTCTCTAGATGCACGCCCCATACATTAGGCTCCACAGATCTCCTCCAAGGTCAAGTCCACATCCTTTGGCTCTCAGCTCAGATGAACTTCATACAGTCTTTTTCCAATGTATTTATGTGGTGTAATCTTTATATGCTGCTTATTTTGTTTTTTTTTTCTCATATAAACGAAACACTCTCTAGCTCAATATTCTTTAAGAGCCACTCACCACTTTTAGGATAAAGACTTTCTGATATAGCCCTTGTCTGAATTCCTAGGCTCACCTCCTTCTCTCCATTCATGTGCCCCTGTGCTCTGCCTGCACCAAACTACTTGCCTGTTCCCTAAACACTCCATGCTCCCTTCGTACCTCTAAATCTTTGTAGACTCTGTTTTATTTCCTCTGCCAGGAATATCAGGACATAAATGATTCCTATTTTTTCTTCAGGACTCACTTCAAATTATTTTCTCAGTAAAGCCTGCCCCAATATCTCCAAAGGCTATTACTCTTCTTCTTTCATTACATATTTGTATTTCTCCTGTATAATTACCAGGTTATACACCAATGTGGAAAAGGAGGAAGTGGTACAACCCATTCCCTATATGGTCTTAACAGTTACCTGGTTAACTCACACATATACACTTTCATGTGTGCACATCCACACACCTACAAGGAACAAGGAAGGACACACCCAACACTCTGACTTTTTTTTTGGTTGAAATTCTACATTCTGGCTCTTTGAGAGTTTTAATGAGGAGGTGGACTCATTATTTTCACTCATCATCAATTGGGAGTGACTCTTCTCCCACATTTTATTAGTTTTTCTTTCTCCAGTTTCTTTCACTGGTTCTGAGACAGTATGTTCCTTGTCTCCAATGTTCTGGACTATGTAGCATTCATCTGCAATAACATAGGCATTTTCTGTAGATGGCCTTTTTTTTTTTTTTTTTTTTTTTGAGGCAGAGTCTTGCTCTGTCACCCAGGTTGGAAAGCAGATCTCAGCTCACTGCAACCTCCGCCTCCCGAGTTCAAGCAATTCTCCTGCTTCAGCCTCCCAAGTGGCTGAGATTACAGGTGCCCACCACGTCTGGCTAATTTTTGTATTTTTAGTAGAGACCAGGTTTCACCATGTTGGCCAGGCTGGTCTCGAACTCCTGACCTTGAGTGATCTGCCCACCTTGGCCTCCCAAAGTGCTGGGATTACAGGTGTGAGCCACCACACCTGGCCACTACGTTGTCTTTTTAAAATATCATCTGTCTCCTATTGTCTTCTCTTATGTTAGTCTGGTATGCACCTGGCATCAGGAGGCGAAGGAAAAATCAATCCTGCATTGTCTAAGAATTTATTACATTGTTAAGTTTTAGAATCTGTTTACATATTTGTCTCCTGCAGACTGAGTTCCTTGAAGGTCAGGTGGTATCCTTTCCTCTATACATCCCTAATGCCTAGCACAGTGCCCGGCAGAATCCATCAATGAATGAATTTATGACTTTGAATTCTGCCTATACTTCTATTGCGAGTTAATGGTTTATGTTAAGTAGCCTGTTTTGCCTTAATTAAAAACCTGCCCATGAGTAAATAAAGTGTACCTGAATATATGTCTGAATTTAAAACATTTTCTCATTTAAAATTAGCAACAAGCATGAGTAATATTTTCATGTGCCAATGCCTCAAATTCAATGCATCGTATTTTAAAATAGAAACTAAAGCCAAGTCTGGATAATTAATTTAGCTAATTTGTCAAGTCTTACTGCTGGTGGTGGACATGTAGACATAATATATAGGTGCAAACAGTATTTGCAGAACCTATGGTACTTTAAAAGGGAATAAAATAAATGATCAGAGAAAATACAACCAAACAGTGCAGGCTTTTTTCATTAGCACTTCCAGAAAAGGAAGCTAAGTGTCAGTTCAGAGTGTTGATTGCAGGGATCAAGGTGGAGATGCTTGTTTTTTTTAGGGATTGGAAGAACCTGGAGTGGTTCTCTTGTTTTTGTGCAGATGGTGACAGGCGCAGGAGAAGAAACACCTGGATATATTTTGAAGAATAGGCTGTATTGCTAAGTGTCAGAGAGTTGGGTAAAGCATTCAAAAGGCACTTTGGAGATCTATGTTCCTAACAAATGCCAATAGTGTATTATAATTTTTGATTTTATGGAGAAATTATACTTCCTTCAGGGACTAAAACTTCATAGAAGTTTTCTCTGACTAATCTACCTCATGATGATTCTTTGCTTGCTTTGAATAACTGTGACATTCACATGGGCTGTCTCTGTTCTCTGTATTTTTATTATGTTTGTTCATATGATGCCTTAAAATAATCCCAAATTGTATCTCACCCACTAGATTATTTTATCCTGGGGGCTCATGTCTTTCTTTGCATTGTCTATAGCTCAATATATGTTCCAAACATTTTTACATATGGCCCTGATGTGACTTGAGCCTCAAAACAACTTTGTAAGATGGAAACATTATAACTCTGATTTCTGCAGATTGAAAAACAGATGTGGAATATTGAGTAACACCCAAATGTATCAGAAAACAAGGGGTAGTGTCCAGATTGAGAGCAAAGTTTATGATCATTCTGCAATAAGCTCTGAAAAGAAACAGAATTATTCCAAAGGAAACAATTAGTGGTCCTTTCACTGACAACATAAAATGGAGAGGCAGCAGTGGTTAGTTATGGGCCTGGTATATTTTTCATGTTATCTGATAATTATATTTATTCCACACTGGTCATTCATGAAGCGTGTCATCTGAAGCTCAACTTGTAATTGGTGCTTCATAGAGAAGGGTTTGTTGGCTGACAGTGTAAACCAAACCCTCAGATAATAGAAGAGGATGGACATCTGTTGATCTAGAAGTTTATGCAAAGCAGTTAGGTTTAAGTTCTAAGGAAATTTATCTCACAATTAGGCAGTTTGAGTGCTTCTCACAGAGTTTTTTTTTTTTCTTTTTTTTCTTTCCACTGCACTGAGTGGCTATAATTTAAAAATGTAGGGCCAGGTGCAGTGGCTCACGCCTCTAATCCCAGCACTTTGGGAGGCTGAGGAGAGTGGATCACGTGAGGTTGGGAGTTCAAGACCAGGCTGACCAACAGGGAGAAACCCCATCTCTACTAAAAATACAAAATTAGCTGGGCGTGGTGGCAGGCACCTGTAATCCCAGCTACTTGGGAGGCTGAGGCAGGAGAATCACTTGAACCCGGGAGGCGGAGGTTGCGGTGAGCCAAGATTGCCCCATTGCACTCCAGCCTGGGCAACAAGAGCGAAACTCCATCTCAAAGAAAAAAAAAAAAAAAAAAAGTAATAAATACCAACTTCTGTAGCTGCTTTACTGTCTTCTTTCCTCTTTCCACACCCCATTGTTCCTCCTGCCATCATGCTGGTACCTCCTTAAGGCACTCACACATGTCATCCCTTGCATAGTATAAAAACATATTAAGAAAGCCATAATCCCAGCAGTTTGGGAGGCCTAGGTGGGCGAATCACTTGACGTCAGGAGTTTGAAACCAGCCTGGTCAACATGGTAAAACCCCGTCTCTACTAAAAATATACACATTAGCTGGGCGTGGTGGTGGGCGCCTATAATCCCTGCCACTCGGGAGGCTGAGGCACGAAAATCACTTGAACCCAGGAGGTGGAGGTTGCAATGAGCTGAGATTGTGTCATTACACTCCAGCCTGGGTGACAGAGCAAGACTCTGACTCAAAAAAAAAAAAAAAAAATTAAAATATACCACATCTGGTGATTAATTGTCACAAGAAAATGACCCAGGGCCTTGATGTCAGACCTGTGTTTTAAATGGTGTAAATTCAATGTCTCTCACTCTCAAGCTCTTTTGAATTTTAGTGTCTGAATCACCCTATAGTAGCATTGCTCTTTTTTTCAGGGTAATTTAATAAAAAGATGAAATTACTCTGCATACATTTTTTAATTGCAATTCTTGAGATAAAATAAGTTGATGTCATCCAAGTCCTCTCTCCTGAACCAACTGCAAATGTGTTTTTAATGCAAACAATTTTAGTCCATAAGAAATCTACTGGAGCAACAGAATGCTCATAAAAATATGCCCTGTTGGCTATATCACCATCTCAGTTGCATTAGACAATTTCACATTCAATCTTTATTTTGATTTCTCTTATTATTCAGCTCTATTTATTCCTGGGACCCGTGTAGGGTGTCACAGTTATAAAAATGTCATAAAATCAGGCCATAAATGAAATTACCTTTAGGCACAAGTGACTTATCCGTGTATAAAGGTAAATCCTACTGTTAACTTTTACTGAGCAAGGGATTCGGCAAGTTGCCTCTTAAATAATTTGGAAATTGCCATCTTGGGTTGTTTTCTGTCCTTTTGATATGTGTTTTTAGTCACCTTAGATTTTAGCTGGAACGTCTACTCTGTGGCTCTGAAGCAAGCTAATTTCCTTTGCTGTATCACAACCTTCATCTGTGTTTTTGTTTTCCCTCAGCAAGTGAAGGAAGAAGATCAGGGCATTAATCTCACTCCATTAGAAGGATGCATTTCCGTTTTCATCCAATTAGCTGCTGTAATTTGAAGCTTTTGGTGCCTGCTGATAAGGCAGGAGGCTGGCAGCAGAAAAGGCCATGGAGAGCTTTCAGAGGGGGCTCTGTGAGCTGTTATCACAAGTTTCACTCAAAAGATCAAGTGTCAGTCCTGCTCACACCATTCAGATCCTCAAATCTTTATATATTCATTAACCATCGATATGTGGTTATTCAGGGAGGTGGCAGCAAGGCTTCAGACAGTAAGGTCTCAGGTCGCACAGAACCAAAGTAGCCAGTAATGAATTCACATCTCTGAGCACAGCTTGTTCTTAGGAGTGAAGGATTTAAGAAGCTGGCTTCTTTCCCTCTTTTAAAAACATAAGTGTATCCAGACTTGACATTTTTTTTTAATAGGAGAAAAAGGCACACAAAACTTATTTTAACATGCATAGGGGAAACTCTCAGGAGTGTGATTACCCCTGGAAATTTTAATTTTACTCCATTTATTCATTCTTAGGGATCTCTTTGATATTAACAAGACAAACGAACTAAGGGAAAAATGGAACCTGTTAGTTTTGGAAGGCTGAAAAGACTTCTGGGAATTCCTAACACAATGGGGTAATGATTTGAATAGGCAAATGGAAGTGGGGGTTTGGAGGTCCCCACAAGGAAGTGTGGATTGGGGGTCCTAACACCCCATATTATGTCTCTCTACCACTTTCTGCCATATGAGAGGAGAATACATGTACTTCTTAAAATAAGACAAGATATCCTTAGAAAATGTTAGCTTGACTTTCAAGATGATGCGTGTGAGTTTCTGCTCCAAATATTGAAGTTGGACATTTTCTCTTCTAGAATGATCATCTCCCATTTTTCTAGGAGACCTCTAGCATCAAGAAGCTGTTTGTGAAAAATAACTGAACAAGTAAAATCCTTTCAGAAAAAAACTCACTGACTTGAAATATCTAGTCAATTACCTCTAAAAGCAACGATGGACAAGTGAGATAGTAAACTTGGGGTCTGGATCTCTCTTATTTTGCTTCGCTTTTCCTCATCAGTTGTGTACTTGGTAATTGCTGATATCTCTTTTGGTTTGAATATTCTATAATTGGAGAGGCAGTACATTTCAATTAGGATTGGCAAGTATTAAGCTTGTCTATCGCATTTCTTGCTGGCTACATTCATGGCAGACACCTCTAATCAATTGTGAAAGCTTTACCTGCTAATTTTAGAATCCCAAGGCCTTAGAAACCTTCTCAGCACAGAACTTTGAGCAACCATTATGCATCACATGAAGACAAAATTTTAACACCATTCCAGACACGATGGACAGATATGTAGTGAAGGACAGAGGTCAGGACAGCGATCTGGTCCTGTGTCTGTCTGTGCACACCTGTGGAACCCTTGAGAAGTAAACTAAATATTTTAAAATTAAACTTGATATAGGTTTTTGCGTGAAAGTAAGTTTTCTTTTCCTTTTTTTTTCTTTTCTTAGACGGAGTCTTGCTCCGTCGCCCAGGCTGGAGTGCAGTGGCGCAATCTTGGCTCACTGCATGCAACCTCTGCTGCCTATGTTCAAGCGATTCTCCTGCCTCAGCCTCTTGAGTAGCTGGGATTACAGGCACACGACACTACACCCGGCTAATATTCTGTATTTTTAATAGAGACAGAGTTTCACCGTGTTGGCCAGGCTGGTCTCAAACTCCTGATCTTAGGTGATCTGCCTGACTCGGCATCCCAAAGTGCTGGTTTTACAGGTGTGAGCCACCGCCTGGCCAGTTTTCTTTAGGATAAATGACTAGAGGTGGAATTGCTGAGTCATATGGTAACTGCACATTTAGTTTTTAAAGACATTGGCAAATGGTTTTTAGCATGGCTGTAACATTCCTACTAACAACATTTGAGTGATCCAGTTTTTCTTCTTCTTCACCAGCATTTAGTGTTGTCGCTAGTTTTAGTTTTGGCCACCTGATACATGTGTAGTGATTATCTAATTGTGGTTTTAATTCACATTTTCCTAATGGCTAATAAGATTGAACATCTTTTCATGGGTTTTTTGCTGTCTGTATATCTTCTGTGAAATACCTTGTCATGTCTTTAGCTCATATTCTAATTGGATTTTTTTTTTTACTGTTAAGTTTTGAGAGTTCTTTATATATTCTAATACTAGTCCTTTGTTGCAATATTTTTTCCCTTTGGTCAGTCTTGCTACAGATTTGTCAGTTTTCTTTTTTTGTGGGGGGACAGGGTCTTGCTCTGTCAGATAGGCTGGAGTGCAGTGGTACAAACACAGCTCACTGCAGCCTCAACCTCCTGGGCTCGAGCGATCCTCCTGCCTCAGCCTCCTGTGTAGCTGAGCCCACAGGTGTGAGCCATCACACCTGGCTAATTTTTTAATTTTTTCATTTTTTTTTGTGAGACAAAGTCTCTGTCACCCAGGCTGGAGTTGCAGTGGTGTGATCTCAGCTCACTGCAGCCTCCACCTCCCGGGTTCAAGCAGTTCTCTTGCCTCAGCCTCCCAAGTAGCTGGGATTACAGGGACATGCCACCATGCCTGGCTAATTTTGTATATTTAGTAGAGCTGGGTTTCACCATGTTGGCCAGGCTGGTCTCAAACTCCTGACCTCAGGCCTTGGCCTCCCAAAGTGCTGGGATTACAGGCATGAGCCACCATGCCCAGGCTTTTTTGATTTTTTTGTGGAGATGGAGTCTTGCTGTGTTGCCCAGGCTGGTCTTGAACTGCTGGGCTCAAGCAATCTTCCTGCCTTGGCTCCCCAAAGTGTTGAGATTACAGGCATTAGCCACCAAGCCTGGCCTAATTTTCTTTATTGTTTTTCTGTTTTCAATGTCATTGATTTTGACTCTTATTTTTATTATTTCCTTGCTTCTGTTTGCTTTAGATTTATCTTGCTCTTTTTTTTCCCTAGCTTCTTGAGGTGAGAATTTGGATTATTTATCTCAGGCTTTCCCCCACCTTTAATGTATACATTTAGTGCTATAAATTCCTCTCTCAGTATTGCTTTAGTTGTGTTTTTTGTCAGTTCAATATATTTTCTATTTCTTTAGAGCCTTCCTCTTTACTGAAATATTGTAAGTGTGCTGTTCAGTTCCCAAGTATTTGGATACTTTCTTTCTTTTTTTTTTTTTTTTTGAGATGAAGTCTCACTCTATTGTCCAGGCTGGAGTGCAGTGGTGCAATCTCAGCTCACTGCAACCTCCACTTCCTGGGTTCAAGCGATTCTCCTGCCTCAGTCTCCCAAGTAGCTGGGATTACAGGTGCGTGGCACCAGCCTCGGCTAATTTTTGTATTTTTAGTAGAAACAGGGTTTCACTATGTTGGCTAGACTGGTCTTGAACTCTAGACCTCAAGTGATCTGCCCACCGTGGCCTCCCAAAGTGCTGGGATTACAGGTGTGAGCCACTGCGCCCGGCCAGATATTTTTCTCTTAGTGCTCTGTTATTGATTTTCAGTTTGATTCCATTGTGGTCACTGAACCCATTTTGTATGATGCCAATACTTTAAAATTTTTAGGTTTGTTTTATGATCCTAGATATATGGCCTATCTTGGTATATATTTTCTGAGTGCTTAAAAACAATATGTATTCTTCTGCTATTGAGAAAAGTGCCCTAAAAATATTGAATAGATTCTGTTGGTTGATAGCATGTTGTGTGTTGTGTTCTTCTGCAGTCTTTATATTTTCTGTCTAGTGGTTCTGTCAACTGTTGAGAAAAGAGTGAAGACTTTAACATAATTGTATATTTGTCTATTTCTCCTTTCAGTTCTATGTGTTTTTGCTTCATATGTTTTGTAGCTCTGTTGTTTGGTGCATACTTACTTAGGATTACTATGTCTTTTTGGTGGACTGCTTTTTTTTTTGTCTTTCTATAATGTCCCTATCTGTCTCTGGTACTATTTTTGGCTCTGAAATCTACTTTATCTCATATCAATATTACCAATGTTGCTTTGCTTTGATTAATGTTTGCATGATATATCTTTTTTTAAACATCCTTTTATATCCTATTTAGGTATTAAATATCCTTTTATATCCTATTTAGATATAGGTAACTATATCATTATAGTTTAAGAGAATTTCTTATGGGCAGCATGTAGTTCGGTCATATTTTGAAACCTACATGCTGGGTTTTTTTTGGGAGTGTATTTAGATCATTTATATTTGGTGCAATTTTATATGTACAATTTGATAATTTAATAATTCACACACACACACATATATATATATACACACACACACACATATAGCTAGACTTTATTCCCCCACTATCAACACCACAGTGGTACATTTCTTGCAACTGATGAATCTACACTGACATATTATTATCACCAAAGATTTTCCATTTACGTATATGTGTGTGTGTGCATTATTTGATTGTTTTTAAGTGTTTTTTTAAAGATATTACATCACATATACATGAACTTTACAATTGGCTGGTGTGGTCATTTTACCAGCTTGAGTGAGATATAGAAACCATGTCTCCTTTTACATTCCTTTACCCTTCTCCACTTATAATAGAATTGTTTAAAATATTTCCTCAACATACATTTAGAAACTTATCAAACAGTGTTATAATATATGCTTCATCTAATAAACATAAATTAGAAAACTTGAGGGTTTTTTGTTCATTTTTTGCTTAGCATATTCTTTATAATTTTCTTCCTTTTAAGAACACTTTTAAAAACCATTCTTTTACAGTAGGTTTTCTGGCCACAAATTATTTTAACTTTCCTTCATCTGAACATGGCTTGATTTCTCCTTCATCTCTGAAGAATATTTTTGTTGGATATAGGATTCTGGGTTGATAGTTCTTCCCTTTCAGCATTTGAAAATATCATGTCATTTCTTATTGGCCACTGTGGTTTTTGATGTTAATTCAACTGTCATTTGAACTGTTATTCCTCAATAGGTAAGGTGTCATTTATTCTATGGTGTTTTCAAGATGTTGTCTTCAGTTTTAAGAAGTTTAATCATGATGTGATATGTCTTGATGTGGATTTCTTTGGGTTTAACTTGTTTGGTCATCTTGAATCTACAGATTTATGTCTTTTGTGAATTTTGGAAAGTTTTCACCCATTATTTCTTTGAGTACTTTTTAGCTGCACTTTCTTTCTTGTTTCCTTCCAGGGTTCCAAATACACAAATGGTAGATATTTTGTTACAGTCTCACTGGTTCTTGAGGCTGTGTGCATTTATTTCAACTTATTTTCTCTATTGTTATTTGGGCAATGTCTAATGTTTTACCTTCCAGATAACTGATTCTTTCCTCTTTCCCATCCATTCTTACAGTTAGCCTACTCAATGAGCTTTTTATACTTACGGTTGTATGTTTTAGTTCTATAATTTCCATTTGATTCTCCTTTATATATCTTCTATTTCTTTCTTGAAACTTTATATCTCTTTGTTGAAATTTACTATTTTTTCACTTATTTCAAGCATGTTTGTATTGCTCATTGGGGCATTAAAAAATTATGGCTCCTTTAAAGATTTTTCCCAGTAAATTTCAACATCTCTCTCAGTGGTAGTTGCATCTATTGATTGTCTTTTTTCATTTGGTTTGAGATATTTTTAGTTCTTGGTATGACGAATAATTTTTTATTGCAACCGGGTCATTAAAATATTATGTTTTGAGATCCTGATCTTTTTTTCATTGAATGCTTCGTGAATTTGCACGACATCCTCATGCAGTGGCCATAGTAATCTCTGTATCATTCCAATTTTAGTATTTGTGTTGTTGAAGCAAGAATAAGATATGGGTCTTATTTAAGCCTTTTGTTTTAGCTGCTTTTCCTGCCACTGATCCAGGAGAAGGGGAGGTGTGTATTGCATCATTTCTGCCAATTGGAGGTGAAATACTGACACCTCACTTGGCTTTTGATGACATCTGAGGAGGGAACTCTTCACTACTGATGGGCAGTGTTCGTGGAAGTTCAGCTTCCCATATGGTCTCCACTGATACTGCAATGGGGGTGATTTCATTGCTGCTGGGCAATGGTGAACATCATGACTCTTCATTAGACCTCTTCTAAAACCTCTCCAGCAAGGAGAAAGGGTGTTTCATTTTTGCCTATAAAAGTGGAAGTCCACACTTTGCATGTGGTCTCCACTGACACTGTAGGAGGGGGGATCTTGTTACTAGCCAATGGCAAGTGGCAAGTTTTCTTGTCTATAATGTCTTTGTCTGGCTTTAGGATTAGGGTAAGTCTGGCCTCACAGAATGAGTTTGGAAGTGCTTCTCCCTCTTTTACATTTTAGAAGAGTTTGAGAAGTGTTGGTGTTAATAAAAAAAAAATTGGGTAGAATTCACCAGTGATGTCATCTAGAAGGTTGTTGGGAGGTTTCTGATTTCCGATTCACTATCCTTACTAGTTATAGGTTGTTATGGCCTGAATTGTGTCCCACCACTGCGATTCATATATTGAAGCCCTAACCTCCACTACCTCAGAATGTGACTATATTTGGAGATAGGACTTTTAAAGCAGTAGTCAATTAAAATGAGATTTTAGGGGTGGCCCTAATCTAATATGTGTCTTTATAAGAAGAGATTAGGACATGGACAGAGACAACAGATATGTGTGTGCTTTGGTATCAGGGTAAGGCTGGCTTCATAGAATGAGTTTGGAAGTATTCCTTCCTCATCAAAAAAGACACAAAGGAAAGGCCGAGTGAGGACAAAGTGAGAATGTGGCCATCTGCATGTGGCCATAGATCTTGGAAGAAATCAAACCTTCAGACACCTTGATCTTGGACTTCCAGCCTCTAGAACTGTGGAAACATAATTTTCCATTGTTTGAGCAATAAGTCTGTGGTATTTTGTTATGACAGCCCTAGTAAACTTATTCGGATTTTCTGTTTCTTCATGATTCAATGTTGATAGGTTGTATATTTCTAGGAATTCATCCATCTCATCTAGGTTGCCAATTTGTTGGCATACAATTGTTCATAGTACTCTTTTACATTCCTTTTGATTTCTGTAAAATTGGTAGTAATGTCCCCTCTTTCATTTCTGTGGTTGTTGGTGAGAGCAGAGGGGTTATTATCTACCAGCTTTCTATCTTGCTAGGCTGTCCATTTCCTAGTTCTTTGGCCTTTCCTAGTTGCCTGCCTCTTCAGCTCCAACTCTGATATGTATTAGGCAAAAAGAAAACCCAGGGTACTTGCCACTTTGTCATTCTTTGAATACTGAGTTCCTTAGTCAGTCTACTACATTTATAATATGAAGGATAAAGAGCTGTACTTTTCAGAAGGACTATGGAGAAGTACTTTTCCATCTTCCTGAGTGCAGAAATGTCAATGTTTATAATTATTTGTGAAATGTGAGGACTAGATTAGATGATTTTAAAAATCTCTTCCTGGTTTATTGATCTATAGATTTTTCTGGTTTTAAAACAGCAAGATCCTAATTAAATAAATGTAGCCACTTTTCCCTTCAGGTGGGGAGTAAGTAGAGTAAGACTCAGCACTCACATCAAACCAAAAGCAGAGGCTTCATCATCTTATCTTTCTTTAGAGGAGTTCTAGGTTAGCGGTAGAGTTCAGGAGTAAATGTCTTCCTTATTCATTCTCTCTCTTCACTCCCAGTGAATGTGCACTGTGGGCAGAACATCTTTACTAACCTTTTGTTTTCCCCGAATATTCTGGTTACCCTATTGTCAAACAGGAGCCTGTTCAGTGGCATAGGTGGTTCAGAAGAGAGACAGGCCAGGATTCTCTCTTCCCTACCTGTCTCTCCCCTTTTGGTAACCTTGTTATTGCCTTGGCCCTCATGCCTTGGCCCTTCAATGTTCCTGCTAATGTCTACTCTTGGGCAGGACAACTTCAGTTCCTTTCTCACTATCAGGAACAGTTCTCCATATCAGGAACTGTGCTCTGTATTCCACTGCAATTCCATGACTTCATCTGCCATTTTTTGCTGACCTGGCCAAGAGCTGGCATAAACTTTTTTCAGGGTGAAATCCCCAGGATGTCCTCCCAGGCTCTCTGAATACCTTTTTATATTATCTCCAAACCTCCCCCCAATCCAACAGACCCAGTGGTTTCCTGGAACTGGCTCCTACTAGCTTATGAGACCCAGTTGTTAAACTTTTAAAAGATGTGCGAGCTGGTTGTTAAAAACAGCCACTATTAAAAATTAAATTACATAAACTTACAATCAAATAATATTAAAAACAAAGGTTAAAAATACTCAAAATTCACCACTTCCCAGTGATGTATTATAATTTTCCAGTACCTATCCTCTGGAGGTTATTTTTCTCTGTTACACGTATATGGTGGAAATGCCTTAGGGTGGGGTGCCCCTGCCCAACTCCACTTTCAGTGATTTCACACTGGTAGCTTGAAACCAGTCATGAAGGGAGTATTTGTAACTAGGAAGTTAAAAAATGCTACAAAGCAGGGCAGGATTTGTCATTTTGTTGACTATCTAGACTTCAAAAAATGATAGAGAAACATTAATAATGTGGGTTAAATATAAAATTTTGTCTTGTCTGTAACTACATTATGAATAACACAGAAATTGAAGAAATAGTCTTTCAGTATTCAACATGACAGTTGACCTTTGAACAACATGCGTTTGAACTGCCCGAGTCCACTTATATGTGGATTAAAAAAAAAGTTACACCGGTGTGCCTGCCTCTCCTGCCTCCTCCTCCACCTCTTCTGCTTCTACCACCCCAGTATAGCAGACCAGCCCCTCTTATTCCTCCTCCTCTTCAGCCCGTTCAGCATGAAGACCATGAGGATGAAGACCTTTATGATGATTCACTTCCACTTAATAAATAGTAAATATATTTTCTCTTTTTGATATTTTCTTAATTTTCTTTTTCTAGCTGACTTTTCTATAAGAATACAGGATATAATACATATAACATACAAAATACGTGTGAATTGGCTGTTTATGCTATCGGTAAGGCTCCCAGTCAGCAGTACGCTATTAGTAGTTAAGTTTTTGGGGAGTCAAAAGTTATAGGCATATTTTCAACTGTGCCCGGGTTTGGCACCCCTAACCCCTACATTATTCAAAAGTCGATTGTATTATCCAGTTCTAAAGAAAAGTTTTGTTTATATCACTGATGAATGAGTGAAGTTCTAACATATATCTTTGTTGTTTCACTGTTGCTTTATTCATTAAATATCAACCAACATTCATGTCAGAATTACATTAATATCATCAATGACTTGAGTGGCTTCATTGCCAAATTCCATGCTAATTAGGCACTTATTCATAGTCTGTTTGTCAAAACATGATTGAATTGCAATTATGGGTTAGCAATCAACACCAAATTTTGGTAAAAATAAGCATAGCCATTCTATGAGTCAATTTCTATATAGAATTTATAATAAAATATGTTGTACATTTCATTATTGTGCTGCAATCTTTTATATCAGTAAAATGTATAAGATACACACACACACACACACACACACACACACGTACATATTTTTTTTTCTGGACAGCTGGTTGCTAAACATATATCAGCATACCATTGCTCAGATCTTAACTCTTATGAAGGCATTTCAGATGCCTTATTTTTGAAAGTTCCTTTTACAGCTAGAAGATGCACTTCAGGCAGTTTTAATTGTGAAAAAGTCGGCTCCCAAGACTCAATTATTCTCAAAGCCTGCTTATAGAAAAGTGCTCAAAATGTAATCCATCAATTCACCAGCAGGTGTCACTGTGGTGTAGGGTCATAGCCAGAAGGCGTCTCACCTTATGCCTCCCAGAGGAGTATTGTTGGAGTTGAATTGCTTCCAATGAAGTTACACACTGAACATCTCCTAAAGTCACTTTCTGGAAAGACAATGCCACATCCGAGTTATCTGACAGAAAGCAGCGAAGTAAACAGAGGCTGATTCTGTTTGCTTATTTTGTAGTTTTAACTCTGCTATTATGTTTATGTCCAGAAAGCCCGAAGATCTTCTGTTTAGCTCTAGAACTGTATATTACCTTGCTATTCTGTTCTAAGTGTGGCTCATGGGCCAGCATCATAGGTATTACCTGGGAACATGTTAGAAATGCAGAATCTCATACCATGTCCCGGACCAGTGTACTACTGCTGAAGAATCTGCAACTTGGCCGGGTACTGTGGCTCACCTGTAATCCCAGCACTTTAGGAGGCCGAGGCAGGCAGATCACTTGAGGTCAGGAGTTTGAGACCAGCCTGGGCAATGTGGTGAAACCCTGTCTCTACTAAAAATACAAAACTTAGCCGAGTGTGGTGGCGCATGCCAGTAATCCCAGCTACTTGGGAGGCTGAGGCAGGAGAATTGCTTGAACCTGGGAGGCAGAGGCTGCAGTGAGCCGAGATCATGCCAGTGTACTCCAGCCTGGGCAACAGAGTGAGACTCTGTCTTAAAAAAAAAAAAAAAAGGAATCTGCAACTTAATAGGGTCACCAGGAGATTCTTATGCACATTCAAGTAAGTGTGAGAAGCACTAGTATATGGGACCCCTATGTTGGCAGTTACTGTAAAGCTATGAATAAGATAAAATGGTAACTTTCAGCTTGTTGGCCAAGAGAATAAAGTTAGTGGGAAAGGAAGTGATGCTTCCCAAGACAGATGATATTTTCCTTAGTGCATGTTGGATTGTCTATTTTTTTTCTTTTTCTTTTTAAAAAAATTTAGGAGAGAAGAACTTTTCTAGGTCTTTCCCTATATAACCTGGCCCCAGCAAATTTCTTCAGTGTTATCTCTTGCCACTTCCCTTCCTCACTCTGTATTTCAGCCATACCAAATTATCCGCCAATACGGTCTTCTTAGAACCCTGGTCTGATTATGTCATTCTATTGCTTAAGGGGCTTCCTCTTGCTCGTAGAGTATGGACCTGAATCCGTGCCATGATTTGCAAGGGCTCCCCGGGTCCAGTATCATCTTGCTTTCCAGTCTCACTTCTTGGCACCCCTCTCCTCCTTATATTCAGTGTTCAGCTCCCCTGGGCTTTTTGCCTCAAGTGTACCCCACTATTTCCCACTATTTCCTTTGCCTGTTCCATTTGCTCTCTCAGGAATACTCTACCCCTGGTCCCAGCTCTTCTGTTGCCACATCAACACTCTTTGAAGAACAGGGGAAGCCTTTTCTAAGCCCCTTCATTATATGATTCCCCATTCTTTGCATTTTGATTTCACAGTGTTTATTGTGTTTGGGATTACTCTTTTCTAGACATCTCTTTTCCCTGGTAGACGATTTCTCTATAAAGGAAGGGAGTATGTCTGTCTCTTCATCCAAAGGTCCTACCAAGTCCTTCAACCCCACTACATGGTCTGACCTCCTTACCTCCCTAGTCCATGATCTCATCACTTTTTCTCCCATCCTTTCCACTCTGCCTCTGTTTTCCTTCTTGTTCCTGAAACATACCAACTTTGCACTCGCTGATCCTTTTGCTTAAGTCCCTTCCTCACTTTCTTCAGGCCTTGCAGCCTTCTGGGCTGACCCCTAGTCATTCTGCTAGAGGCAGAACTAATGGGAAGTTTGGCGATTTGCCTTGGCGTAGGGCTTGTACCGCGTCTGCCTTTTGGTGGAGCATTTTGTTGCCCACCGATAAATGGAAAATAGCTGATCTATCTTGTACACATTTTACAAAGGTATGACTCTGGCCAAAATTCTTTTCTCCCTGAACTTCAGGTTGCTATGATTGGCTTCTACACAAGCTCAAGCCCGAAGGTGAAGGGGAACAGATATGTGCAGATTGTGGATGGAGTAGGGAAGAGGGCACCATTGACCATAGGAAACGAAGGGCTGGGGCAAAAGAGACTTGGAAAATGGGGGAGTTGTAATGGCAGTGAGAGTTTGTTATTTTTTGGCCTATCTATCTGTTAAGTCTGAGAAATGGTTAAGGCCCCTTCCTTCCTCATTACACACGAGTTTACACAAATAATATTGTTGATGCAGAAGAGAAGCTAAAATAAAGCCAAACAATCTATGTTGTGCTTTTCCGTAGCATGAAAAAATTGTTGCTTAGAGAACAAATGTGTGCTTCTATTTCTCCTTCATTCAGCTCCCTACTTAGCACCCACTCACGCTGTGAAATTTCTTACATTTAGGATCTCCCTCCCTCCCTCCCTTTCTTTCTTTTTCTTCATCTTCTTTTTTTTTTCTTTCAGAGAGAGACTTGCTCTGTTGCCCAGGCTTGAGCGCAGTGGGGTGATCTTGACTCACTGCAATCTCTCAGGTGTAAGTGATTCTCCTGCCTCACCCTCCCAAGTAGCCGGGACTACAGGCACACGCCACCACGCCTGGCTAATTTTTGTATTTTTTCTTAGTAGAGACAGGCTTTCACCATGTTGGCCAGGCAGGTCTCGAACTCCTGACCTCAAGTAATCTGCCTGTCTCAGCCTCCCAAAGTGCTGGGATTACAGGCATGAGCCACCGCTCCCAGCTTCATTTTTTTTTTTCTCTGCCTCCACCTCCACCTCCACCTCCACCTCCACCTCCTCCTCTTCCTCCTCCTCCTCCTCCTCCTCCTCCTTCTCCCTTTCTTTTCTGAGACAAGGTCTTCTTCTGTTGCCCAGGCTGGAGTGCACTGGCTTGATTATAGCTCACTGCAGCCTCCATCTCCTGGGCCCAGTTGATTCTCCTGCGTCAGCTTCCTGAGTAGCTGGGACTACAGGTGTGTGTCACCATGCCTGGTTACTTTTAAAAATCTTTTTAGAGACAGAGACTCACTATGTTGCTCAGGCTGGTCTCAAATTCCTGGGCTCAAGCAGTCTGCCTGCTTCGGCCTCCCAAAGTGCTGGGATTACAGGTGTGAGCCACTGCCCCTGGTAATACTTGTATTTTTCTTAAGCCAACTACATTTGCATAGGTCAAACCTCCATCCCTTGATGAATTTATCTTTCAAAATTCACAACTTAAGCCATCTGCTTCTGTGTGAAACCTTCCATGATTCTTTCTCTATGAAGAATCCACCACTCTTTCTCTACTTTAGTAGTGTATAGTTTTAGTCATACTATTCAGTATTTTTTTTTTTTTAGACAGAGTTTCGCATTTGTTGCCCAAGCTGGAGTGCAATGGCGAAATGCGCGATCTCAGCTCACTGCAACCTCCGCCTCCTGGGTTCAAGTGATTCTCCTGTCTCAGCCTCCCGAGTAGCTGGGATTCCAGGCGTGTGCCACCAGGCCCGGCTAATTTTTTGTATTTTTATCAGAAACAGGGTTTCATCATGTTAGCCAGGCTGGTCTCGAACCCCTGACTTCAGGTGATCCACCTGCCTCAGCCTCCCAAAGTGCTGGGATTACAGGCGTGAGCCACTGCGCCCAGCCCTATTCAGTATTATATATAGTTAATTTAATTGAATAAATATTTGTTACATGTCTACATTTGTTAAATGTCTACTTCCTACTGTTCTAGGAAGCGTGCTGGGTGCTGGGATTAAAAAGGTGAAAACCATAGTGCCTCCCCATAGAGACTTCACAACCAGGTTGGGAAGCCCAATTGAGAGGAACAAAATAAAAAGAAAACCACAGACTCAGAGATGTGAAACACCATGGCAGGCCTGGGAAGGGGCTCCTGGCTCAGGATGACTGGAGCATGGGTTTTTAAGGAGGGGAGGAAGAGGAGCTAGGACAAGAGGTGAAGGGAGCCGAAGGCAACAACAATGATAATATGAACTACGATTACATTTATGTGCCAGGTGCTGTGCAAAGTGGTTCCCAATAATACAGAGATGTTAAGTCACTTGTGCAACACCACAGAGGTTGTTAGTGGTAGAGCCAGAATTTGAATTTTATTATAGGTAAATTATCAGGCCAACAAGCATTTAAAAGACATCTTCATGTGTGAGGCACTTTTCTAGCTAATGTGCATGTTTGTCTTCCCTGCTAACCTGTGATTTCTTTGAGGGGTGGAAATTTTGTTTGTTTGTTTGTTGTTTTTGTTTTGGGATGGAGTCTAGCTCTGTCACCCAGGCTGGAGTGCAGTGGCATGATCTCGGCTCACTGCAACCTCTGCCTCCCAGGTTCAAGTGATTCTCCTTCCTCAGCCTCCAGAGTAGCTGGGATTACAGGCACCTGCCACCACGCCCAGCTCATTTTTGTATTTTTAGTTGAGATGGGGTTTCACTGTGTTGGCCAGGGTGATCTTGAACTCCTGACCTTGTGATCTGCCCGCCTCAGCCTCCCAAACTGCTGGGATTATAAGCGTGAGCCACTGCAACCAGCCTGGAAATCTTTTTATATTTATCTTTGTCAACCCCATATCTAAGAAAGTGCTTGGAATGAAGCAAACGTTTAAAAAATTGTAGTTTCTTTTCCCCTTTTCCACCTTGCCTTACTAAAGCATTGTCCACCCTCTAATTGCTAAACACTAGCATCTTCTCATCTCTTCCTTCTATTATTATTATTATTAGTTAAAGGGTAAAATGATCTGGGGTGGAGAAGACCTTCCTTCTATTATTAAGTATTTGTTGGTTGAGGAGAATTACAAAGTAAAAAGGAATATTATTGTTTTATTATCCATTAGATTAAGCTTTTGCTTAAGTGAATCTTTGGACAGAAAGTAACTAAAATGTTCTTTGAAATGAAAGACCCATTTATAAGAAATACCAAAGCCCCACAGTTACATTGATGGCAGCCTAGAAACACATTAAATCTTGCAGGAACACCTCATTATGAGCACTTATAATTCTTGGCTGTCCACATTTACTTAAGAGTAAAATGAAAATAAGGGGATGCGCCTCTCTCTTCCTTCTCTGTGGCATTGCTTATAGCACTGGGGACTCCAAGTCACATTATGTAATGAATGGGGAAATCATTCTAGCTTTCCCTTTGCAGTATTGAGCAGTTGTGTCATAGAGGTAATAGTTATGGGTCCAGTATCATAAGAAGAACAAAGAGAAGTATTCAGTAGAAGGCAATTTCCAGCTTTCCAGCTCCTACATAAAGATAACAGCCTCTCCTTTAATAGACCTTGTAAGAATTAGATTTTGTCTCAGAAAATTCTGCTAGTGCTTAGCTTTCTGGAAATGTATTTGAAAATAATCAGTTACTCTTAGACTCTCTAAATGTCCTGTTATATTTCACATTTTCCCATAGATAAGTATGCCCAATCAATAGCAATACATCTTCCCCATCTTTTCCATCCTGAAGTACTTGTTTATTTCTAAATATTTTTCATGTGACTCCTAGAGAGGGGAAAAGAAAGAAATTGATTGGGAAAGACAGGACACTTGATGTAGAAATTTGACAGGTGGTATATTGTTGGAAAAGTGTAGAAGGTAGCCAGTGTGTACAATTATTGGGTATGATATACAAAGCCTAACAGTCTTTGGAAAAATATATTTCAATATGATGTCCAATAGATTCACTAGGCATTACATAAAATACCTAAATGTCACATGAAATATCAAAATTATCTTAGGTAATATGTTAGGTAAAATGAGAGAATTTTAATATATAAATAAAAAAGTGTATCGGGGTCTTTACTGATGGATGGGTGTCTGCCCAGGCTCCTCTTTTTAGAGAATGCCCTCTCCCTTGCCCCTATATCTCTGTGGGTGCTGCTCTGCCATTCACTGGGTGCTCCTTTCACCTTCACAGATTTGGGTGTGGGTTAAACAATGGCCAACCAGTGTTCTGCGTCTCTCTGACCATGACAATTGGTTCATGTTTGGGCACAAGACTCACCAGCTAATAAAGGGTTGTGACTTCTATTTCTCTGCCATGGATGGCTTTGGGCTGGCAGTAGTTTTTAGATCAGGCCTTACTCCATGCGTGAAGGTGAACAATACAGAAGGTACCCATGCAGACAGGCTGTTGACTCATCGACTGTTCCCTCCATGGGATCTGTGCC